>NC_060254.1:100715448-101039626 GCF_921293095.1 Ischnura elegans
GGTAATTAAATTTCCATATTTTGTGAATAATGGATTTTCAGTATCACAAGAAAGTTATAGCGATTAAATCAATACTTTCTGTCATTAGCGCAGTGATGGGGGATATTGGGGGATAAAGCCCTCCTCGAAACTCCAAGAAATTTTGAAAATAATCCATTTTACTTGATTAGATAGATATTACTTATAGAATAGTGTAAGGATTGATAAAATATCCCTCAGAAAGCCTTAAAACTCACGATTTTGAACTATTTATCTTGAAAATTTTCTTGGGTGGGTACCCGCACCTCCCGTATTCCCTACCCCCCAGTATTAGTTGCTCCTAAACCCCTCCCCCCTAGCCTTAATTCGTAGCTGTGCGTCTTCTTTCAGTATAGAGAACAGTCTTATTCTAAAGATTTACTTATTCAACATGATTTACTTATTCAAGATTTATGCCGCATTCAAAATCACAGGATATTAAAGTAATATTTATCTAAAAATCTGCATCAGTGAAAGTATAGTATAAGGTATATCAACAAGCTAACATTGTTTGAGGGAGAGTCTAAAATTAGTCAAACTGAAAATTTATTTGTAAATCTCTTGTTATCTAGTTTTTAATCGTTTTAAATAATTGTATTTTAGCGTTTCCTGACTGATAATTTTCATCCTCGTGCTTAATCAAAAATTATCATTTAATCTGCTTTAATATTCTGGTCAATAAATCTACTAATACAAATTGGTAACAAGGATTTTAGAACAGCGAATTCGTCTCCCTTACTAAGACTCGCTAGAATATTTTCTCCTTTATGACTTGTTTGCCCCAAGTCTTTTCACCCTTACTATTATTTCTATGTTAGAGCTCTCGATATATATCTTTGGTTCCTCTCGTTTATTTTTGTTTTGCAAATTTATGTGAAAGCAACTTTAATCAATGCTCTTCAGCCTATTCATGCGCGCTTTATCTTTTGTTCTATATTACACATTTAAATGGATTAAAGCTCAATTCTTCCCAAATTTTCCTCATCGAAAAGACTGTCCGTTGTTATCCAGTATCCGATGCACATCCACTATTGTTCCTGGACCGATCGTTTCTTATGGGGATAATTCCGCGGGCTTCTCCGATAACACTCCTCTGTTTCTTTACCGTTCACCCAACCCTCTATTGAGAACAGCGGGAATTAGAGGAAATTTTCCTTCTCATGTTCTTGGCTTCCCAGACGCCAATTTCCCATCTTATCTCTTTCCAACTCCTTCTGTCAACCATCCGAAACTTTTATACTTCTGCTTTCTTTAGATATTCGGTCTTTCCTCCAGCTCAGTGAGAAGCAAGATTTTTTATTGTGCTTTCAATCCTTAGGGCATCTGTTTCTTCATAATGGAGGACCTTCACTCGGTTTTTAAACCAAAGACAGTTTTGACAGATTTTACAGCGTTAGCTAGGGCATATATTTTATGAAAGGAGGGGTAGCTATTTCCTAATTGATGCAACCCACTGCTCTCAACCAGCCCGGTTCAGGCTGATTGCTTAGCTGCTTACCTTTCTACACGAAATAATCTACGTTGTTATTTACTCATCCGGCAGAGTAGGCCTCACGAATGGGGTTGTTTATCTATTGTATTACATGGTGTATAATTCATTTCAAGCTCCTGGAATTCTATAAATCAAAAGTTTGAGAAAAAAACAGAACCTCAATTTTCCGTTTTCTGGTGCGACGCCTACTCTCAAGCTTTTCGCGACGAATACACCCTTATTTAAACGTATTTAACTTTTCGAAGATATGTTGATGACACCTCAAACTCATGCCTAGCTTCTCTGCTGCTCTCGGTCTTGTGCATGGGCCGCGTACGGTTCATTATGGTAAACACTGTTGCGAGTGATTCCTTTGATAGGTCTTACTGAGTAAAATGAGTCAGATCTCTAACGAATTTTGCTTTCATGTCGGAGTGAATGGCTAAATTGTTGAATTGTGGAGAGGTAAAAATTAAAACAATTGCGCTAGTGCGTTTACGTTTCATTGCAAGACCCCGGCCATAGTGCTGCAGTGTTGCGTTTTATTGAGGTGATTATCTATGAAACAGTTACAAATTATGCACTGTGGAGGGACTTCACTTAATTTAATTTTGTTCTATACTCGGTTACCTCGTTTACACTTCCCTCACCCGCTCATGACTCTACCTATGGCTAACTCATCCGTGTTTTCACCAATCCTTTGGCCAAAATTTAGCGGCTATATCGAACCGTTAGCAAACATCTTGTTCCATCTCCTATCGTTGTCTCATGGTATTTTGTGGTATTGCTACAACCAGATAGAGATTGGGTTGTCTTCGAGAAATCAATGCTCCTCTTGGATTTAACATTGGGACATAGGGACGCAGAGAAACTTTTTCAGTCGCCACTTTAAGGAAATCGTAATGATAGTCGAATTCTTTCATGGCTATCTTACATTGGATCCCAGAGTAACTCCTATATTCTTCTGTGACTATGCCATTTACTTTGCAATAATCATCGTATGACATTTTCTTTCATAAAAACATGTATACATACGTTTTTTATGTCCTCCGTAAGCAATACCGGTGCCTAAGAAAATTTTACTAATAAAAGTAACCGAGACCGGCAAGATATAGTGGATGGATATCCTGAGAAAAGAGAACTCTTTTACAGGTTTTTTGGTAACCGTGTAAAGCGTTTCGATCCTAAGATTATTCTCTAATCGAGAACACCTCCAAAATAAAAACAAGGTTCCAATAGAAAAGGGTAATAAGACTTCTAGAACAGCGAATTCGTCTCCTCACTAAGACTTGCTACAAAATTTCCTTCTTTATCACTTGTTTGCCCGAGATATTTTCACCCTCTCTGTTATTTATACGGTAGAGTTCTTTAGTTGACAATGACCTTACGGTCATACTTAAAAGTAACTTGAGTGGTCTAACGGTCCAAAAGGGGTTTTTACAATTCGCAATAAACTTGTGAAAAATTACAATCCCATTTTTTGTTTAATCAAAATTTTACTAATTGGATAGAACCTCATGAAACAGTTTTACGTAAATATGACGCTAATCAAACTCTTATGGGTGTGCACTGTGGAAATTCACCCTTGGATACAGTCTCTACAACAACTAATCTGCACTTTTGATGGCAATGCAATAATGGCATGCAATAATGACAATGCAATATTCTATAATATTTCATTAAAATAGGAACTGCATCTCGATTTTAATCAGAATTTCAAGTTAAATATGGAGATTAGTTCAAAAACTGGCCACCAAAATGCGATGGCAGCGCTGCAATCATTATAAAGAAGGAGAATGATCATAGCAACAAATTTGTTTGCATCAGATTTAATTGAAAATTTTTCGTGAGGAAAATATTTTTTTTTATAAAATTTTCCCTCTTCTCCCTCCAATATCCTTGAACCCTATCCTCCCCTAATCCCGATCGTCTGCTCCGATGTCTCTCCCAGTGATACCCTCACGAGGGTTCCGCTTTCCCTTTTTCCGTCCCTGCCAGACCCTGGTTTCTCATTACCCTCCCTCCGGCCAATCTTCACCACTTTTCCGCCTCTCCCTACCCCCCCCCTTTCTTTCTATCTTCCCATCATATAAAAGACAACTTTTCGAGAGGGAACAATGGTGCCACATTTCAGCACCTGTCCCGGCCACCTGTCCGCACGGGGGCGGAAAATTTGCTTGCGTTCTGGCAACGTCGCCCGCATCTTTTTCTCCTCTCTTCCGAAACCCTCTTCATTGGGATCCACCCCCGCCTTCGCTTTCTCTATCCCTCCCTCCCTCACTTGATCCGAGAGCCAACCATCACCCCCATACTTAGGTACCTTTCCCCGATTCCAGCAATTCCACAGCAACCCTTTTCCTCCGCCACCGAGAAAACTGAAGTCACGCCTACCAAATTACTGCACACGCGTGTCATGGGAAAAATAGGGAATGATAGAATAAAATAACTTTGTTTTATTCCACACTTTATTTTAAATAGCACGACCCGGGTTTAAGCATCTAATTCAGCACCTGATGATAGCAATAGATGCTGAAACTCGGGTCGTGCTATTTATAATGAAGTGTGGAATAAAGCAGTTTTTTTTATTTTATTATATGATGAAGCCATTACACAAAGTAAAGCCCGAGACCGTGTCTTATACTAAAATAGGGAATGTTTTTTGTAATATAAATTTTTTAGTATAGTTTATAAATATTCAGTATATGTTTTTTTGGAATAGTAAACTTCCTCGTTAAGTTTCCAGGTGTTTCAGCTTTTTAAATTTCTAATGCCTTAAAAATTATCGCACCCACTTAAAACAATTACAAGATATATTAAATATTTTATAGCAAACACTCATGATGATGTTTAACAACGTTTGAATAAACTCGCACAGTTGTTTGTCATCTTGTTCAAGTGAAATCTTACGACTCAATTTTAACACACTTTCTTTAACTCTGAAGGTGGAACTTTCATGAAAACTCAGAACCCGATGAAAGTGCAATATTCTAAAATATTATATCGTAATGGGAACTGCGTCTCGATTTTATTAAGAATTTCAAGTTAAAAATGGGGAGTAGTTCAAAAGCTGGCCACCAAAATGCGATGGCAGCGCTGAAATCATTGTAAGGAAGGAGAATGATAGAAAATGATAGCAAAAATTTGTTTGCATCAAATTTTATTGAAATATTTTCGCGAGGAAAATATTTTTTTATACAACTTACTATTTATTTTTATTGTAATATTTTTACTAAAAAGCTTATTAATGGTTCCCGATTTCCATCAATAAAAAAGAATGAAATATTTTGCAGGATATGCATATACACTACAAATGCTTTGAATGAATGATGAATGAATGAATGTTAAATTTAGCCTGGGGAGTACAAGTAAGTATAGCATCACGTAACTAATGGTATAATTGGCCACGATATAAAAAATATGCTAGGAAACATATTCGCTTAGTAAATCGCCATAATACGAACTCGTATTATTATATGAGAGCTTAGCATTTGCCTTTTAGATTATGTGGCGTTTTTTTAAATTTTCCAAAGATAGCGAGATTGAGTCACAGAATGTGTATGAACATATGCAGAAAACTAATATGAGTAAAATACGCATAGAATACGTTATAAAACGAATGAATTACCTTAGTTAATTTAACTTTATTCTCATTCAGTTTCTATTTCGCGTTCCGGTTCCAAAATGGAAACCATGGAATGTTTCTAAATGATGAAATGGGTTCTCAGAATTTTTTTAGAGTTAATGCCGTATGGCGTAGCAATAATCAATGAATTGAAGGGAATAAGTCACCGACTGGATGTGTCACGATTGTTACTCCTATTGAGCACTTGTTGACTGAAGAAAACATATTTAGCTGAACTTTCACTTTAATTCTATCATCAGTTATCATTGTAAATTACACCTGCGCCTACATAATATGCCGCGATTCACTTCTTGTGAGTTTGGCAAGGGGTCACTTCACTTGCATGCAGCATGCAAGAGAACCCGCACATGCACACCACACGCTCATGTACATGTTACGCATTATAAAAAAATATACTTCTCATTCGCGCAAAGGCGTAAATTGCCTACGGCTATTGATTCCTGTAGATAATTCATGCAATGTTAGAACAATGGAAAAATAAAAATATCCAATGAGTTGTCCTAGCGAGTGACGCCATTAATTTTACTAAGCGAGACTATGTTGATATCCTTAATACTACGAGGAAAGAATTACGTTTTATATATTTCTCTTTTTCAGTTTATTTCCTAAATTTTCTTCTCGTGATCACGTCTACCATAGTATGAAGGTAAACCAAGGATATATTTCACGTCGTCTGAGAACAAATTTTCTTCGAAATGACTTAATAGATTAAGCCCATACTTTACCATATGCTCCTGTAAACATTCCAACCATAACTTGCCTTAAATACTATAAATGCTGCACTTTTTATCAAAAAATCTAATGTTATAAATACTTAAGGCCTGTTTACACTCAAATTGTACGAGTGCTTATGCAGAAAATAGAATCTGTTCTAATATGGTTAATAATTTCGTGAATGTTCCGTTCTGGTCATCAATCAAGCAAAAATCATCAATCCAAAAAGATTGACTCGTTCGTCGTGACGTACTACGCCGTAGATCGTGCATCGCACTATCGTTTAAACACTTGAATCGGAATATTAATTTCGAAACGTCCCATGTATTTTGCTCGATCCATCTTTCGACTGGCCCATTACCTCCGAATTAACATATCTCTAGTTACATGAAGCGAAATGATTTACAATATTGTTATAGTGGGAGATTTGCCGTTCCGTTCGGGATAAATTCGATTTATGCCGAGAGCGGGGGTCTCGTGGGAGGAAGGCACACAAAGGGACGAAACGTCGTCGGTGGGCCATTGTGCGTGGAGTGAGCCATTCCGAGGCGCCAGTCATTCATTACACAATGGCATACGTGGGCGTACACATGATCGTATACAAACGCCTGGTTCTCAGCAGCCAGCCTCCTACTCCGGCATGAGAGCCCTTTCGTCACAAAGCACTCGGGAGTGCGGCGGGCGGCGGAGGTGATGGGGGAAGTCAAGTCGGTCCGCTGAAGAATCTCTCTCGGTGTATCTATACGCGGAAGAGTGTAAGCCACACTTCCGATGTGCATTTGTTTGGCTGCCTAAAGGCCGTTGTACACGGGGTACGTCATTACGCAATCTGACGTATGCACGAAGGCGCAATCAAAATTGCGTCGTGTAAAGCGGTGAATTGCTAGCTGAAAACATGATGATATTACGAGCTTGGAATTGCAGTCAGGTCATTATATCTAAAAATATGGCCTATAAGGCTGTTCCATCTTCTTATTAATGTTTCCATGAGACTTCTCTTATCTCTTACTCCTCTTAGGACTGTCTTATGAGAGAATTCGAGAGGGAAAAATAGCCCTAGCTCTAATTCCAAGCTCGCATTCTCGCATTTTCAACATGTTTTCAATGCTAACATGCGCAATAACATGCCCGATTGTAAAACGGCCTTACGGTTTCTTGCACTTCTATGGAAGTATTTCCATGCTTAGGTCAACAATCCTAAGATTGGTTTGACGCTAGTTTCCACGTAATTTTCGTATCAGCTAATCTTTCCACACCAACGTATTTCTTCTCTTGCAAATCCTTCTTTACTTCTTGCGTTTATTTGATTCGAAGTCTTCCTAATTGGTTCTTGCCATCTACTTTCCCTCGCCTATTGTCTTCATCAGACCATCGTGTCTAAAATTATGGCTCAAATGGTTGTTCCATCTTCTTATCAAGGTTTTCATAAGACTTATTTCTTACTCTTTTTAGGACTTCCTCATTACTGATTCGGGCTATGGAGCCGCAAAGAAAAAATGCCTAACTTTCAGAAGTGAAGGTTAAAGTTAGATCAATGTTAATTTAAGTGTCTCATGGTATTCGACGATTACCGCATGGTAACACATTATCTTTGATTTAGATATTTTAATGTATATTTGTTAATAAACAAGAGCAGCTAAATTGTAAAAGGAGATAAAGGAATTAAAACGAGAAACTGATAAGCATAAGGTACGAAATTTAGAAAGAAATTTTTGAAAAGTCGATTTCTTTATGGCTTATTTCCATAGAAACAAAAATTTGTTTACATCAAAGCGTATTCAATTGAAAAGCGAAGATATATAAGATAGAAAATCAGTCATTATTTTTGATAAATTACATTCTCTATAATAAATTTCGGTGTTATCAAAATCGAAAATGTGGTTGCGATTAATTCCATAGTTAACAAGTGCACATAATGCCATTTTTAAGGATGATTCGCGCTGTTGATTGTAGTTCCTGTCTTGCTGCCGATACATGATTGCAGTCGAAAGATTTCTAATCAAACCTTCCATAAATGATAGGTGGGTAAAAATGATTTTATTTTCATTGATTGTGATAGAGATAACGTTTTATTTTTTACGTTCTTTTTTCCGTTAATATTCTTTTTAATGTGTAATGCTACATTGTCATATTATACTCACCAGAAGATTTTATTGCGCATTTTATTAGACATCTAGCCAACTGAAAATAAACGATTCTCAAGTAACGAGTGGCAGACAAAAAGTATATGACTTTAAATAGTGAACATAAGAGGCCGCAGGCCTTTTTAGGGGGAATCTGGGTGGGCAGAGGCGAGCATAAGTGATTACTAACTCATATAGTTCTCTTGACGCCTACGGAAATATTTTGACCACACATTTTTCCATTTTGATGATTTCTGTTCGAAGTATTTTCAAATATTTTCAATGGCTGTACTTACATCGTGTTTATTTTCTTGCCGTGCCATTTTTTAGGTGAATTCAAATATATATTTTTGTTATTCTTAAACTTTGCTAATTGATTTCTGCCGTTGAAAATATTAATTTGAGCTCATGAAAAAAATATTTCCTCAGAAGAAAGCAAAGGATTCCCAATAATATGACTTCCACTTCCTCTGCATCAAGAATTTATTATTTTATCGTTTACTATCTCATTTCACGGATGGTTGAATACAAGGAGAATATAGGCATTTCAAAATCTTTTTTGGTCCTGAAAAGCTCAAAGCATTCTTTAGAATCCACCTTGCCATTTTTCCCAGAGAGCCAACCGTAATGTTAATAAATAGAGTTTGTGATTATCATTAGAAATTACTATGCGAGTGGTACATGTGGTTCCATTTACAGTTAGTGTGCACAGAAGGCCAAATAATGCTGCCCTCTAAGCATGATGATGAAATTTTACAGCACGCTCTGTTTGACACGTTGAAATTACTGTGAAATGATGCTATGGTCAAAAAACATACAGTTGTACTGTCAATCTCTAATTTTAGAATGATTTCATCATTTTCTAATAATTACCACGATTTTCTCCCCTATTCCCATTGGATATTGGAGTAATTGAGAGAAATTATTTGAGAATGTGGAATGCTACTAGAGAATCCATGATTTCGTAGCAGCAAATCTTCTGCTGGATTTTTCTAGTAAACTATAACAATTGTGGAGGAAGATCTAGTGCTTTCCAGGAATTTAGACTAGATAAAGTGTTTTCTGTTTTCCAGTTCGGTGAGAAGGTCCATTTCCTTCAACTTTACGAGGCCCGACATATTCCTCGTCATGAGGAAATGATTCTGGTGCCATGACCTTGGCCTGTGTTTATACTTAAATCACATTGGTAGAAAGCGTCTCCCCATAGGTCCGATGTTCGTCCTTCAATGACTTAAGATTTTCAGCACTGGTTCCAAAGCGTTGCTCTGCGCGTAACTAGCCTGTCTATTAGCCCGGTCAAATTAGCCCAAAAAATAGGTGTACCCTTGCTGGAGCTACCCTTTATGGAGCTGTTACAGTTTCCATAAAATGTTGATTTCATTCACCTTTTCCTTGCTTAAATCTTACCTACAACTTGAACAACCATGGCTTGCCCCCCACCCCTAGTTTTGATCCTGGGTACGCCTTGTCCAGAAGAATGGGGTTGGAAATTAATTCACAATGTACTGGAGCCAATCCATACTCTACGTCCGTCTCCTTAATGCCTTTATTAATTTTTTTGCAACTGCAAGGAAGGGTGTAGTTCAAAATTTAGCTGCAAAAAGTGGGCTTAATTTGTTCAACGGCAAGCATCATTCGTCAAGCCCAGTCGTGTTCGAACGTTGAACTTTCAAAAGAAGAAGTACTGACATCAGCGACGAAACAGATAATGTATCGCCGCTACAACAAATTACATCGATTAAAGGGAATGTAGAGAAAGAAGAAGATGAGCTGGAAGAAGAAATAAATGAGGAGAAGCTCAATAAGACCTGATTTACGAGTAAAACAGGCCGTGGAGTAGACCTGCTGGGGAAACTACGCTTAAAAAATGCGCCTCGTGCACTACGACATAGGTGGCGAGGAAACGTGTGCATATTATGGAGAATACTAAACCCTCTGTCCCGATTGTTGGCGGATGGACTGGTGAGAGCTAGTAACCAATATGCGAGTTACGCGTGCAATAATGTTCGGAGAGCGCAACAATATAGTCATGCATATTACGGAGAATACAGCTCCAGCCTACATTCGAATGGCTTTTTCTCAGAAACGGTCAACGTTAGAGAAAAAAGTGAAATAAAAATTTTGTAGATAATTTTTTGATCTACAATTTTTATCTGAGCAATTTTTATCATAAAACTAATCGTTTGGCCAAAAAATGCAAAAAACTCATTTTTGTGACCTTTGACGTTGAATAAAATTTTTTGCACACACGGGATCGATGGGGACTTTTCAGGATTTCATTAGAGTGGTATCCTTGAGGTTCATGCAAATTTTCAGCCTATTGGCAATTTATGCAAGGGTCAATGTCTATTTTGACCGGGCTATATTGAAAATCCGGTGTTCTAATCGTATTTCAATTGTCTATTTACAATTCTCTCCCAATAATTGGAAGCTCCGCAGAGTATTTTCTCTCCATTAAAGTAGATGTCTCTTTTTAATTGCAATCCAGTGCTCGACAATGGCCAACTTGGTTAGTTGGACAACCGGCAGGTGGCGGCGATGTTCCTTGAGTCGCGTTTTAATTGTACGGTATGTCTCTCCGATATACACTTTCCCATAACCACATGGAAGAAGCAAGGTGAAATAAAAAAAAACCTTATGAAGTATTCTGTTTCCTTTTTCCTTGTTTTTTTCTATCTGAATCCTACTCGAATAAACATAATTTCTTTACGAATAGTATAAACAAAAATTTTATTGTTCACAAACGTATGAAAGTGACTTACATGAACATCATATTAGCGTGAACATCATACTAGCGTGGACACAGAAAAAAATTTAGTGACGGGAAACAGAAAAGGAGCAGTAATCCTGTTCTTAACCTCTCTTGAGAAAGATGGGCGGCGTGTCATCGAAAATTAAAGCTACCTATATCCCGCAAGCTCTATCTATTTATTAATTGTTTTTGTGTGCCTACCCTTAAGCAAGAAGAAATTTCAATTGTATATTACCAAAGATTTCATAGTCAATTGTCCCCAAAGACGCTGGAAGTCTAGGCATTAGACACTAATGTTTACGTTTCTTTGTGCGACACGTTGGGGTAATGGACACACTCACCTGGATGGTAAACCAAGAAAATCCAAAGTCCAAAAAGTCTTTATGTCCATTCAAATGGACACGACGTTCAGGGGATTTCAATCAACCAATGTTCTTACTAGTCCATAATTAGGGGCATGAATCATGAAATTTACTGCGCAAACACAGTCAAACTTATTGGCAAATTTTTCATGACACCCTCATCCAGTTTAATTGCAAAAAAATAACATTTTTACACTTAGAGAAAAAATAAATTACTGAGAAGGTTAATAAAACTATAATAATTGTGTTGAACATTGCATGATTAGTGAGCTAGGTTAGTACGCCTTCAATAGGGTGGGTTGGTCGTGGAAAGGCTACAACGCCAGTCTCGCTGCTCTTCAAAATCCCTATTACGTGGGGGGGGGAAGGGTGGGAGGAAGGGAAGGTGGTTGAAAAGGCAGTCTGAGAGCTCACGCCGGAACTAGCCCATAAATCCGTGGCCGAGAGGGAGAGCAGGAGTCGAAATTTCGTATTGTGGTCGTTTGCGAAGGTTGTGGTAGAAGTACGTACGTACATTCTCCCCGAATACAGTTCCGACTCGATCCTTTGCGTGAAATCAACGGCTTACTTTGCTCAGGTGAGCAAACGGAAGGCCTTCTTAAAAAATTCACGTTTGCTCGCATTAAGCGTGCTTATTTTTCCCGAGAAGGTTGGAATCAGATTCACGCGGCGTTCCGCCTAGACCACACAATCTGACTGATGTGATGACGACGTCTAGTTTTTCTTTCGTCCTTCCCGGAATCCCTGCTATGGTGCAAACTTAGTACGATTCCTGATTTTTTTAGGTGTTTATTTTCCTGATTTATTAAATCTGCACGAATATTACTGCTCGTCACTCAGCCTTAATGGCATGTGCTCTTGCTAGCAGTGGTTTTTATTTTTAATGTGGAAGTTGATCAGTATAAACAATACAAATAATTAAAATTTTAGCGCATACCACTTCGCAACACTTTCTGGTGTAGTCGTCATATCTCCGCGTTCAAATGATACTGCTTAAATACCTAAACGCCAAAAAAATTTCTCTCCTGCCTATGCTTGGTGCAATTAAAATTAATGAAAAACTTGACGCCGTACAATCAAAATGAAGATTAGAAAATAAACAAACGTGACGAAGCCCCGAACTCTGGCCCCCCAGGTGAGAGTCGATCACACTATCACTGCACTACTTGACCCGTATGTCATCATTGGTAATATTATAAAATTATATAAGGCTTGTTAAAAATACCTCATGAAAATTAATTAATTAATGCCAAACTTAGGCCCATTCAATGGAAACACTACCAGTTCAGAGATATGTTCACCATTCCGAATGCCGTAAAAATACGACATTGAAAAAGGCGGAGCAAGGTACGTGGTCTCCACTTGTTAGTACGATGCCTGATTTTTTAGGTGTTTTTCAGAACTAAATCCCAAATGAATCTTGTCTCCGCTCATTCATTCCTATCTCTCTCATTGGGTGTGGTCGCAGGGATTAGTAATGTTGTTCCCAATGTGTTCCCAATGCATTTGCCGTCATCTTCCCTCTTCCTCATCTATTTCCATTGGCCTCCTTTAGACGATTACTAAGCAGGGTTTCTGTTTTCCAGAGGAATGCGGAAATCCCGTGGAATATTATTCTTAGCATAAAGTTAAGAATAATTAAGAGGATTTTGCTGTAACAGCTGGAGAAGAGCACTAGTGCAATTTTGGAAACCCTGAAATTATACTGCCATCTAACCAGGACTCCATGAAATTGTACTGCCCGTTGAACGCTCAGCTGATCACGCTGAAATTATGCAATTGTGGATAAACAAAGAATTATACTGTGAATATCTACATTTCAGAGTGATGGCACCTTTTTTTCTAATTTTTATTACCATTTTTCCTCCTTTTCCATTTGGCTGTCAGAGCTACTAACATCAGGGCTACAGATAATTGTGAGAATAATACTCATTCGTAGTTTTTAAAGTTTCTCAATTAATTAATTTATATTTCATCAAATTCAAATACAGCCAATAAGACCTCTTACATTGAATTTTTAAAGGAGGCTTAAATAATGGAGTGCAAAATAGAAACAACAAAAAACAATCATTAAATAAACTCAAATATCACGATTTATATCAATAAAATAACCTCCTCATCCGCTGTTTGCATTTTAGGGAGGGATGGGAGAAGGAAGAGGGATTTATAGGGAAATTCTTCTGATGACGGTCGTATGTAATGATGTTATATCATCAGTAGGAATTTTTAGGGAATTGTAGGTAAGAGTTAGCCGGTATGTCAGCGATCTCTGAGTTTGATAGACAGGTGGTGAAATGTATAAAAAAAGACGAGTCCCGCATTTTACGTGAAGGGACACGGATGGAGAATGTTACTATAATATCAGTTGACCTGAATCGTGATTCGGTGGAAAAATCTGAGGTTACTAAATGCGCGCCGTCGTTGAAAAAGGGAACTATCTCAATCTCTTGTGAGAGGATATCATCAGTAGTCAGATTACGGAGAGAGGGGTTAGGATTTTTAACAATCTCAAGGAAGAAATCAGGAGGCCTGTTAAGAGCTTTGACATTCTTGGGATAAGCTTAGGACCTTCAGGGAAAAAATAATAAATCAGTGAAAGAACACAGCCGTAAATGAGAGATTTCAGTGTCATAGGACTGTTTGTATTTCTACAAATAACAGTCCAACTAGAGCTTCGGAAGATATACGCTTAACCCTATTACTGCCACCGGGCCGATATATCGGCCCTCGCTGGTTGAGCGAAAACTGCTAGGGGCCGATTTATCGGACCGAATTATTTCACTTTTTTTTTAATGATTGTGGCCTTTTCAATTGCTGTTAAAAACCCCTAATCTATCTATGGTTATAAGATGTAAATATATCTTAAGAATTGGGGAAAAAATCTAGACAAATTAAATTAAGTAGCTGAAAATTGTAAAATCTGAAATGTTGCTAATTCCGGAAAAAAAGCCTTAGCAGTCTTCGTACATCCCACCTGAAATGGGCTGGCAGTAAAAAGGTTAATGTTAGGGACGAAGGGAAGATATGAGTCAAAAATTACTACTAGTGAACTCAAATGTGAAATGGAAATAACTTCATATAAACTTTTCATCCGGATGATCAGTATACTTAGTTATTGTGTTAAAACCTGGAGTAACTTTATTTAAAACGTGAAAAATTAGGAATTTATGTAGAATCCACTGCCTATATTCGGGAATTTAGTTAATACAAGTCTTAATTTTCGAAAAATATGGTGAATCTCACTATTGTTGAGCATGTTTAGTCCATATTATTTCAACAAAAGCTTCTTAGGGGGCTAAGGCTTGTAGTGGATAGAAAGATGTCCTTCGGAGACGATGTCTTTCGGCGGATGTGCTCCGAGGTTACGGCATTTTTTTTTCTTTACTCCCACTACGTTCTTGGGGAGTAAATGGAGAGAAAGGGATTCCGTGAGTGGTCTCGGATTGTAAGCGCAGCGACGGATAGTGTGTGACGAAGGATGTGGGGAATACTGCGTGAGGATGATGGGGTTGATGCATCGTAGCGAGAGGAAAGGAGGATAAAAGCGAGTTTATTGCTTACGTGAAAAAAAGATGCGAAGCGAATTATTTACGGCGTGTGTGTGAGTCGTCGCGGGGGATATGCGTTGATGTGTTTCGGCGCCGGATGTCGTCGTGCGTGCTGCCGGGATAGAAGGGGTATAAATGATTGTGGAGGAGAAAGGCAGTAGAGGTTGGTGAGCCACGTAAGAGGAAGGGGCGTATTGTACAGTGGAGGAAAAAATTAACGCAAAGCTTATTGGCGCTTAAATGCAGCCGATTCGGGAACTGCTTGAAGTCGGCCGTATCCCAAAATTTTGTCCGATTCATGTTGTCATAAAACCAGGAATTTTCTAACCATATGTCCCTAGAAAAGTAGAAAAGAAGTCTCGTAAAACCTTGACAATCTGAATGAAGACCATCTTCGATGGGCAATTAGATGGCAATGACGGAAAAAGAAGTTATCGAATGAAATACATAGGACAGGCAAAGGAGGATGGAGAAATACGTAGATGTGAAAAGATTAGCTGATAGGACAATAGGGTAGTTTTCTTCATGAAAGAAAACGAAAGGCATGGATTGCGATTCGTTACCCACCATTAGTGTATTCATAATATACAAATTATTTGGTTTTAGAAATCCCAGTTTAGACGAATGGCAATGGTAAATTTTAACTGCATTTGAAAAAGGCCCATTTGGCGCCCATGCGACGCCACTCCACGTGACGTCACAGGGACCTAGTTTCAATACGAGTAGATAAAAGTTTTACATCGTCTGAGATTACCAATGCATGCATGAGGCACAGACTTCAGGGAAACATTTCTTAATAATCACTTATTAAAACTGCCTATGGTCGGTAAGTTTGCTTCGTTTGATAAGGCATCAATAATCCTTATTTAAGCAAACTCTACCTGCTAGCAGCCAGCATCGCGGCGGCGCACATTATCCTCGCCCTAAGGTCACCTCAAACGGCGAAAGCGGGATCCAGAATGATGTCACAAGAACTTTTCCCAGCATTCATACTCATTCGTCGCGTTTTCGCGCGCTTGAAAATCTTCACTTGTCAATTAATCGCGAAAAATAGATATCGTCATTTAAAAATCTGAAAGCGTGAAATGCGTGCTCCAGGAGTAATAATCTTTCGCTTTAGGCAATAAAAAAATTATAGGAAACCCCCCTATTGAGAGGAGAGCTGCGTCAAACCAATCTTAGGATTGGTGAGCAGTGATGTCTCTTGTACCAAGGAAATTCAAGCATGTGCGTCGTAATGTGACAATGCGTAAAAGGCCCTAATTTAAATTCTTCTCCCAATTTTCCGAATTATGCTTTGGCCCGCGTCTCACTTAGATGTCCCGATTAGGATAAATTCCAGTCTATGAACAGTCTATGTATTTGGCTTTGAAACTACTTGAGAGCATATTCGTTCTGATAGTCTTGTGGGTAAAACTTTGAATGAAAGGCTTTACGGATCAAATATTAATGGCGAAGGATTGGAATGCCCACACATAATGTGGACCATTTTCCTGTACTTAAAAACTCCGGAGAAAGGATGATGAGGTCCACAGGATATCATATGACCATTTGGCTATTGAGCGCTTATTTATTTGTAGCAAATGATCTCCTACGTTGTATTGCCACTTGAGCTGTCGATGGTAAAATGATATTTGACTACCAACCCATCGAGCCCCTAACTACTTCTGAAAGTATGGATGAATGGATGTTTGTGTTGTACCTACTTGTTAATATTGGAAACCCTCTTTGTAAAAGGCCGTCATGTGCTGTTTAAGTGGAAGTTGATAATAAATAAATAAATACTTGCTGGATGTACCGTGTATCGCGGCCTATACTTTCTCCTCCATGTCAAGGGCAGATTCCTCGAAGTTTATAGAGTTGATAGAAAGCAGAACAGATAGGTAATATAGATGGGTCAATTTTTCTCTCACTGTCCGTTCACTGAATTTGTGGAGAGGCTGATAAGATGAAGTTGGTTTTACTACCCGTAGTTCTTTGGGACGGCTACATGCCCAGTTAATAGGAAGTATTTAGAAATTGATCATTACTTGATACTCCAAGTGATTTAAATACACAGTGTACAGGCCGAATAAATTATTGAATTACTATGTAATTTTATGTTCCTTAGCCAGGAATAGTGTACTTTGTTAGCATGCACAGTTTCATCTTGTAAATACATACAATTCACGATCAAAATGGTAAAAATTACCTTACTTTTTGCGTATATGCATCAGAAAAGTACTAATTTAGGCCATTAAAATACTGTTAAATATAATCATTTAGTTCTCTATCAATAAAAACTGAAGCCGCATCTACCAAAAATCATGAGTTAAGGTATTAACAAGAATATTTACGTGTACGTGGATTTGTGGTAGAAAACAAATTTTCAAAAGCCTGATAAATTTTGAGTACCCCATTATTTTTACTCTAGTAGTACATATTATAAACGAGTATTCAACCGGGTGCTCTCCTATTGCATGAATCAATTACCAAAGCGAAGCGAATATATTACTTGTGACTCGACAGCCTACATTGCAACACCCCTTGCTTTGCTTAAACCCTGAGGTTCAAGTTCACTTCAAGTTCATATTCATTATCTATTCAACCTGGGTATCCTGATCCAACCTTAAAAATCGTGGCTTTTATGCTTGCTCATATTATTGGATGTTCTTTTTTGCTGCCTACTTGATCCCAGTTAGACCTCGTGGGACCCAAAACAGTCAACTTTACTATCTGTAACATTTTCTAAGCCATCATTAGATAATTGCAACTAGGCTATCATCATCCCTCAGTTTTATTGTGGCTACATCGCCAGGGTATACTCACGAAGCATCCTAAGTCATCACAGATTTTCAGAACCTACTGTTCTAATTACTCTTTTAAAAAGATTTCGTGAAAGTATAAGTTATGTATATTTTTTTGAATTATTCTACGTCGAAAAAGCATTTAATGACTGATATTACTGATAGAATGGCAATTCTCTTTCACACTATCATTCATTAAATCGATCTATTGCAGAACTCAACACAATGTCGCAATGAAATTAGATGCTAAAATTTGCCTTTATCGCTTGTATCTTTTATACACTCGAAATCCTTTCATAACATCAATACAACGACTGCTAAGGTCAGAGTTGAAGCGGGAAGAGGATTTTCGAGTCAGAATTTGGTTTGAAAAGGGATAAAGGACCGACTCGAAAGGAACGCGTTACTGAAGAACGTGTAGAGAGATGGACTCAGTTGAGTGATAGCCTTGAGGCGTGGAGATGTGGATGGAAGATTTCTGGATGGAGATATGGATTTGCCCTAAGCATTCGCGTGAATGGATGGTCGTGGAAAAAATCCGGAGAGGAGATGGTATTAGCGTAATGGAGGAGAGTGAGTATTATGCGTAAGGGTGTTTATGGATTCGTATTCGGAGATATTTCGAATGGGATATCTCTTCGACCTAATACTGGCATGGCTGCCCGGCCTTTTGAAATTTTCGCTTTGTACGAGATTTCAGATTTTTTCTCTTTTCATTTCCTTGACGTTCGGCATCATCCATCTTACTTTTGGATTTGGTCCACGCCACCAATCTCCTACGTTGCCATGAGAGTGCGAAGGATTTTCAAATAAGGGTATATTCTGTCAGATATTTTCTTTGATGTTTTGAAAAAAAGTTATTATGATACTTTTCTGCAATTAACACTGGCATAATTATGCCTATTCATCGCATTCTACTGCTCAGCTATTTCTGGGATTCACAAATACTCGTTATGGTCTCCCCTATTACTTTCATTCATGAATATATCTTGACAGTATTTAATTCACGGCCGGAAAGGATTATTATACAAATCTGTTGGTGTGATACTGCTTCTACATCAATATAAAAATTATATAACATAAGTAATTCCATTTTCAGGTAAAATATAGGAACTTACAATTTATAATTGACGCTACGCCGTATGTCAGTAATTTCCCGAATTAAATAAATTTTAGGAAAGACTGGTTTGAAATGATATTATTTTTCTGGTTAATACATCACTTTATCGTTAAAATGCTAACTACATTAACTTTGCTTTCCAATTCATGAGTTTTCTTTGGAATTATATTCGTAATTGAGTCCTTCCGGCTTTTTTCATTCTATTTACCCAATCTTTTTTAATGCATTTCCTATTTATTCTCATATTTTGAAAAACATTTGATTCCGTTATACTCTGAATTAAAATTTCCAGCAAAGATGACAGTCGAAGAATCGTAGGAGAGAATCGTAGAAGGTAAATTGATTGATTCGGTCCAAGCATTAAGAAACCGTACTTCGACACATTAAACTCATCTGATGAATTGAGTCAGAATTATATTTTTTGTGAATATATTTTTTACGGAGTAGTAATACTGTGCGAAATTATATGTCATTAAATAATAATCTTTATACCTAGGTTCTCTTCTCGGTTAGATTTATACGTTTTTTATCAAGACTGAAGTAAAATATGAAACTGCTAGTGTTAAGCTGATTTACAAATTTTTATGGTTTCTTTTCCTTGGAAAATATTTTTTTTAACCAGCTGATTTAATTCATTCAGAGGTTTTAAATACGTCTAAGGTATAAAGTATCTAGATTAAAGTTATAAATCTCCTAGTTTACCATGAATGAAACCGGAAAAATACTCGTGTCACACTTAAATTTACGGTCCGCAGTCCACGAGCGATTTATTACTCCACACACTGGATTTCCAGAGAGCCTCCAACTATAACCCCATAAGGATTTTTCCGGGAATGCAATCCTCTTTGCGAAAATATCATTGCTGGGACTTTCCGTGGTGCCTATAGAGCTAGAGCAAAACTGGGACGATGGAAATATCAAGATCTGTGGAAGATTGTGGAAATAAGAAGATCCCGTGACCGCAGATTCAAATCATAAAAAAGCAAATGTCCCAAAATTCGCTGCTCTTCAACTGAAGAAGATGGAACTTACTACTATCTAATTAATATACTTGAATGACTTTAGTTCATTTGCTATTCTTTGTACAGCTTGCATGAGCCATACTGTGTGTCCCATATCTTATCGTTTCAGAATATGTATGAAATCCTCGCTATTACGATGACTATTTTTAAACTTTTTATGTTTTTATGTTCACTTTAGTTAATATAGTGTCGGATATTCCCTTTTGGTCAAAAATGGAGCTGCGCTCCATAAGTAGATAATATTTTTCCACAGTCTATGCGTGATTTACCGCTATCAATAGATTGCTCCAAAGTGCGGCGTGCATGATGATAAAATACTTACAAATGATCCCGCGAAGCCATTTAATACCTGTTCAATTCAAAATATTTTTTCACCAAAAATAATCAATAGATCTGATACCATGTAGCATCTGATATGATTTTTGTATTCAAATTTCAAGGGTAAATTTTCGATCGAATTTCTCAAATATTTTGTTTTAACTTTCTTCTCTGTCCATTTCTTCATCGTCATTCCTCTTTTCGAATGAATCACATGATATGAGTCCATTTTCTTCCATAGTTTAGTCTTACAAATACGGCCATGAAAATATAATGGCCTCGTTTGCTAAACTCTCCATAAAAACCAAGTACTTGGGAGATCCTCTCAACATTCATCTAAGTAAATACCAGGCACGTTTATTATCCTTATCACTTTTTTGAAATATTTTAATAATTTCTTTCTTTCCAGGGTTGAAAATCGTGTTTATATATAGTTCCCTTCTTGAAATATTTTTTTCAACGCAGAAATAGTGTGCACTCAAATATCTGTTACAAAAATAAATAAAAATAAGGAAAAGAAACAAGAAAAAAATAATTTTATTCCCATGTTTTCTTGTTTAATTCTGCGTCGTTTTAGCCATAGAAAGACATTTTATATAGTGGTTGTAGAGAATCAAGCACCGTTTTTTAAGGATTTTAATAAGAGTACCAACTTGGAAATCATTCTTGGAAACAAGTCATTTTATTACAGTCAAATTTTAATATGCGTGTACTCGTTAGATAATACTGTAGTGTGTATTCTAAGACAAGTTAAGTCTAAATTATCGGAGAAAAGAGCAATTTAAACAATTATTTCATCATTTTCCCCGTCTATTTCCGTTATGAAGTTATTTGCCCAGAAACTCGAGTGCACATTAATTCTGCGCCGATAGTAGAAACATAAAGTATTTTCCAACTCAAACTAAGACGGTCTTAGTTTTGAGGAGGTGAATGTTGTGGTTCGCACCCGTATTCAGCGTTCGCTTCGGATGTTTTCCGTGGAGAGTACCCCTTTGAGTGTGGGCTGCTTGCTCTCATTCCAGGAGAAATGGTGATTTCGAGCGACAAGTACGACGTGCAGGGCGTCAGCCGCTCCATGTTCGAGGTGCGCATGGTGCTCGTGGTGCGGGACTTCCAGAGACAGGACGTCGGATCGTACCGCTGCATCGCCAAGAACTCGCTCGGAGAAGTGGAGAGCAACATACGACTCTATGGTATGTTCATATGTTTGTAGCAATGTGCTATAACTAGTTAAAAGTAATTGAATGATTAACCGATTTAAATTTTTCCTAGTGAATACTTCTGACGAATATTTCTCGGGTTCTCAGCCAGGTTAATGCTTTTATATAAGCCATCGTTTCGGGAGACGACTTGTCTCCCATCCTCAAGGCTGTGCTACTTTATGGAAGTCCAATTTCACGGCTTATATAAAAGCATTGACCTGGCTGAGAACCCGAGAAATATTCGTCAATTGAATTATTCTTTGTGATTACTACATCTTTGGTAGTCTTAACGTGTTAACGATACATTTTTTAAAGTAATTATCAAATTTTATTAACTCGCTTCCATGTGTATTTGCGTGATTATCCTTCCGATCAAAGTGCTCCTAATAAAGACTCCAAAGCTAGTGAGCGTACCCGTTAAATATGATTAATCGTTGCATTTTAGCAATGAGAGGTGAAAAAATGAAATTCCTCACGCGCTGATCGAAGGACAGTTCAAACTACACGAAAATTATCTAAGGATGTAATTTTTTGTTTGAATATATTCATGCCTAAAATGCTTAGTGTAAATATTCCAATTATTATTTTACGCAATCACATTAAGTGCATTAAAATTAAGTGTATTGAATGCATTAAAATTTCCAGTACTGTATCCTCTCGAAATGAACTCAACTTCTTACTCAGTTCGTGTTGTGTTGACCATTCCAAAACTTTTAAGATTAATTTCTTTTATTTTAATAATCTGCTTGTCTTTGTTTATGCTTGTTTATCCCTGAAATTCTATTATATTTATTTAAAATTTTACACTAAAACATATCCGATGCTCTGACAAATATTAGGTCCTGATAAAATAAAGATTCATGCCCCCTATTCATACCCTCATGATGCCACATCACCACGAGACATGTGGCGAAAATCAAATATTTTTAAATACTACAAAATATTCATTGTGAAAACTACAATCTATATAAAATTAAGTGTTGTATACATTTACTAGCTGACCCGGCGAACTTCGTACCGCCTAACAATCAATGAACTTACAGTTTACTTACACCATTTATAAATCAAGAGCGGCTGTATCGTTTTTAATCATGCTTAATTTATTATAATAAAATAAGGATACAAATTCAATAAAACTACGTAAAAGAGTACCAAAATTGCTTGTCAGAAATACATTTTCTTTATTGAATCTACATAGGGTGAATCGGAGCACGTTTACGCGGATTTTTTTCAACAAATTTTCTTACGTTTTAGCTTAAGAAATTTTGGGCATTGTGGTTTAATAAAGCAGTTCATGAAATAAAAATTATACGCATTCAGTTGTTGGCTATTTGCGTTATTAGCTGTAAAAAAATGTTTTTAGGTCCAAGTCTGTTGCATACACTTGGCCCATTCAGGGGGCAGGTTGACACGACCCCAGACCGACGCTTGACTGATGCTCAAAATCGTGCAAGAAAAGCCCCTATGAAGCAGCATTCGCATTAAATGACTTAAGGCGCGCCAGTTTTAGTATCTCTGTTTGGAAAAAATGCACTGCGTAAACGTACTGCATGCGTAAACGCACCACGGTGAGCCCTACACATTCGGGTTTAATGTCTTGCGTCAAGCACCTTCTGAGAAACAACAGTTTTTGTTTTGTTATCAGGCGCAAGATGAAGCGGATGAAGCTAAATAAATATAGCGAAGCAAAGCAGTACCGCAGCGAGGGGAGGTTTTGGGGGATAAACCCCCCCCCCCCCAAGAGCTTAGAGAATTTTTTTATAAAAGATTTTGTTATTAATATTTGAGGGACGGATGACTAACAAACAAAACATATTTAACTATTCACACAGCCACAAAACCCACTATTTTGAACCATTTATCTTAAAAAATGTCTGGGGGAAGTGCCCCCACACTTCCCGCTTACCTTAGCGAGTTTTCTATACCCTACAGACCCGTGGTATTAGCTGCGCCCAAAACCCCCTATCCTAGCTACGCACTTTAAGCGAAGGAAGAAATACAGAGGATGGTTTATCGACTCGTGAACATAGCACGCTAAATTCACCATGAGAAAATCATGGGTTTTCATTAGCACATGAGCACAAACAACACAAAAACTGAAAGAATGACCATGCGATTTTTTAATCGTTATCACGAATGCAACACGAATTGTAAATTGAATACGTTTAAGCTCAAAAGGGCATATGAGTTGAGATCATGGAATCTACGGAATGAGGACTTCCTAACCTTTGAATTTTCCTTTGGGTAAAGTTGCGTGAATCACATTCATCACCAATTTTTTTAATGATCAACCACGTTCCGTTGGATAGTTATGGTTGGTTTAGGCTTCGAAAGATCATGAGCACAGAAACTACATTTTTCTGTAAATCGTGCCTTGGCAAGCCAGGTACGTCCAAGGACTTAAAATATTCAGATAGATAGTTGGTGATTTCGTCTTCGTTTGTTACACATTTAAAAGATTCGAATCCATGCAGTGTACGAACTATTTGAATTTACCTCGTTTTAGTCATCCACATCTTCGTTCTTGCTCGCTTAATCAACCATCTTTGATTCTTTTGGTGATCAATCATATTCTGGAACTCTTTGTTGATGAGCTCACTGAAACTAATTTGCAATAATTCCAAGGAAATGAGTTAAAACTACTCGATTCCTCGACAGGAACACGGACATTACCGTTTGTCAACAATTGCTTGGAGATTTGTTTACAAACACGGTAGTGAAGTGTCATCTCGAGCTGGGCCACGGCTGGGCTTACAATCAGCTCGAATTAAATTTTTTAAATGTAATTTCAATTTAATTAATATTTTGAATATATTTAGTAATTAAAATGTTATATTGTTACTAAATTCAGTTATTAAAGTGGTAAAAACAAAACAAATTATTTAATTTGTAGTTCTGACCGACTTATCAATTGTTGTGTTACTATAACTCCTAAAAGCATGCCCATAGGAAAGAGATGATTTTTTTTTGAAAAATTATCCTCTTTTTAATGGCCTATATGTTAACCCCGCCTGAGACGAATCCAAAGAACCAAATCTTATTGAAATCGGTGCAGCCGTTCTCGAGTTATAAGTGTTCTAACTAACACGATTTTCGACTTTCTTTTATATATATAGAAGATGAAGTGAAACAAGAGGCAGTCAGATATTTATCTCCTTACGCACCAATGTATTATACGAGTGCTTTGGAAACACAACTTGTTTCCAGAAGTTGAGCTATTTATGAATTGAAGAAGATTGTGTCCATCACTATTGAATTTTTATGCTTAAAATGTTCAAAAGGTATTAAAATTTTCATGTTGAAGAATGTCTATTATTAAGAAAATACTATTTTTAAACTGCATAAATATAAAAACCAACACGTGTAGCCGCAGTGCATACAATTTGATAATTAATCAGAAATGTTGGTTGCGATAAGCGCCTGAAACTATTTTATTAAAATTGAAATCAAGTTACGCAGAAGTAAAACCTCTTCTCCTCTCAATGAATTTCAAGGTATCTACTATTTTTAAAACCATTTAAAAATTATCTCATCTATTTAAAATGTGTCGATATATTTGGTTAGATTAAGTTTCATATTTTCATTTCAAACGCATTATTTACGGATTTGAAGGATATATTTTTATTTAAATGTATATCTAACCAGGGTTTCCGAATTACATTAAATATTGGGGGGGCCCAACCCGGGATCTTGCCCCGGGGAATTTTATAGGTAGTGAGTTTTAAGTTTTTTAAGCATTTTAGAAGAGTCATATGGTCAACATTAGAACTCTGATAACTCGAATCTCGATATCTAGCCACTCCGGGAAAAATCGACAAGCCTGACATATTTTTTCCTCACACCCATTAGGAATTTTTGAGGGGGCTCGGGCCCCCTCAAGCCCCATGGAGTCTGCGCCACTGTCTAACCCTCAGCTCGATATCCATCTTTATCTGAAAGTCAATATTTATGATTAAACCATTAATGCAAGCAAAAACTGGAGACAAAAATTTGTCGTCAGATTATGGATTGGGTTCAACTTCTTACTCCGATTTTCATGGAATGTGTGAAAATTACATCTTGGTAGATCTATTTAAGTGAACTTAAGGTCAAGTTTGTACAGCACTCATGCCCTGGCTGCTAAAATCAAATTTTCATCGGCTTGAACTTTCCTTTGATTCGCAAAGAACCTATCATCCCTTTGAGATAAACTCATTATCTCTCGTTAACACTTTCTTCGAAAGGTTTCAATCACGTGATATTAATGGCCTACTTAAGAGGTGAGTTAAATGTGCTTTGTATTCTTAAGTAACTGAAGAATAAGACGATCAATTTAATTTCCTGCTCTTGAACGCCCCAAAAAAGAATTCTGGCAATTGGAACCAATTAAAAATGCTTACGGTAATTTATCCATGTGGAAAATATAAATTATGAAAAAATCGCGCAGACTGAAAGTGTAGTGGATGTTTTAATTAACTATACTTGTCATATAGTAAAACATGTTAGTAGTATTTCGTACCTCCTTTTTCAATTGAAATTTAGAATGGCGCAATAGTTATTATTCAACATTTTTGTACCAAAAATGGCAATTTAATGCGCAAATTGAATGAAAAAATGAGATTGGATAATTCAACAAAACACTTCATCTTTGTGTCATTAAAATGAACTTCAGCCATTTTGTTAAGATAACTCATAAAATGACCGCTAAAAATTAGTTTGTTGATAAAAAAAACATGCTTTGTAATTTCTATTTCCATTTCAGTAAAAAGACTCCTCAGCTGCTACTACTTAAAATCGTTATGGTATAGTCCGTCTTCACATAGGCTTGGTACTTTCCTAAGCATAGAAATATTTCCCTTATATTGAGCAATCATTTGGACAAGAATTAATTCATTGAAGTGTTGTCGATTAAAACCTTCATACTTTCGCATATTTATGCTAAATATGTCGGGCACAATCGAACATCAAGATTTCGTAAATGTGAAAGAAATCCTGAACCGGTAAACTCATTGTACTGCTCTATTAATACTTGTCCATTGATTTAAATCTTAATCATAAACTCTCTAAATGACCACTGTCAATTTTGTACGCCGTCAATTAAATTTTACAATTCAATATTCTACGGAAAGCATTCATTCCCCTTAAAATTTGAAAATTACTCTCTTAGTACTGAAAATCATTGAGCAAAATAAGTCATTGTTTCTTTTTTCATCTCAAGAAATGGTGTAACTTTGATAAGCACAAAAGAGTGTGTGAATAAGATAAAATATTTCCCAAAAATAGTCGTCTTTTGTGTTGCATAAAGTAAAAAATATGTTCCATACTATTTATGTCTATCAATTATCACTGTGCACTGACTTTGCTCGGTCTTTACTATTTGATACAAATAGTCAACGCTTTCGACAAATAAGTTTTTAACATTAGTTTGGCAGATGAGTATGATATGGATAAAAGTAATTATCGAGGCATTATCGGAGATACATGTACATATTACCATCTAGCTGATGATCTAAACAGGGTCGAATTAAATGTGAAGTAGAGATGCTGACCTAGGGACTTTAAAGTAAGCTATTACGTGAAAGATGCGCTAGATAGTAGCATAGGTCCATTTGAGTTAATTTGCATTATGTTTACAAAGATGACGCTATTTTGAAGTTTTTGACGCTGAAAAGTAAATATTATTATTGAAAAATTTCTCGGGATTCCCACCGGGTGTGGTATTGGGTTAGTTCTCCCAACGTTTCAATGGCTGAGTCCGACATCGTCTTCAGGGGCTCACTTGTAATGGTACTTCTTACGGTACTTATTTATTTATTTATTTATATCCCCGGTTGCCGTTATTGTTGTGTGGGGATGTAGCGATTAATTATGGCATACCAGGCACTGCTTAGTTGGAAGCCTTTATCTTTGTTTAAGCTCCTCCTCTCAAGGTAAATAGCAATTGCCCTCCTTTACAATTCTATCCCAATAATTATTGGTGCTGCACAAAACCTTTGTATTTTCGAAGCCCATCCTATGACCGAGGTCCAAACAATTTTTTTATATAAGATATAATAATTTTTCCAGGGTATCTTTAGTTGCGTATAGAAGTGTTTTACCAAAAATCTATCACACCAGCAGTAGTTATTGTAGAATAGGTGAAATTGATATATAAAGGCATAGAGTATACTTACTCTATGATAAAGGTGAGTAGCATTAGCTACTTATTTGGTATTTTAGATGTAATATTAACCTGAAAATTCAGCCGGAATTCCAAATGGCTATTTCCTCTTGTACCAAGGAACACAAGCACATGATGTACCTAGGAGCATGTTTTCATAGGAGATATATGTTAAATATACAATCAAATACATTATCAGTGGATTTATGACTCCTGGAATTTTCCCTCTGGATCGTGGGGTATTCACAGACGACGACTTTATGCAATATTATGTGAGTAATCGGCTTCTTTAGCGGAAGATATATGTTCTTGTTCTTGAAAGGAGTTATTTTTTTAAATTGAGTTTTAACCAACTACAATAATTTTCTTTACGTGACATTTTAATTTATTTTCTAATTTAATAAACATAATACAAATTGATTACATTTTTCACGAGTATCCTTGCTGTTCCCTCCAATCTAACTTGTGTTCCTTGTTACTATAGGTAGTGTTGTGAGGTACATGAACATGATCTACCTAGGAACAATTGCAAACACTAGATCCATTCTAGAAGTTCTAATTAGATCCACTAATAGTAATGGTACAAGTATGAATCTGAAAACTAGTTTCGTGGTGATCGATTCGATGGCGTTGTAATGAATTTTAATGCAAGGACAAACTGATAGTCGCTGTATATATTGATGGATGTAAGTCACTGATGAAGATCATCTTGTGAAAATTCGTAGCCTGTATCTTATGAGATTCCAATCCATAGCGAACCACGCATAAATGTTTGCCCTCAGCGACACGCAGAGTGGTGTTAGACATCGGAGTTAATTGATGCATTGGCAAGTGATGCGAGTGCTCAGCTAGCGTCGCAACAGGCCTTCGCTCGGATCGGCAAAACAGCTGAAGCCCACGGTGCGAGGCACACTCGTCCTAGCTCCATTTATTGGCTTTGTTATCGTTGCGACCATGGGAATACCAGAGACATCTATCGGAACTGTTTGCGAGCGATATTTGCCCTGCGTTCTTTGCCAATGTCAAGATCGTATTAAGACGTCAAATAGCGACTAGCCTCAATGTCGAGACGGGAATTGAGCGAGCTGACTTGGTTCACAAACATGGAGTGGAAAGCAAGGACTGTAATTCCTACTCTCCGATCATTATGTCTCACGGTGGTGCTAGATGTGATATTGATATGATCTGAGGATATAGCAAGAAAGGACAATCTCTGAACTGTGATCATATGTCTCCAAAATTAAATATTTGCATGCATATATTCAACCTGTCTACCTCTTTCATGTTCCGTTATTCACTCGGCCATTAAACTTGTTAGACAAGTTAAGTATAGCAAAATTCCTTATTTTTTAAAACGGAATAGCTGGACAGAATAAGAAACAATTGGCTATTATTATATTCATGTTCTAAATTTCATTATTATGGTTGACTTTGTCATTTTAAGAGATATTATTTAAAATTCAATTATTTTCGGACGACTCGTTAAGTTGGTAATATGCGTTCCTGAAGCCTTCAGTCCTTGTGTGCAAAACCTTCTGTTTCTTTTTTGGGTTCATGGTATGCAAATCTGTAGCTGCATTGCATTATTTTATTGCTCGATTTTTTTCGCTTTTTGTTTATTCTGTTGTTGCCTGTGATAAATACTGTTGAATTTACATTGCTGAATTCCTAAAATACCGTAACGCTATAAAAATTTATTGCATTAATCTAAGCCTATTGTAAATATGCTGCAGAGTTCAATGTATTTCACTTTGACTTCCATAATGATTTTGATTTGATCTGGGAATACTATGCATCCGAGGAAGGGATTATTTTTTTAACAATGACTATTTGTATCTCAGACATTAAATGTATATTCCCTCTTAACCATTTAATCACGTCCTTTTTCACCGTGGTTCTTGATCATATAAGTCACTTTATCCTTTCAAATAATCATTTTTATTCCGGAAGAATACTTCGCGAGAAGAAGACTTGATTTATTTTGTGCATAGCTGTGATTTTTGAAGCAGTCTCTTTATTGCGGTCTTTCTTCCGTATTGGACATCTTTTACTTAGAATTTATGCAATTTTGGAATAGTGTTTCTGGATAAATTCTTTCACGGTTCCTTGTAGCCTCGATGGCGACGGTTTAAGTCCTTGTTTGCCAAACATGAGGTCATGGCTTCGATCCCACCTGGGTGGCTTTCTCAGGCCAATACAGAAATGCCCTCGGTGGTATACGAATGAAATCAAAAATTATACAATAATAAAATTAAATTTGTTTTCGGGCGTAACGTGCTTACTGATTCCGTTAATGGCTGAGGTTTAGTGCCCGTAGTTGGTGCTTTTTTATGCTCTTGGTTTCGGTTGCTTTTGGATTACTGTTATATTTTAATTGCATGTTTCTAAGGTCTTAAAGCATTGTACTATTTATTATCTTGATGTTTTTATGGAATGCAAACTTGACCTATTGTTTTTACCATTTCGTCAATCGCTGATTATTTTTATTTCCGTATTATTTGTTTAATATTTTGTTTTCTGTGACTACAGCTGTGTATTTTGCTTTTTTTTAATAAATGATGAATAAATATAAAATTAACAGACAAAAATTTGGCAAATGTTTGTAAATATTCTCAGTACTGAT
Organism: Ischnura elegans; assembly: GCF_921293095.1. Lineage (NCBI taxonomy): Eukaryota > Metazoa > Arthropoda > Insecta > Odonata > Coenagrionidae > Ischnura > Ischnura elegans. The sequence continues at coordinate 100,745,290 of NC_060254.1, forward strand.
TCCGTTAATGGCTGACGTTTAGTGCCCGTAGTTGGTGCTTTTTTATGCTCTTGGGTTGGGTTGCTTTTGGATTATTGATATATTTTAATTGCATGTTCCTAAGGTCTTAAAGCATTGTACTATTTTTTATTTTGATGTTTTTACGGAATGCAAACTTGACCTATTGTATTTTTCCATTTCGTTAATCGCTTTTATTTTTCGCTTGCGATTATTTTTATTTCTATATTATTTGTTAAATATTTTGTTTTCTGTTACTACAGCTGTGTATTTTGCTTATTTTTTTAATAAATGATGAATAAATATAAAACTAATTGACAAATGTTTGTAAATATTCTCAGCAGTGTGTATTTCATGCCGCAGATATTTTTCTTTTTATGACGACGCATCACCTACCTTCTACCACCCCTATTTTCTTTTTCGCCAACGATTTTGCTTTTTAATAACCAACCCTTAAGCATTTTCTACTTAAGTATATTCAGAGTGAACCTTTTTCGGCATTTTTAGGTCCTTAAAAAAATTAGGTTTATACACCGAAGGTATGACTTTTGGAAGACTTGTAGAAAATTTCAGAGATTCAATTTAAAGAGAAAATATCACCTTTGTTAAACTGAATGTTGTAAATTAAAACATCCCAGTAATTTTCTGGGAAAAATTATCAGTAAGTTTTCTTTTACGATATGTTAGAATACCAATCCAATGGAGATGGCATTCTAAAATTGCTTGTTAATTTTTATATTAAACTAACCGCATGCCGATGAGAATACGATAATCCACGTAGATATAATTATTATAATATGGGGTATCAGCCTATTGAATTTTACTCAATCGTTTTGAACATATGAATTTACATAATTTACACATAAGGCACGTTTTTGTTATGAGGCTCACAATCGTGAAAAAAATTAAATATGTTATCAATAATTATTAACTCTTCATTAATTTCTTTGGCCTTCTTTAATTATTAATCTCTTTGGCATTTTATCAAATTATACAATTTCTATAGTGCCCATTATTAGGATATGCAGGAATGGTTTTTATGAAACTATTTTTCTAGTTTTCTTGCAAATTTTCAATTCCTTTGTAATATGTTTGTCTGAAAGTAATACCAGAATTTACAGTCAATGATTTTGTAATACAATTCATTTCTCTTTTCACGAAAGTGCATAGTATAGCCAGGAAAGACAAAGCTGTGTATTTTATTCTATAATTGCATGTTCGTTAATTTGAAAAGTTGTATTAACGTAATTGAAAACAAATAATGCTAGTATAAAGGAAAAAGAGGAAACGATGAAGTTTAAAGTAGTTCCGAAGTACCCCAATATGGTTAGTTTTACCTACTCCTTAAGATACAAACATAATATTTCCATTTTCAGAACAAATATTTACTCACAAATCTTTTTTCATCATTATTATACCAGTAAAAAGAAATTACCATGAATTATATCAATAACATGCATAAAATTAGCTGAATAACAATCAAATTGAGGACTTTCCGTTGTTGAATTATTCCCTTAATCGATCAATGAGCCCTTTTACTACAGTTGAGCAAGGGTTATTAAATTGTACGAAATATAGAAAAATACGTCACGTAGAAAATATTGGTCGGGGGTATATGATGCGTCCCCTTAATGGTGTTTCTCTTTTGTTTCATTCTCTTCCCAATGTACACCTCTATCTCCCCCACTCCGCTTCCAACACCGCCGCCGGCCGCAGAGATCCCCGGGCCTACGCGGCGCCCTTCGCCTGGCAGACTCTACCCTCCGCCCCCGCGGGAGGAAGACGACGACGAGGACTACTCGGAGCAATACGGCTCCGCGGAGCAGGAGGTCGAGGAGGAGCTGTCCAACACCGTGGCGGAGCGGGCGCCGTCGAGGGGCGGCGGTGGCGGCATCCAGGGCCGGCAGTCGGCACACCAGACCCCGCAACAGCACACGCCCGCTACGCCATCTCGCGGGAGCGGCTCCAAGCACTCCCTCTCGGCAGACGGGCAACTGCCCTCGCCCCCACACTCGTCAGCCGCGCCCGGGGCGGTCGCCCCCAGCCTAACCATCCTCCTGCTCCTCTTCCGGGTATGGGTGTGTCATGTGCTATGACCAGCGGGGACTACCACGGCCACTTGAAGAGTTCCGGCTGAATTTGTGTCACTGGTGGCCGGTGATTCACATGAAAATGGAAACGATTTCATTCCGCGACAGAGGAGATAATGTTTGTAAATACATGTAAAGGATATATAATATATATATATGCATAAAAAAAGGTAAAATGAAGGGACGGTTTCGAGGTTATGCGTGTGAGGACGCCATTAGACTAGCTCCGTTTCCCAAATAGTGGGTCAAATGGGGTCGTGTATTTTGATGGGGAGAAACGGACAGCCATTCGCCCAAGCCCCTTCCCCCTCAGTGTATATTGTTAAATGGGGCTCTATATTTGACGGGGAGAAATGGACTAATTGTATTCGCCTAGCCCCTGATCCTGTGTTTGTTATCTAAGTCCCATAGGTGCTAGATTTTTACCGGGAGAAAAAGACTACTATGTTAGCGGAAGGTTGAGGTTGTATCAGGGATCATTTTAAGGGTTCTCCTCCAAGAATCACGGCTTTGCCTTTATTCTATGACCCTTAAAGTCTATTTAAGAGCCTGTAAACACCAATGTACGTTTCGTTTTTCTCCCATTTGTCCACCTCCCCGGGTCGCGAGCTTAATAAATTAAAAGTTGTTTCTCTCCAGCTATATTTACTCCCATTTTATCTCCAGTGTGATGACAATAAAAACAGACAAGATCTACATAGGCAAGAGGAAGTTCGAAGAGACGGCGTTTTGGTTTTAAAAAAGTAAGCTTCTTTAAGATGTAAGGACGTATGATAAAATATCATGGTATGCTATAGGAGTGAATGATAATTTATAAAATTGCCTGGGGTATTTGAACAAGCAAGCTGTCTGTTCTCAAACGCATGTATGATCCACTGTAGGTACTGTAAGATGGACTTGGATGGTATGAATTATGATCACCCTGGGTCAAGATGGATGAATGTTTTTGGTTTCTTGGAGAAGAGCTTCTGTTTATGGTAACATTGTTTTGGTGAAAGAACTATGGCTATATAGATTGAAAGGAACGAGATACATGTGTCTCAGGCTGTTCTATTGATTGAGATGTGACGAGAAGGACCTTTGCTTTTCAGTGCTTACCATGAAACTCCTCCCTGTGTTTCGTGAAAAGAATAGGGAAGAATATGTAGTGTTCCAGAAGTGAACAACGTGCTCGCATATGGTGCAGAGTGCTTGTTCTGCCTTCGGACATGTTACTGAAGACGTTGAGAGTTGTTCAACTCCCAAACGTTAAGTGCAATAACTCTTTGGAACTCAATTGTGTGTTGGCATTTCAGTGGACGGGTTGTCGCTGGTCTAAGCCTCGGTCCTTATAAAAAATGTTCATCCTGTGCATATTAACCTATTCCATACCTACCTAAGCTTACAGGAACTAATCCAAGATGGGATTGTTGCGAATGTGAAGTATTTACAACCGTTCTACAACTAACCTGAATTACTCTCTTCCACAAACTCACTCAGCTTTGCGTTTTCATTTAGCATTCATCCTTGTGCGTTGGATATGTCTTCCAATAAACGTAGGAATGGCCCTCGGGGAAATATGTGCAGATTTAGAGAAGCCTTTATGACGAAATTTGTTTTTTTTTCATTTTTACGCAATGCAAGAAGGTGTATTCATCGGATACCAATTGCGAATCAGGGAGTCAAACAATTTAGTGTTAAATCTCGTCCCAAATGAAGGCCTAAAATATCTTAGCACAGCGATACCCAAAAACACAGTAGCCGCCGAATGAATAGCTGAAGCCTTGAATTTCCGTTTTTTTTCAGTGAAACTTTTCTAATAAACTCATTTCATTTTGCAGTGATTTAATATGTTAGGCTTGTTTTGGGTGCTTTTCTGAGTGGTATATTAGCGTGAAAAATGCTAAACAAAAACCATCTGGGAAAAATATTTCATAGAGGCTATATTAAGCCTCAACAATGTTATGGGTGTATGGTAACTCTGCGTTTATGACCGTTGGGACGTAGTAATAATAGTCATAGATAGAAATTCTCTCACAGTTTATTTGAAACCTTTTATGTCGTGAGATGATATTTTCATTTCCAAAGTATGTTTATGTTTACGCATCAAAACATTCTGATCGGACATTTTGTATGGAAGTTAAATAGTGTGCTGTTTATCATTGAAATAATTCATTCTTCTTCCAGAAAAAATAATAATAAATTGCTGCTCAAATAAGATTTTTAATATGCGACTCTGTGTACGTGAAGTTTCCCCCCATTTGACGAGAAAGACATGATGGATACCATTTAAAAATCTTTCGCGCATACTTAAAGCCATGGAAAATTGGGATCAGACGCAATAAATATGTTTAGAAACGTTATAATCTGGATTTTATGTCATGCTACTTTCTCCGTAATGCCTATCGTTCATCAGTATCAAATTACTGGCACTTCGGCTAGTAATGATGTCGCTGAGAAATAAAATCAGCTTTTAAATGTGATCTTAACGTTGCATAAAATGAATTAGTATAAGGATTATCTCAACAGGACATAGCTTCAACTTAACCAGTGATCGCCGAAATTTACTCCAATCATTTAACGTGAATCTCATATGTGTAGCTGTTCCCGTATTTAATTACTTAGATTAGCATCCTTTTATTTCCGCAAAGTGCCTTTAGATGTTTTATTGAGGATTAAGGTAATGGCAGAATCTCAGGGTCTAATTAGAATAAATAATCATTTTTATTAGCGATGCATGGTCCGCTAATGATTGTTAGTATTCAGCCACAATTATTAATTTTTCTTGTCAAAGGGAATAATACGATACTTACAGTTTTCTGATTCTTTTGTCCTTTTATTTGCTGCTGGTCAGTTCGTTCTTTCCATGTTGCTTCCTGTTCATCGGGAATTGCATTTTTTATTGGTGACGAATAGAATAAATAATTATCTAATAGTAAAAGTATAATTTTCTATTTAAAACCGGACACAAGTCTGATAAACTTTTTTTTCGTGATCATTCGTTTCTCAGTCAAAAAGACGGAACAAAACTCGCGTTAAAAGAGCTAGAATACTGCCTGAAATGCGCTTCATCCCGACAGATGTTTTGTTTCACGATCATTGTCTTCGTAGCAATGTTATAGGCTACTACATAGGTGCACGTGAAATATGCGGATACATACATTGAATAGATGTCAAGGTTGGAAATTCATTGCAAGGACTGGAGTTACAGCTTTCTTTATTCAGAGTGTTGGTTTTATTTCGGCATTGCTCTTCATGTTTTAAAGTATGAATTGTATTTGCTAACACCAATGATATTTTGTGGTAAGACGCATTTTACTGGGTTTCACTAAGCTGATTCGTAAAAAATTTGAATTTGGTGATACTCTTACACTTCATCCCGCTACCTAGTTACGGACCAATCCATCTACCAGTTTTGGCAGTTTAACCAACCACATTCACTTGCAAAGACTTCTGTGTTACCCTTTTTGATAGACGTCGATTTTTACTACAATCATGAAGATGATTATATTTCGGCTGATAGCTCATCATCCAATCTTTTGCTCCATTGTGTTTTAACCTAATGTTGATAGTAACGTAATCACAGAAGTGTGTATGACCCACAGATTTTCATTATAATCTAAGGGCTATACAAAATTCTGTCTGTGATAGTTTTATCTGTCGTATGACGCCATTAAATTTCGCAATCTACCCTTACATCGTTTATTTTGGAACGTAACTCCAATGATAGTTTGACTCCCTGGTTTCTGGATAAAGCGGAGGTACCTTACAGCTATTGTTAAGCACTTTGGCGTTCTTCGAATCGCAATTGTTTCGCCAAATTGAAGTTTATTAAAAAAACCTTATCTTCCTTTTGTAGCATATCCATAGCCCGAAACTCCATCGTGCACATCAGGGCAGAATCAGTGATGCTCGCCCACTCATAGGGCTGCCGAGCAACGATATTTATTGATATAAGGCCTGAATGCTATCTTTTGTCTGTTTCACCAATGAAATCTATTCACAAACATTTAAAGCCGCCGCTATCAACAACCATGCATTCAAAACGTGAACCTTATGTATAGTACGTTGTGCAGGTCATTACGATGAGAATCAATCTTCCAAATATTCATTAAATGGGAAATTATGTGTTTCTACTCCATTATCTGCCGTAATTCACCCTAAGAGTTTTTTAGTTTTTTTTTAATATATTAAGTTTTCATCCCCCTTATACTCCTTCGCTGTCGCTGTTCTATAATGTGGGCCAAGTAAACAGCTGTTGTCTCGCATAATAAGTCAAAATATCCTCGCCGCGATTTCCAAGTCGATAAAGACAAAGTGAACGAATTTTGTGATTTTACGATTAGGGATATCTACTAATTTGGATCAACATAGTTTTCATCATTATAACTTGTTGCAGCCAAGAACGATGAGGAGGTGCAAATTTTATCTCTGACCATTTCAAAGCTTATTTCATGTAGCTGATGCGCAGTTTTCCACGGCGTTCTCCAGATGAAGTCTCCATGCTTCTGGGTTTCACCACGTGGACTTTTTTTTCTTTGCGACGACAGTTTCTCCGGTATTCCTACCGACGTCTTCAGGTCGATTGGATCAGGTTCATCAACCTGAAGACGCCGGTTGGAATACCGGAGAAACAGTCGTCGCAAAGAAAATCCACGCGGTGAAACCCAGAAGCATGGAGACATCATCTTATTTCACATAGGTTTCACCTCCATTATTTTCTTTTAATTATTTTGGTTTTTTTAACGTGAACATTGAAATGTAAAAAGTTTTCGGAGATTTTCAGAGCCTTGTTTTGGCGTCGCTAGTGCCAGAAGTGGTTTCACTGGAGGTAAAAATAAATGGGTGTGTGTTATAAATTCAAAGCGGAGGGTACTAATGTTGTTGTAGAAATATGCTGACGGGTGCGAGTTAATGTCATCAGGTTTGATTAGCTTGCATCTATCCTGACTATGAGTTAAGATTTTCGCGGGGAATCCAATGAATGTAATTTTTCGGCTTTGTTTTTAATCGCCAAACTCTGATTGACCAAACCTCATCTTCTTTTCCAAACTATCCAAGGCCTGCACTTCCATAGTGAACCATTTGAGCGAAATCGGTATTGTTCGCCCTCCGTTTAGTGTGACTAGGCAACGATCACTGTAAGGCCGGAATGCTTGGCCGCGTGTGTATAACCTATTCTTTGGTCGCTCTGAAGCAGTCCATTGTTACTGTAAAGTTATGTGATTCACTGCTCAAGTATTTTTGTTAATTCATCATTACTCGAGTAGTTTTGTTAATTCTTATTGCCATTGTTTTATAAACTCAACAACAAAGTTTTTAAGAAGTGCATTACAGCAGTTATGTGCATTTTCGTGCTACCGCTGTAAACTAAATAATTTTTTCTCTTGTTATTTCGCAGGACGACATATTTTTTCGCCCTTTTTTTTGAAAAAAATTGTTGATTGCGACAGTGAAACCTGAAATAGGATTTTTATATTAATCTCAACCGTTATTGGATGATTTGTTTCAAGTACTGTCTAAATTCAGTATATATTCACATCTCACGTGACATTGTAATGACTCGGTGCCTCGACTTGGTATGAGAGTTCCATAATAAACATGCTGGACGATAACATCATGACCGCAATTGATCATTTCGTAAGACTAAAATGCATATTATATGCACAAAAAAGCATTAACATTATGCATAATCAATGAAAATATGTTTTGATTCTTACTTTAAGCCGACAAATTGCCTTAATTGACAGTTTAAATCCCACTTTTGTCCCAGTTGGAGCTGGTCTTAAATGATTTTATAAATTATTTATGACAAATGATGAAGAAAAACTCGTTTATTTGCGGTCATGCACGTTAAAAAACAATAATTTTGACATTATTTTTTATCTGAGAGCAGTCCAATTCCTTTCCTTTGCTTTCACAATCACTGCATTTTATCCTTTTTCAATGAAATGTCGTCGACCTTAGTTTTGGGTTCAAAACAAAACAATTCATGCAGAGATTGTCAAAACCAAGCCTTTAAACGGATATCAATTTGGTGATTTTAATTGGAATATCCATTCCAGGAAGTATCGTTTGCACTCTTTCCTAAGAATGAATAGTTTCCCAAAAAGTATGTCAAAAAAACAATTCTCAGAATGAAATCCAATGCGCTGATAACCTGGCTTCTCACGTCTTCCGTGATATTTCTCCATACTTATTCTTAATTTCACGACCATTTGAAGCAATGGAGCACGTTATAAATACGTTTATCTGCTTCTATTCTGACTTATGGGAGATTTTCTTATGCTTTATCCATTGAAATTTGATATTAATGGAAGGCAGAAATTGGTACTATGGTATCTTTATTACCTGCTAAGTTCCTTACAGTTGAACACCAATTGGATTCACTGTAAAAAGCGTTCGTTTAGAATTTCTCTCAGGTGAAAGTTAGTTTAAAGTAAATGTATAACCGTGATCATTAACCTCCAAGGGCTGTCTCATTGTGCAGAAATATATATTAATGTCATTTTATTTATAACATTTTTCCAACGTAAAAAATCTTCAACTCAGTGAATCACTTTTGCTTCGTTTATTCATGCGAATTAAAATCCAATTCAATGTAATATGCTGAGGAGATATCTTTTCATTATTGAAACCGGCCTTGAGGAATCTATGGACTTCTAATGAACCCAGATATTATTTATCTGCTGAAGCGCATGTTTTGGCTTATGAGACTCGCAGTCTTGCGACTAACTTATCTGAAATTCGACTGGCGACGACGATCTTTACAGGCCTTGGGCCCCTGGTTTTTACCCATCGATAAACATTTACGAGGTAAATCTTGCTATTGAAGCGTAATCAAATCTTATTTCAATTCTTGCTGGATGAGTACTTCCGGCGAATGGAACCTGCCGCATTGCAGGAAGACACGAAATTGATTATAAAAAAAGCATTAACCATCTTATTGATATATATGATTCGTCTGAGAAAATGCTATCCCAAAGTTATTCATGCCACATTCCATTTCATCTCAATTTATTTTCATTTACCTATGGCTTAATCCCTTCTTTTTAAATATTTAAATGGCAATATATGCTTCAATTATGTGTATTTTATTTATAAGCTTCTGTGTACATTTTAGTTCTAAGCCAATTATATTTGTTACCAGTAGTATTTTTTACATCCTGTATTCGAGCGGTAGAAAGGGCCTAAACTTGTGAAAAAGATATCATTCTCTTTCTGAAAAAATAATATAAGAGCAGTTTGGTCTTCGATTTAAGGTTATCAGCCTCTTTAATTTAAACTTGTTTTGTTTCCCTGACATTTTAAGAGATATTTGTATAAATGATAGTTGAAAAAAGTATTATGGTATGTTTAAAGAATTGTACATACTAAAAATAAATACAAGCTGATGTTAATACGAGTTGAGGTTTTTATTATTAGTGCATTGCATTTGGATTCAGCGAGCAAACTTTATGATCATTTTTACGCCTCAAACCCATTTCTAATTTCAGGGTACGACTAGAACCACTTGCTAGACATCGAACCGACTTTGGGTTTCAGCATGCTTATGTTTTCTAGTGCTTCAGCTGACCCTGCTGTTGTTATCGTACAGGTAAGTCGTAAAACGTCAAATCAAAATAAATGTTTTTCCAATTTTTTAAGCCTCATTTTCGTGATAATTTCAGACTTATGCTTTGTTCTAAGATCCATTAATAGGTACATCTTCACTCATTTCGTCCACGTTTCATTTGTTTTCATCCCATTTTTTTCTTAATAATTTCTTAAGGTACATTTTACCATTTTTATTAAATTTCCGCGTTTTCGTTCCATTTTATTCAATTTAAAAAATATTTAAATAAGTAGTTAATTTTTGTACCGAGCAGAGCTGATGCTACAATTTTCAACACTCCCTGCACCTATCACGGAATATGAGAATTATGGGAGTACTTAAATGCGCTTTAAGAATATTATGTGAAGAGGATTAAAAAATTCTCGTTATATTGGAAATTTTAAATTTTTTTCGATGAAGGAGGTAATTATACAATTCACACCATCAGTAATTGCTATGATAAACCATAATTTCCGTTAAAATCTTATTAGATTTTTTTACGATGATAGTAGGTACAAATATAATTTGCCTTGAATTCCAAGCAATTGTAGAATATGTGAACATGTCTTTTGCAACTATTACGAGATTCGTTCGTTCTGTCTTCAAGTGCCGCCTTGATTTATAACTCATTTTTCAGTGGCTTAGGTTCATTTGAAGTCCATTCATGGCACACCAAATAAAGGCATTGCCTTTTTTAAACAAAGAACTACATTTGATTTGACTAGAATCATTTGTAATATACTAAAGAAATTCCTAAATATTAGTGGCAAACATTTTTGTGCTATTAGAGTTGTGACTCAATTTAAATTAATTCCTTAAAGTGTACCGTTCGCCACTTTCAAATGTTAACGATGAATATTAGTATATATTATCAGTTAAAAAGTTTAAAATGACCCACACGTAAAGGCAAAAGGCTGACCAAGCAAGAGATATTAGTTTTCTCAACCACCTCCACTCTTATTTGCCACAAATTTTCATTCTGTGGCCGAATTCTCTTCTCAAGTGATACTTTTCTCTCATATCAATGTGTTTGAACACAATATCATATTTTCTTTAACATTTGGAAGAATTTGCTGCACATACTTAAATTTTTTATCGCTAGCGAAAGAGCATGTTTAGTTTTTCACGTCAACTCACGAACGTTACATTTTAAATTGCTTTCCCTAAATCTTAGGTGCCTGTTATATTTTCCCAAGAATGGCAAACTTCTTTCATTTTCGGATGTTTGAGGAGTGAAAGCACACTTAAGAAACAATGGCCTCTTGGAGCTTATTACCCACAATTGAAAAATAAAGAGTCTTATGTAATATTTTTGCGAAGCCATTGAATCTCCTCTTAAATTCTCAGATCAATCGATATCTCAAGATTTCATTAAAACCGGATAAAGGAGTTTCAAGGATGTTGGGCGGGCTAATGAATGGAGATTATGGAAGTGTGCCAATTGAGCATATATTGCCGTACCCTCAAGATATTCAACATTAAAATCGTAGAAGCCGGATTTATAAGCCGGTATAAGTAGACCTATGAATAAAGTGCCTTCCTTCAGAATAGCGGAAAAAGGGAAATAAATATTTCAATTTAGAATGGTATCCTTAGAGAAACCGTTTTGAGCCATAATTTTGGACTGTTGAGGGATTAAAAAATTTTTAATTCATTTTTATGTGTGTCCACTTATAAATACAAATATATAATTATATATCTTATGTAAAAATGCATAATATATGTCCAATCATACATTTAGTTTATCATATATACCTCTTTCAGCTATCACGTAGTATTAAAATATGACGGGATAATTATCGCTAAATGATAAATAACAGATGAACGTAGGCAGTAATTGAATCCCTATAATAAAGTTTGCCTTTTTCAACTGAATATTTCATTTTGAAGCAGTCAGGTGGCTTCTAAATAGTCTTTGCCAGTAAACCAGTAAAACTTCAACTTTTCATTTGGATATTTTGTAAACATTCTTCACGTAACGGAAGCACTAAAAAATTACAACCGTAAAGAGATAAAAATTCTGTGACTGAAGACATATTTTTATAGGAAAAGGCGTTTATTTGATGAAATATTATAGTAATAAATGAAAAAATGCCAAAACGAGGCAACCAATTATCCACCTCACATTCTAAAGCAATCTAAAACATTTTGGAAGACGGAAATTTGGCTCTTCATGATATCTCTAACCCCATGTACGTGCTGGATACTTGCTGATCGCTTGTGTCTTCTGAATTTGGTATTACTTACTAGCTTTTACCAAACAATAACTAAAATCATATTTTCTCCAACTAGTGAGTGAGTAGGTTTTAGGTAGCTGGTAAAAATTATACTTTTGCATATGAATCGAACTTATTCTAATTATATTGAGTAGGTAACGATTGGGGCAAAGTTTGCCTTTTTAGTAAGAATAGTTGGCAACAAGAACTCCATTTCGAATAAAAATCCATCTTCTGCGTTATTGTTTCCAATGATACGGAAATATTATTTGAAGAGAAATGTTAAGGAGGTGAATTACGGTAAGTATTGATTAATCGGAAGTTGGTCATTTAAAATGGCTCCAAATTTTTTAATATTCTTATTTATGAAAAATGGTTGAATCCCCGAATTTACCCTGAATTTTTGATGTTCATACGCCATTGGCCTAGTCTGGGGTGAGCTCACCCCTCACCTGACCATATCAACCTCCGTGTTGAATCAATGAATGTTGTTTCCATTTCTTCATCACAATTATTCGCATTATTTTCTGATCTTACTTTGGATGACACAATAGAAAGCGAATTCTCCACTCGAAACCATGGAAGAAGTGGAAATTAATGGCAAAATACGTCAAAAAGACTGAGAAATTATGTAATATCCTTGCTGGTTGTGCCCTCCTCCCGTTTTTATTATTCTTTAGATTCCTGAGACAGGATACGGTGAAGATACTTCCGCGTTTCTTTGACTTAATCTAAAAATAATTCACACCTACAATACGGATTTTTGAGTTTTCAGAAAATTTCTATTCGCGCTGACAAAAATGTGGAATAACGAGGTACCCCATTAGACACCTCACATTCGGAGTCAATCAAAACCATTATAGAACAAGTCTTTTGATGATGGTTCTCACTTCACCAGGCGTAATGGAAACTAGCTGGGAGCTTGAGCCTTGTCAAATTGGTACAAGTTGCCAAGGTTGAAGCGCTGATGGTAGTCTTGGGTGAGGAAGCGGAGGAATTATGGGAAGAATGGCGGTGGTGCGATGGGGTTGGTTGGGGGTGAGTTCGGAGGAATTTGAGGAGGAAGAATTGAAGGCGATGGCATCGTTCCAATGAATCCCTGCGCGGGAATCGGTTGGAATAGTGAAAGAAAGGGCCGCACCCTGGCTAATCCCCCGCACCCTGGACCCCTCCCACATCCGAGGCAGCAGAAATCCTTACGCCCGCCCACCAATCATAAGCCGGGAGGATGAGTTCCTTCCGAAGCTTCTCTAATCCCTTCCTGCCCCCCAGCGCCACCGCTGCCATGCTACCCCATTCGAATCCAGTTTGTCCTTCCCACCGATTGTCAAACGCCTCCCCACCTTCTTTCTTTCTCGCCAAGTGCCCCAGCCAACGCATCTGGGCCCACCCAGCATTTCATTTAATTCCTCAAGATATCTCTCTTTCAGTCCCATCCACGCATCCATTCATCCGAGAATTGTCATTCATGGAACAAACCTCGGCTAAGAATCAATTAAGGAAAATCGAAACCAACTAATTTTGCTCTTAAGGTTAACCGCGTATTTAAAAGGTATCCGTCAGGTCCCAGATGGGCTTGGTTCTTCTTTCGTTTAACCCATTATAACCCAATGTTGCTTCCAAGTAACATCACAAATGTATGCATTTTAGGCTCGATTCAGGAAAGGTTTAAACTACGTGTTCTTTTTGCGCAGTAAAATTTAATGTCGAAACATGCAGCTGCCATAATAATTATGATTGAGTGGGAAATTTTCACATTTTTAAAACCAGAAGTAATGAAAATTATTTTCTTCCACAAGCAGCTCTGGATTATAAAGGGTCAAAGTCTACTGCCTGCAAGCATTTCCATAACTACTCACAGTCACGAACACTACTAAAGAAGATCCTCTGGTCGTCCCCTAAACATCAGTGGCGGATACAGATGGGGGCGCGTGTATTGCCGAACATTGCAAAACCACAATTGTAACTTTTTATAAATCATAAGATGGTATTGTATTTTACATGCGTGTAATCACTTTAGATTAAATTTTTTATACTCTGCTTGAGACTTCATCATTTTTGGTTACGATAAAGGTAAAGACAGCTCAAGATATATTTTGCGCCCCCCCCCCCCTCCCCTTGAGTTTCTTCTGTATCCGCTACTGCTAAATGTGTTGTCAACCACCACGCATTTAAATGGGTTTACAAAAGTCGCCACTCGCGTCGCTGACAGGCAAAGCGAGCTGAGTTTCTCACAGAAATTAGGTGCAATCAGGCCCGTTGCGAGGGCGGTGGGGGCATTTTTTAATTTTGACTAACAACGTTATCCGCGGTGTGGCGCTCTCAGCTCTCTTCAACCAGAGTCCTCTAGATTGCTCTCTCAACACTACTCTCTCATCATGCACGTTATTATATGGCAATATAGAGGACTCTGTCTTCAACACAATAAAAGAGCTCCGAGTTTCCTTCACGTCGCAAAATCCAGACACACATACCATCGGCTCGTGTCTTATGCAGTCGGCAAAAGTTTTTTTTACCGATAATTTGCATCCTGCATAAATGGTAGTATCCCCTTAGAAGTGAGAAACGAGAAGTTGATTTTTTCAGAAAGCGAAGTTTTCAATAGGGTGGTTTCCTATTATATTTTTAATGCCTAAATCGAAAGATTATTATTCCTGGAGTACGTATTTCACGCTTGAAGATTTTATATTGACGATATCTATTTTTCGTGGTTAAATGAAAAGTGAGCATTTTCAAGCGCGAGAAAATGCGACGGCTAAGTATGAATGCTGGGAAAAGCCCGTGTGACGTCATTCTGGTTCCCGCTGTCACCGTGGGAGGTGACCTTGGGGCGAGGCTTTGAGCGCTGATACGACGCAGGCTGCTAGCAGGTAGCGCTTGGGTTAAATAAGGATTATTAATGCCCTATCAAACGAAGGAAACTTTCCAAACTTAGGTAATTTTAATGGGTGATTATTAAGAGATGTTGCCCTGAGCTCTGCGCCTCATCCATGAATTGGTAATCTCAGACAAGGTAAAACTCCTATCTACTCGTATAGAAACTAGATCCCTGTGAAGTCACGTGGAGTGGAATCGCATCGGCGCCAATCTGACCTTTTTCAAATGCAGTTAAAAATTGACCATTGCCATTCGTCTAAACTGGAATATCTGAAACCAAATAAGTTGTATATTATGAATACACTAATGCTGTGTAAGGAATCGCAAACAATTTATTTCGTTTTCTTTGATGAAGGAAACTACCCTATTATATTTTCAAATCACCCGATATATCAATGTTATGGGGAGGAGGGCACGATCCCAGTTCGCCCCGGGTGCCAGATCAGCTATCGGCGGGCTTGGGTGTAATTAGGCGTATTAACCGCAATTTGTATTCTTGATGATGTCATCTAGTAAATTCGTAACTTTTCAATGCCATTCCTCTAAATTACTAATACTACACTGCAAAATAGTGTAATGAAGTGGATCGCACTGCATTCATCCTCGAGCTGCGGACAATTTTGAACGCCGATGGGTAAGTCCCAACAACACGTATCTCAAAATTCGGCCGGTTTGACACAGGCATCTTAAACAAAGTGAATGACATATAAAAAATAAAATTCAAGCAAAAACAACTCTTTGTTTGAAAATGTATGCTTCTTTTTCAGTTTTATGAATTTTTGGTGCACAATTAAAAATACAAATCGTTTCTTTTGCTCTCCTGAAAAGTTGATATTTTTGAGATACGTGTTGTTAAAACTTAGCCATCAATATGCATTAGTAACGTAAACTATGAGAATATCAAGCCCTCAAAGTTGTGTAATTGGAATTTTTGCGAAAGAAAAGGGTAATTCATCACCCTATCTGTCCATTTTATTTTCAACATCCTCCTTTACCACCAGGTCTCGAAGGTCTCTATTCCATTCTAATTACTGTTCAATGGTCCCAGATTTTGAAGCAGAGTGCTACAGCCTGCACGAATCCCCAAATCTTAGTATTCCCAAGTAAAATTACCTCCACGCAAGAATACATACATTATATTGTGATTGCTACGTATACTTAAGAGCTTTAGTGTAACATTACTTATTGTTAGTAATAACTTTTACTTTTATTTCTGATTTTAATTACACTATTTGAAGCATTAGGATGGGACGAAAATTATTCGATAACCTTGCCAGTTCAGCTTTTTTAGAATTAACAATACCCTTTCAAGCATTTCAAAATACTTTCAGATTTTTCTATTAAGAATGCTTGACGTAGAAGTTTTAAGCCCATTAGCATATGTAGGGAGCATAAACTTGCTCATTTGCGTTTATTGGTTGCAGCAAGACTCCTTAATATCGGTATTTGCCAAGACGTCCATACTCATTACAACGTACCTACCATTACACCACCCATTAGTGGAAACAGTCCGAAGTTTTAGCGTCTCCTAGCATTGCGAGCAATTTAATGATTGGCCCTGCAGCCGCTCTAGATTGCAATTTCCTCTCGGGAGATCCCTCGAATGACTTCTATCCGAAATACGTTCATTTTTCTGTCATGTGCTCGTTCATTTCATGCCTTGGGGAGGAGTTAAGACATGAGCTATGGGAATAGGAGATAAAAGGAATGATTACATTATTCTTACGTCGAAATTAGTTTATTACATTTTATTGTTAATTTTAATTTTGTACTTGCTGATTGATGTTTATTATTTTTGTGCGCTTAAAATTGTTCATCTCCGGTCTTGCGCGCTTTAGAAGGACAGAATGAATTGTTTAACTAGCATAAGATATGTATATAAAGAGGTAGCTGACATTTTTCACGTCTAATTTAAGTTTATTATCAATAAATATTCATTTTTACATATAATATATTTACTCACCATAGATGATCGAACGCTAAAAAAGGTAGACGAGATTTACGAGTTTTAATACAAATATTTTTTTTTTATTATATTTTAATGAAAAATTTATAAATACATACGTATAAATGACTTTGATTTTAAATAAGTTCAACAGATTCAGGCTTCAATTGGTGGAAGTTAGACATATTTAAATAAATAAAAGATCGTAGCACTTTTCCACAAGATTTTTTACTGCTTACAACGCGTTTCGGCTCACTGAGCCATCATCTGGTACAAGACACTGCAAAACATTTGAAAATATCCTATCTACCCTTGAGAAAGGGGGGGAGTTTGGGGAGGATTTGACATCTTTGAAGAAGGGGGTGGGAACGGGCGTACAGAGTAGAGACAGTGGGATAAGATACAAACACGGGATGTGGAAAACCCACGTTGGAAGGACTCTAGACATAACTGTAAAATAACGACACGTGGGGAAGAACCACAGAAAAACGGGAGGGGGTTGAGAAGAGTGAAAAAAGGGGGGTTAGGGTAAAAACAGAGGCCGCGTGTCTTTAGAAAAGGAGAGGAGTAAGTAGCGACTCAGGAAAAGAGGCGGGGGTGAGTAGTCCCTTTGGGTTAGCTGAGAAGTAGTGAAAGTTAGCGGGGGTACCGGGAGGAAATTGCCAATTAAATATAAGAGTATAGTTCGTATAGTAATTGTTGCGTATGGTGTTCAATACCAAATATGAGAAGACCGTTTTCCTGTCGGACCCTGGTGTATCACCTAGAAAAAAATCCCTGGATCCGCCCTAGTTACTCTTTCTCATCTATATATATAAAAGAAAGTCGAAAATCGTGTTAGTTAGAACACATATAACTCGAGAACGGCTGCACCGATTTCAATGAGATTTGGTTCTTTGGATTCGTCTCAGGCGGGGTTAACATATAGGCCATTAAAAACAGGATAATTTCACAAAATAAATTCATCTCTTTCCTATGGGCATGCTTTTAGGAGTTATAGTAACACAACAATAATAAGTCGGTCAAAACTACAAATTAAATAATTTGTTTTGTTTTTACCACTTTAATAACTGAAATTAGTAACAATATAACATTTTAATTACTAAATATATTCAAAATATTAATTAAATCGAAATTACATTTAAAAAATTTAATTCGAGCTGATTGTAAGCCCAGCCGTGGCCCAGCTCGAGTTGACACTTCACTACCGTGTTTGTAAACAAATCTCCAAGCAATTGTTGACAAACGGTAATGTCCGTGTTCCTGTCGAGGAATCGAGTAGTTTTAACTCATTTCCTTGGAATGATTGCAAATTAGTTTCAGTGAGCTCATCAACAAAGAGTTCCAGAATATGATTGATCACCAAAAGAATCAAAGATGGTTGATTTAGCGAGCAAGAACGAAGATGTGGATGACTAAAACGAGGTAAATTCAAATAGTTCGTACTCTGCATGAATTCGAATCTTTTAAATGTGTAACAAACGAAGACGAAATCACCAACTATCTATCTGAATATTTTAAGTCCTTGGACGTACCTGGCTTACCAAGGCACGATTTACAGAGAAATGTAGTTTCTGTGCTCATGATCTTTCGAAGCCTAAACCAACCATAACTATCCAACGGAACGTGTTTGATCATTAAAAAAATTGGTGATGAATGTGATTCACGCAACTTTACTCAAAGGAAAATTCAAAGGTTAGGAAGTCCTCATTCCGTAGATTCCATGATCTCAACTCATATGCCCTTTTGAGCTTAAAGGTATTCAATTTACAATTCGCGTTGCATTCGTGATAACGATTAAAAAATCGCATGGTCATTCTTTCAGTTTTTGTATTGTTTGTGCTCATGTGCTAATGAAAACGCATGATTTTCTCATGGTCAATTTAGCGTGCTATGTTCACGAGTCGATAAACCATCCTCTGTATTTCTTCCTTCGCTTCAAGTGCGTAGCTAGGATAGGGGGGTTTGGGCGCAGCTAATACCACGGGTCTGTAGGGTATAGAAAACTCGCTAAGGTAAGCGGGAAGTGTGGGGGCACTTCCCCCAGACATTTTTTAAGATAAATGGTTCAAAATAGTGGGTTTTGTGGCTGTGTGAATAGTTAAATATGTTTTGTTTGTTAGTCATCCGTCCCCCAAATATTAATAACAAAATATTTCATAAAAAAAATCCTCTAAGCTCTTGGGGGGGGGGGTTTATCCCCCAAAACCTCCCCTCGCTGCGTCACTGCTTTGCTTCGCTATATTTATTTAGCTTCATCCGCTTCATCTTGCTCCTGATAACAAAACAAAAACTTTTGTTTCTCAGAAGGAGCTTGACGCAAGACATTAAACCCGAATGTGTAGGGCTCACCGTGGTGCGTTTACGCATGCAGTACGTTTACGCAGTGCATTTATTCCAAACAGAGATACTAAAACTGGCGCGCCTTAAGTTATTTAATGCGAATGCTGCTTCATAGGGGCTTTTCTTGCACGATTTTGAGCATCAGTCAAGCGTCGGTCTGGGGTCGTGTCAACCTGCCCCCTGAATGGGCCAAGTGTATGCAACAGACTTGGACCTAAAAACATTTTTTACAGCTAATAACGCAAATAGCCAACAACTAAATGCGTATAATTTTTATTTCATGAACTGCTTTATTAAACCACAATGCCAAAAATTTCTTAAGCTAAAACGTAAGAAAATTTGTTGAAAAAAATCCGCGTAAACGTGCTCCGATTCACCCTATGTAGATTCAATAAAGAAAATGTCTTTCTGACAAGCAATTTTGGTACTCATTTACGTAGTTTTATTGAATTTGTATCCTTATTTTATTATAATAAATTAAACATGATTAAAAACGATACAGCCGCTCTTGATTTATAAATGGTGTAAGTAAACTAAGTTCATTGATTGTTAGGCGGTACGAAGTTCGCCGGGTCAGCTAGTTTCTTTCTATAAATGGTCTTTATGTTACACTTACGGGTTACAGAGGAGATTGAGGAAATGAAATGTTTGAGTTAAAGAAAAAGATGAGTTGGATAATTTTCCACATTACAATTTCGCATACATGCCTTTCTTTTGCCTACTTGGTTTTGTCCAAATATGTGAGATGACTTTTCCGCGTCTT
Source organism: Ischnura elegans (assembly GCF_921293095.1). Classification (NCBI taxonomy): domain Eukaryota; kingdom Metazoa; phylum Arthropoda; class Insecta; order Odonata; family Coenagrionidae; genus Ischnura; species Ischnura elegans. Next base: position 100,765,094 of record NC_060254.1, read on the forward strand.
TATAAGCTTACAACTGAGGGAAATAAATATACGGCAATGAGGAAAAGAGGATGAGTAAAGGATTTGTTTTTTTCCCATTTCCTGATGAATTAAATTTTTTCCCTGCGTGAGCCCCACAAATATCCTATCGTCCTTCGGACTAAATTATAAGAGATGTTGCTATTTTATAGTTGAGTACGTGATCAAGCTTTGATACATTTTCAATCTTCCTCGAATCATTGACTGAGGGGGTCAAATGAATATTTAGAGCTCATGGCGACAAAGGGACCTTACCAACTCAAAAAGGCTACTGTGATATATCGAATAAATATTTTATTAGTATTTTAAGCATAAGATTTGTGTCTTACTCACCGTAGCTGATCCAATAAAACAGGAGTCAAGAGGCTATTTGAAAAAATTTAAAGAAAAATCAGGTACCCTCTCATTTCAGGAAATGATCTCTTCCGATAAAGTATTCATCGTTCATAACCAATCTTACATTCGTATTCTTCATTTTTACACTAATTAATATGGGGAAAATATAATCTTGAGGAGTAAAATATGCTTGTTCACTGTAATTAAGTGCCTTCTCCCACTTGTTGTCATCAACCAACATACTCCATGGTTTTTTGCGTGAGCTAAACTTACTTTTCCTCATACTTGCAGCCTCAAAAAAAGATAAATAAAATGAGTGGCTTTGAGACGAAGTCGAGATAGTTAGAATTCATAATTAATCGAATTCTAAATTTAATTTTTGACCCGTAAACATGCAATTTTAGATATTTTTTAAGGTTGCTGTGGTCATTTCCTGCAATGTTTCTGGGAAAAATTGAAAAAAAAACAAAATTTATTAGGGATATGGCGAGAAGGCGATGAAATGAATTGAATTTTTTCCGCGCTCCAATTATGCTTATTCCTTGTTTTCCCACATCGACCTGACAAATATCCTATCGCCTTTTTTTCCTTATGTGAGGGGTGTGGGGAGGGCTGTGGGAATGCGAACGACCCTTATCCTGCTTCCGGGTCCCCCCCCTGATTATCACCAGCGGAGATAAATCTTACTTCCCCACCCCCCACAATCCACCCCCTCGCGAAGATGACAGCACAACACAAGGGAGTGATATCTCACGCTATTTATGAAAATAAGGCAAAAATGGGATTTTTTTCCCATTCTCCTCCATCGCTTGAATTTCTCAGGATGAGCCTCTATCCTTTTGTGCGGGAGATATCAGCATTGCAGATGGTCGTCGTCGAGTGCTTGGTTCGATTTAGCACAACAAGGGACAGACTATATCTGCAAGACAGTGGGTCTAGCACAATGGCACAAAGGTACAGATATTTGTAAGTGCATAGGTGCCTGATGAAGGCCCTCAGACCATTTCATATACTAATCGGCACCAAAGAGGATTACCCCCATTGAATGGTAGAATATATAGGAATCATGAAAAATGATGCATTTTCCAAGAACTTTAATCCCGTCAAGTGTTTATACGCAGAGAATTAGATGACATATTCGAATCTAGTGACAAACGTCATTTACTGTTGACTAAATTTTACAGACCTTTCCATCTTAAACATCCAAGACATTATTTAGACATTAATTAAAGGAAAAGAAGAGGTAAATATGTGTTGGATTATTTTCTACAGTCAGATTTCGCATATTCCTAGCATTTCCCTTCTAGTTTTATCCAAATCTTTAGCATAATATATGCGAGACGACATTATGGGTGTAACATTGACGACTGGTAGTCATTTGATGGGTGCTGTTCGTAGCTGTGGTATAAAAGTAGAATTGCCACCACGCATGAATAAATTAGTTGAATTATGATTATAAAATATACCAAATAAATTCAACGTAGCATTGCTTAGTCAATAATATTACTTTTATAACAATGTCTATTAGACTATTTGAATCATTATAATGGGACGAAAATCTTCGTTAGCCTCAGCCATTTTAGATTTTTAGAATCAATAATATCACTTAAAAATACTTTCATCTCCTTTCCTATTCAGAATACTCGATGGAGAAGTCTGAAGCCCGTTAGCATATGTAGGGAGCATAATCTTGCCCATTTGCGTTTATTGGTTGCAGTAAGACACCTTAAAGCTGGTATTTGCCAAGTAATTGTACGTCCAGACTCATTCCGACGTACCATTGAACCGCCCATTAGTGGAAACAGCCCGAACTTTCAACGCCTCCTAGATGATTGGCCCTGCAGCCGGCCACAATTGTAATTAGCTCTCCGAAGACCCCTCAAGTGCTTTTTCCCATCCTACGTTCATTTTTCTGTCATATCCTCGCCCATTTCGTATACCTAGCCTGAGGGAGGGGTAAGACATAAGCTGCGAGAGTAGAAGAGATACATAATGGTTACATAATTGTTACAGCATTATTAAGTGTATTCTGTTTTGTTATGAATTTTAAACTTTTATATGTTTTTCGGCACTTTTTTATTCTCTTCTATCTCTTAAATTTCTCAGGACTGTATTCTTGAGCGCTGGAGATACCAGCATTGCGGATAATCGTCGACTGCTATGATGGGACGTAAATTATGCGATTTTTCCAGCTGGTTTTCTCATTTATGACCGAAGGATAACGTCTCTTTGCATGATTAAAAAAACAAATTATTCTTTTCAGCTGATAGCTTCTCGTCCCTTCTAATATCAGGAGAGTAATGCATTGTTTTAGATCTGAGATCCAATTAAATATCATATGGCTTGTTAGCTTATAGCTTGGAAACGTTATTTGTGTTGTAAAAAATTAAGTAAAAATTTGAAACGCACTAAGAGTCATCAAAAAAACTTAAACTCTTCCTATATCCATATGAATGAGTGTTGGTGGTTTTTTTTAAGTTAACAACTCTCCAGTACATAGTTTGTCGGAGAAACCTAGCCATGTTACTCTGCATAAATTATTATGGAAATAGGATTAAAAATTTTGCTTCGACAAAATGACGTAGTAAGAGATTGCTTGAAAGCTTCAGAACAGGCTAGACGACAGCGGATCTACGCAGTTGATCTCATCCATATGTTCAATCAAATAATATTCCAAATTTTACTTTAGCAATCGATATTTTTGCATTTCTTTGATGGCCATAGGTGAATCGCTTTTATAGTGAATTTGTGCATAGTTTTGAAAGTTTAATCCCATCACACATGTGTACCTGCCGGTGAGGTAGTACCTTAAGCAAAAAAAATGTTATATGCATATCGTATTGAGATGACTCACCGTCTACCAAGCATCCATTATATCGCCGGCAGGGTTTCGCATGATGATTTAATATCCTTTACCTATATTTCGTATTTTTACCACCTCCGGAATTTAAAATGCAAAAATTTTTATTACTCGCCAAAGCAACTATACCACGATTCCGTTAGTTTTTCTGTATTTCTTGCCATGTCTTCAGAAACTTGGAGTTTAAAATGAACAATAAGTTAACATATAATTTATTCTTCTTCCTTACTTTAACCACAATTGAATTACCGAGGAATTCGGTCTGCTCTGTGAGGCATTTCTCATTTTCATGCAATCCTTAAGATCCGTTCAATTCCGGCCTTTTAAAAAAGCAAGCAGGGGATGGAATATATTACATCACCGACGGTAACTCCGGCGCCGAACTGGAAACTTTTCCCGCCACCTGCTCTGCATAACCTCTTCCCTCCACCTCACCCTGTCCCTTCCTTAATATTATGTTCAACGCCCCGGCGTTCTCTTATTAACTCTCATCCTAAGAGTCATATCTCATCGCCTGTGGCGAATCCTCACCCGACCAAGTCCACCTTGCGGTCTATTTTCCTCCGCGAACTTGGATCCAAACCATTCGGCTTCCCTCACCATCAAGAACCAATTGCACATCACGTCATCAAAAACAATACGGGAAAAAATACCCTGCCTGACTTGGCCATTTTTTTATTTTATTGTATACTTCCATCACTAGTTATTCTTAACCCTTTGAGTGGCAACCGATGTTCTAGGTACTATGCCAAAAGTGCGGAGGCATTTATGCTGATTTTGCAGTAAGTTAGGGAAAAAAATTAGGTCTCAAAAACAAGTAAAGGTATGTGTTCAAAAACTTAATGAAATCTTTATTATAGTGGTTTCACCGTTTTAAAATATTATTATACGAATTTTTGGTGATATGAGATAATTTTTATAATTTGAAGAAAATGTTTAATGTTAAAATAAAATGAATATTGACAATTGTATGAGTAATTAATTATCAGCATGTAAGAGTAACATTACAGGAGGAGCACGATAGCGCTCCTGGTAGGTACTTTTCGCGAGAAATAGGAGGAACGCGATAGCGCTCCCCGGCACTCTAAGGGTTAATCAAGTATTTATATAACATTATATCAGTTGCGTAACCAGGCATATCGACGGCTACGTTCTAACAACACGTATCTCAAATTCGGCCGGTTTGAGACAGGTATCTTAAATAAAGTTTAATTACATTAGAAAGTAAAGTACAAGCAAAAAAACAACTCTTTGTTTGCAAATGTATGCTTCTTTTTCAGTTTAATGAAGTTTTGGTTTTTAATTTCAATGTACAAGTAAAATAAATTATTCGTTTTTTGCTCTCCCCGAGAGTTGCTATTTTGAGATACGTGTTGTTAGAACTTAGCCATCGATATGCTTTAGAGGGGAATGGATAGCCCGGAGTGGAGACCCCCCCCCCCCCCCCCGAGGCAACAGGGGTTCGGGGAAAATTTTGAAAACGACATGCCTGGAAATACATTTCGCATCATTTTGGCGCTAAATGTTTAACTTTAAGCAGGTGAAGTTATTTTAGGTCAAAACTAGACCATATCTTTAAATAATTTTTTTTATTTGTCTGATGCATTGTGGGGCATCTATTCCCTCATCCCCCAAATAGTTACGCCTATGCATTTTACTTCTTTTACTACTTTGAGGTTACCCTTTCATCTATTAGATTCATCTTTGATAAAAGGTGCCCTAGAGAATAATTAAGTGGAAAAAAGGAAACCATGGTCCTAATTGGGAAACCAGTTGGCAAATTTGGACTCATAGTTTTTGCTATTAAAGGTATTCTTATTCTTTGTCCCATTTCCCGTTCGTGCTGCATTTTCCATTTAAAAACTAAAGAAACATTCCACTAGATATATTCGATATTTACCGTGGCGGTAAATTATAATTGTTGAAAAGAAATTAATGTTCCAAGTATATGATAACATAGGTAAAATGCATCGGTCAAATCAAGGCAACATACTCCTATTACAATAAAAATGACGCCATAGAAGCACAAAATGTGAATTATATCGCTATTAGCTAACACAATACGGGTTAAAAGAGTTCCCAGAAATATTAATTACATTATTTTATTTGAGAATGCAGCTTACGCACTGGAGGTAAATATTGGTGGCACAGCAAAAGAATCACACGAACGACCATCAACTCCGACACTCTGACCATCCAGTGGCATTACCCTGATGTTATCCTCGCTTAGTAGAGCCAACCAAAATGTTATGTATATTCAAAAGAGGGGTAAGAGAAGACGAATGCGGTCCAATTTCGGCGACCATTCCTTTTTAACGCATACCCTTATAGTCGCTTAGCAATCCTTTGCAATAGATTTAGTTTAGGTAGTTTACTTAGGTATTTCAGTTAAGTTTTTGACACAAATGTTTCTCTAAGAACCATTTTTTCATCTTGCCGTTTCAATTTTCAATTCAAAATTCAATTATAAGTCTAAGATCCCTTCTTAAAAAATATAAAGTGCTATTCACTCTGAGATTTAAATTTGTCAATGCTACCACTTTGATTCAATTGACAATCTCCTTATTTCAATGATGAGTCTCAAATATGTAATTCCTCGAGAGCATGGTACCGGATTGGCGATGCGGTTGGAGTAATTTTCAATTAAACGGTTAAGAATGTTTTCATGGCTTCAAATTTAACTATTTTTCGAAGAAAATTTTTTAAAGTTGTACACGAAAAATAACAAGAGAAAATTCGAAATAATAAGAATACATTCCTATTGACATGCTTTAGAGTTCTCGTCATTCTCCGCCCATTGCGTAGGTAAACATCTTCTCTGTGAGCAATACCAACGCCCGCTCGAGCCCCCTTATCTGAATCAGAAGGTACTTCTCGCATTGTGTAGAAGTGCGGGACTAATAAACTGATACAGACTTCTTCACAACTTCCATAAAATTATGCGAAAGAATAATTAAAATATACAAGGATACTGTCCAACGGAAAGTAAAATGCCGATAAAGGAAGTAAAATTCAACAAAGTAATTTGAGTATTTTAGGAAAAAAATATAGACCCTATTCCTTGGTTCTCTCATACTGTTAAGCCTATAAGAGAATAGCAGCGTGACAGGCCTTAGAGTCTTTGAATCGGATAAGTCGGCTTCCACCTAGAGGAGTTAGTACCTTCTCACCTATCTCGTGTAAAGTTTACGTATCAAAGCGATTCAACACAAGGAAAATATCACTTGACACACTGTATTTTAATCTTTTCTTAATATACATTCACTTAAAGATGGCTTTCTCTCTAACAAATACTTATTTATAACTCATCACCATAGCATCAAATCAGCACAATAAAATCAAAATAAAAACAAACATGCTCACATACAAATAAAACAAACAACAAATGAACTCAAGAGCAGAAAACAAACTAAACATATACAAAAGTGATTTCAGTCATAAATACACATACATCAAAGTGTTGTAATACCTACATGGTAGGGGGTGAAATACCCCTTATATTTTTTTGAATGAATCATAAATTTAAATATCGTAGTCAAAATTTTCTCGTTACACCATTATTTCCTAATTACTTTCTCATTTCAAGTGTACTAAATCATGAATCTTAGGGCACATTTTCGTTGCTGCTAATTTTTCGTATTTCTCGTACGAGAATATTTTTTTTAGCATTGCCCTAATTCCTCAGCATGCGCGGAATAATATATTCTTTCTTCAATGCAATATAATCTATTATTTTTTCAATATGCTGTATCGAACTTATCGTTCCCACGTAAAATATACAATTTCACATATCTAAAGTTGGTCTTTATAAAGTTAACTTTATCGACATTTTCCAATTAAATTTTACTCAATTTTGAAATATATATCTATATTAATGCTTCTCTTATCCACAAAATGCATTTCAACTGATTTTCGTAAACATACACGTGGATAGTCAATTTTGACGGATTATTTTAATATTATGATCCTGAAAAAGGGTAGAATAAAATTCCAAAATGTTCGCCATAAAGAATTTTTATTTTATGGAAACATATATGGCCTTCCTTCGAGGTCAGAATACATTCTAATAAACGTTTGATGAAAGAAGCGTTTTGATTGGTCTCATATACCCGTTCTGGCGCTTCCTCGACTCCCGAGTCATGGAGAGGCAGTCTGTGAAGACAGGTGTAGGTCAACAGCCAGCGATTCACGCCAAGGGGTCAAGAGGTCGCTCATAATTCCACCTCGAGATGGGAGTCTCGGTCTCACCTTATTAAAAAGCTCTCTCAAAACCAAAGTTGGTCTCTTATAAAAGTTTCCGCAAATAATTTTGAGCGCGTCGCCTCAAGTGGTGGAGTGAAGACGTAGAAATGAGAATGTATACCCTCCACGGAACTAGTTACTACGCCAGTGGCGACGAGGAAGGCTGTTTGCCATTTATCACTGCTAAAAATTTCAAAGCAAATTATTTTTCGGCATTCTCGTGAGGTAAATGCCCGCACGGTGACCGACTCATCGTGGGAAGACTTATTCAACATCATCATAAACGAAAATGCAGGACAATGGACAAATTAGTACCTTCTTCCTCGACCTCTTTATTTATGTCTTCATGTTGAATAAATTAAATCAAAGAGTCTTTTTTGGTGGTTCATAGAGACACCATGCTACTTTTTGGTTATATATTTTTATAAACGATTTTCATTTAATTAAAATGGAAGACAAGTTCTTTTCCGAAATGTCGGTCAATACGACGGAATTAACCTGTTGTACAGGGGCGGATCCAGATTTTTCTGGAGGGGAACTAGAGTTTAACCGGTCTTCTCATATTTAAGATCAGAAATAAAATACAGCAATTACAGTAGAAAATATTATTTATTCCAATATGAAAGTTATTAATATTAAATTAAATGGTTTAGGCTACGTAAAACCCAAAATAAAATGTACGTAATGATAACCGTATAAAACATCTTGTCTATATTTGAAGTGTCTGGGGGTCACGTTCCCCCGTACACTCCCCCTGAATCCACCTATGCTGGTGTAGACCCGAAAAGCATTCCTGAATTCTTTTATTATATTTATTCCAATTTCTATAAGTGCTGGGGAATTCATGCAAATATGAATTTTCGATAATGATGTGTCCTTATAACAAATTCTGAAGCAGTTTTCCCTCTTAAGATTGTATCGATTTTGCTAAATTGGTTTTTAAATGAAGGTGATGTACCCCAATATCATTGTTTATATGTAGCCCTGAAGATGGAAGTCATTAACTTCTAAACTTTGACAAAGAGTGGTGTTTCAATCACCCAAACTAAATATCAAGGGTCGATATTTTATATGGTATATGGTTTCGTAAAATTGACATTTATCCCTCGCATTACCAAGGGAATAATGGAGAGTAACATGAGAAACTAATGCTAAACTCAATCTTTCCGAAAGTATTTGATATGCGGTAGTGAGTATTTAATAACATAAATGAAATAATTTACAAAGAGGAAAACATCATAATTTTTATCCACTTGTGCAAGTGAAGTTTGTAACTGAATTTAAAAGGAAAAGATAAATAGGAGCTCGTTGCTTACCACTTTTTATAAAGATCGAGGGCCGGTTTTGTTCTTTCTAGTAAATATATTATGGACTATAAAAGCGGTAGTTAACGAGATCTTTTTTTTTAATGTCATTAGTATAGCTAAACGTAATACTGAACTACTTTACAGTTGTATTCCAGTGTTTTCAAGATAAGGTTACGACAGTATCATGTTGTGTGTGACGCAAACTTGGCTATAAACCTGGATCTATGTGTAAATTACCCATGTGTTTCATTAATGCAATTAGTTCTAAACTATATCATTACTAAATTTTCTACGCTGTTTCGCAACAGTTCGGCTTTTATGAGGTAACTATGCACTCCTGTATCTTATTAAATAAATCTATTCACTCTCATTGTCCTTTAACTCGATCATAAGTCATGATAGATGCTTTCCATTTGCTGGAGGGTTCTAGAAAGAGTGTAGGAAATTCCCTTTCATGGGTATTAAAGTGGTATGTGCATAAGCCAATAACAATTATTTTCTTTGTACTTCAATACGTTTTATAAGGTACAGAATTTCCAAAGTAATAAAAATAGTGTATGGCTGCATGAAATGTAGTTTTTACATTAGCACGTATTTACGAAATTTACGGTTGGAATAATTCATTAGTGTGAATTAACAGCAGGGGGCTATTCTACGAATTGCATTTCGGAAAATATTATCTACTCTCATTAATCAGGCGGTGATTTTTTTATATTATTTTCACTTTAATACAGTGGAGATCAATCACATTAATCTGCAATGCTCCTGAGCCGTGTTTTTCACTGAAGTCATTCATTGAATTCCATCTCCTCATTCAAATCGTTTCTCATCACATTTCAATTACGCACCAAATCACATTTTTCCATTAGGTTCGTTGAGAAAGGGAAATGAATCCACTCAATTACGTTATCAACATCATTTATGTTCTATATGCGTCCACACATTGATGCTCTCATAAATCTGCAGAAAAAAGTGCCTATTTCTAATGTTTTTTTTTTCCTAATCATGGAAAAAGCTACGTTGTTCGTCTCCCATTATTATTTTCAATTATTTAGCCATTAAATCATCCATATGAATGTTTACCTCTTTTTCCCTCAATTGATTGAAAATAAACCTTTGACCGTCAATAGTTTCATTTCGCCTTTCCATGTCTTTGAAGCACCCATCCATTTCGTGAATGTAGGGACAAAAAGTGAAATTTATGAGTGACAATATGAATAAACATCCCTAAATTCCCTCTATGAAAACCTCTCGTTAATGAATGATGTATCCTTGAGAGGTTATTTCTACAGCTGAGTATCATGGAGTATTTTTTCCGAATGGAACCGTTGGTGATCTGGGGAATTTTTTTCTGCGGTGCTGACCCTCTTCCATTTCCGTGAAAATGCGGTGAATACTCTGAATTCACTTGACGACTGCTGGGATTCATTCAACCCGGTAAGCTCATGCTCATGAGTCTCTTGGAGATAACGTGGACATTGTACCGGATTTTCATCATCAAATGCGGATTGATGCTCGTATCACGCGCGAAGTAAAATCAGGCCGTCGAAACGAAATACCGATCTGTTTTTCGCGTTGGGAAATAACGAAGAGGGTAGTTTCCTTCATCAAAGAAACGAAAGGCATTGATTGTGATTCGTTACCCACCATTAGTGTATTCATAATATGCAAATTATTTGGTTTTAGGAACCCCAGTTCAGACGAATGGCAATGGCCAATTTTAACCGAATTTGAAAAAACCCAGATTGGCGCCCATGCGATGCCACTCCACGTGACGTCACAGGGACCTAGTTTCTATACGAGTAGATAGGAGTTTGACATCGTCTGAGATTACCAATGCATGCATGAGGCACAAAGCTCAGGGAAACATGTCTTAATAATCACCTATTAAAACTGGCTAAGGTCGGAAAGTTTCCTTCGTTGAATAGGTATTAATAATATTTATTTAAGCCAAGCGCTACCTGCTAGCATCCTGCGTCGTATCAGCGCTCAAAGCCTCGCCCCAAGGTCACCTCACATGGCGGCAGCGGGAACCAGAATGACGTCACACGGGCTTTTCCCAGCATTCATACTTAGCCGTCGCGTTTTCGCGTGCTTGAAAATTTTACTTTTCATTTGATCGCGAAAAATATATATCGTATTATAAAAATCTAAAAGCGTGAAATACGTACTGCAGGGGTATTAATCTTTAGATTTAGGCAATTAAAAAAATAAGAAACCACCCTATTGAAACTTTCATTTCTTCTTGCTGGATCCCATCGAAGAAACTTCCTTATTCCCTCCTTTCAGTCAATACACCACGAATAGCTATTCAACTTCTTATGTGCAAACTTTTCATGTGGCGGATTAGAAAATACGAACTCATCCCCTCCACCGCGTTCAACATTTGATAGGTTACAAGATACACAAGATAGATGAGATCATAATAGTTGGGCATGGCGCTGCATCTTTGACACATTTTTAGCTGTTGAACATACTATAATTTAATCAATATGAATGACCGTGTGCTGTAAGTCACGGTGTAAATGAGGGCATTAGCAGGAATGAAACGTAAAAATTTTTTTATATAGTTCTGATGGTAGTAATCTCCATGTTGACATCCCGTTTGATAATAATCCATCGTGATGAATTATTGGCACATTTTTGTGAACACGTTATAAGTATTACAATTTATGGCGTAATAAAGGTCATTATTAATGTTTTAGTGAGCGACGAATACTCTTATGCGTTTATTTGAACAGGAACTGAATCTTTAAACTTCAAGCGTTGGATCAACGAATTATTTTCCCAGCAATCATTATGTTGATACCACCTTTGATAAGCCATTGCGCTGAGTCTGTGACTGAGGCGCGCAGAAAATACCTCGGGAGGATTTCCTGGTAGCTGAGGCTGGCAGGAAATGAAGAGGAAAAAGGGGGAGGAGGAGGTGTGAGGTTTTTTTGAGGGAGTCTTGGCGACGGTTCACCCAGCCTCCGATAGCAATCCGGTGGCAGCGCGGTCGCTCGCCAAAAAGAACGCATTGTCCCGTAAAGAATAGCAAAGGGAAGGTGAGCGGGAGGGGTGTCACAAGGCTCCGTTCTCGGTCCGCCCGCGTGTGGTGTGAAGGGTCGCGGCTCCCCGTCGGTAGGTGGCAGCGGTATCGGGCTCTGCGTGGTGGCGGGAAGAGGGTGAAATGGGGCAGGGAAGGGGTGAAATGGAGCCTGGAGAGGAGGGATTGTCGAGGAGGCGTCCCATCCAGCTGGCTGGACTCCAGGAAAGGGAGGGAGGAGTAAGGCGCGAGGCCAGAAGCAGGCCTAAAAGACAGATGGCGAATGATATCTTTGAATACTGAAGGCTCGCCGGAGAAGGGAAGGGATAGGATCGGCCGTGGGTGTGAGAGGGTTTGGCTCGGAAGATTCGCTAGAGAAGTGTATAAGGCCGGGTGATGAAAGGAAGGCCTTTTAAAGGAGGGTGGGCAGGGACTAAGGAAGGCGACGTTGCTCAAAGGATAAAGTACGTGGTGGGAAGGGATAAGGGAGAGTTTCTCTATATACCTCCCGGGCGCCATTAACCCCATTGATGTCTTTGACCAAAAAAAATATAACACGGGGATGGCGAGAGATTCGGTTGTGAAGGGTAAGGAAGAAGAGAGGGAGGGAGGGTCCATTGGGTGTGGGCGATCCGGAAGACGATTTGGAAGTGAGGGCGGTAGCCCAAGGGGATGAGGGGGTTGGAGTGGAAAGGGGTGAGGGTTTTGCGAATGTTGGTGAAAAGTATGCTGATGGAGATGAAGTGATGGTGCCAGTATTGACTGCTTTTGGGATATGAAATTGGATTAGGCTCATTCGCACCCGCATTATGCTGCTGGAAAATATCTGCATAATTAAATTAAAAGGCCGACCTCAAATATCGTAAAATTCGTTGGAATTTATATGCTCGCCTTATGAGCTCTTCATCTGCGTTCGCCTTTCAGATAGGGTTCATCTGAACAGCAAAGTCCATGTCCTGCGTGGTCTCCCTTCATACCTTCAATCCATCATGACATCTGTTAGATAATGATCAAGTATGATGTCTTTTCGCGCGGCTATACTTCTCTTTCCCTCATCTTAACTTTCATTTTTCACTTTTGAAAAAGAAATTCTCTTCGTTTTGTCGTCGGCTATTTTGAGTTCACATCACCTATCTCTCTCTGGTTATTTCATTTATTCGGTCTTAATTAGTTTTGTGTTACTCCTAAGAATGGATAAATTAAAACATATTCTATAGCTCCTCAATTGGAGTTTGACTTTCACTGCATTGGCAAAAAATCTTGTCGATATTTTCAATTCCCTATTTATTATATGGAGGAACTTCTTAACACCGATGACTGATATAGAAAAATACAAATTATCCTCTGAGGTATGAGTAACGGCTTTATTAGCTCGTACACTCCCAGAATACGCATCAAACCATCATTTATTCACGTCAAAAGAGAAAGTATCCTTGGCTACCAGTCCAGTCATGCATTTTCGATCCATTATAATGAGTGATGAGGATGTTGGGGAATATTTTGGCAATATTGCGAACTTGAGGTTGAGATGGAGGTAGTGATTAACTTTTACGGAGAGTGAGAGTGTATCACAGAGGCATCATATTAACGCTGTAATTCAAACGTTCCCGTTATTTGAACTTCCATCACCAGTGCGACGGAGTGTAATGGGTAATGTCCAGTCATTCGGAGCATGAACACAATGAACTTTGAGAACTCATGTTTGGATATTATTTTGGGCTTTCTCCATGCCATTAAAACAATATGTTCCTCCGGAAGCTCTCCGCTAGAAAATCAGTAAGCATTTGCCTCTGTCCGAGAGGAACTACATGAACGAATATTATTCGAATAGTTAGCCTTTTCCTTTATATATTCGGTAGGTATAAGTTTAATATTAAATTGAATTTTTTGTTTCATCTTTCATTAATCAAAGCTAATACATAGAAAGCATCGTATGATCTTCAAAGTTAGAAAACATAGTGGGTAAATTTCATGAACGTGGTAACCTATCAAGTAGACTACTAGGCTGCTGATCGCAGAGAACCGGGTTCAAATCCCCTGTGAAGCCTTTAATAATATGAAAACTGAAATATTGGAAGTGCGAGATGGCACAGAGAAAGAATCTGGACCCAATGAATGATTCAAAATCATACGCCTGTGACTTAGTCGGAGGTGAGTTTTACCCACACCTATTCAAACGACCCTTCGGATGAAATTCCTGGGTAAAAAAATTAGTATTCAATGCTTTTCTCGTAGTGTTATATACATAGATACTAATGGATGGAACATCATCGATTCCTCTCATAAAAATTAGGATCTAGTGATAGTTTAATGTTAATGTTCTGGCTGTATTGCCCTCATTCTCCATTTTATTCGAAAATTTCAATACACATAATCTCCTTAGTAACCCTCCTATCAGTTATGGCATGAAGGCTTTAAATGGATTAAATCCATTTAATGTCAGAATCCATTTTCAAAGAAAATTGTTTGGAATAATACATATCTCCCTTTTAAAATATACTATTTCTTAAAACACGCAGAATATCGCATGAAGTGAGCAGTAATAATTTCTTATTAATAAACTTGAGTAATGATACGTCAGCAGGAGATCAGCTTCGTATTGGTCAGTGAACAGATTACGATGCTGTGAAAATAATAAATTTTATTTACTTCTTAAAAATAATATTTCAAAAGAAAATTAGTAAATAAAAAGTTTATAATGTGTTATATCAGATCCCATTTTTTTCGGCGACGTGAAGGCGGTAACTATTACGGATTATAGATGCTAATGCTATCACAAACATGGATAATTTATTTCGTGATGTTTTATTAAAAGATCGGCATCTATGGCCTCGATTATAGCTACCGGAATGGGAAATTGCGACCCAAATGGCCAATACGTAACTTCAGAATCCGAATAAAAAAAAAGCCTTAAATATTCCGTTTACGATCGCTTCGATGATTGCGCAATGTAAGATGCTGAGTCATCTTACGGCCGGCACTTCTGAATCCTCATAGCGCAAAGTATCCCCCCGAGCGTAGCAGAAAAGAGAGAGAGAATAGAGGGAATAACTCCCGTTAAGGAAAGAGCCCGGAAAGTGCTGGAGAAATAAGTGCGTTCCTTGGGCACTCAAATACATACAAAAGTCAAAGAACTTATTTTTAGGAGAAAATAATCGTGTAGTCAAAAATATCCACGCAGTGCTAGATCCGAGCCTCGTAATCAATGCACTTTAGCCCTCAGACTCTTGTGATTTCATCTTGATCTTTATCATCTTGAGAAATCATCCTTCCATGACTTTATGATGACTCAAGGTGGAGGTAGCCCAAACAATCCGATTTACAACACCACAAGGCAGCGTATACACATTCACTTAGCACCACAATTCAAAAGCGATGGCCCAACTTTGAATATGGCGATTTTTGGTGAGGGCTAAGTGTAGTAACTTACAGCAAAAACTGCATTACAAGCAGAAAAGTAATTATCAATGCAGTAACTACAACTTCTCTTCCGAACTTTATCTTTATGAATAATTTTATATCATGGGGTACATCTTTGGTTTTCTTATGGGTTGACCATTTTTGGTCCAGGAACAGTAAAAAGGATTTCTTAATTTCTCTTTTACCCTTTCTTCGATTGAGTTGGGTGATTGTGATTTCCACAGTTATAAAGCGGTAAGGACATCAGGAAGAAAACTACGTTAGCAAAGGAGGGCTTCATGAACAGGAAGGAGCTTAAGAAAGGATAAAATATTTCACACTGGGTGCAATTGGAATGATCTCCTTTATAATACAGAGGAAGTAGCTGGTTAACTGTAAAATGCTACTCAAATGCTCATTCAGTGCGCTTTAATATATATCGTTAAATTTCCAGATTAATGGAAATAGTGCGTTAAAAGTGGCTTATTATTTACGATATAGAAGCTGCGAAGTCTACCTACGTACGGAGGCCATACCGAAAGGAAATTTTTCTCCACCACCGTAAAGTGGAATCAATAATAACAGGCTAAATTCGGGATTAGGAACGTTTAATTATCGAAAAAATATACATTTGCGCCGTGCTCTTTTTTCCCCATTGAAAAACCAACACTTACCTTACTTCCACAATTATTCGTTTCCCATTGATTTTTTTTATTTCTGCATGTGAAAATTTCACTCCATCACGCTTGTATATTCGTAATTTATTCTAATCATCCCTCTATGAAATCGCAGTGAAAATATCACGTGCATTGATGCTGGGTGGGGCGGAACATTTGTCATTCGTTCCGGGAGGGAAAATGCGCCCCTGCGCCAGCATTCCTACGTGTCGCATCCTGCCTTCGTCACGAACGTAAACTCATACGACCCCGTGGCCGTGCTTCCTTCCTGCGGACTCACCGATGCGACAGGATCGAGCCAGAATAGTACTGCAAATGTTCCGAGGGACTTTTACAGCCGTACACCGCACGATTTTTAGTGTATACTCCCAGTAGCATAAACATCTCGAGTATGCGACGGACTTTGCTCAATTTTTTTTAATTTGCGTTATTTTATGCCAGCTTAAAAAAGCAAATGAAGTTTGTAAAGTGCTTTTTTTTCTTGGCTTAGATGCCACGCAATAACTGTAAAAATGTGTACTATTCTACTAATGGCATTATCACAACTAGCCTATTAACTGAATGCTTTCGCAGTGTGCACAAATGGCTGTCGAATTCAAAATTTAAAACCTGATCTGCTACCTGATAAAAAAAATATATGACTAAATACTTTCTGTATTTTATTTTCTGCACTTGGAAATTTGAAAAAAATTACGACCCTAGGAAATTACTCAAATTTTGTTTGTTGGAATTTATTTTAAGGATTATCAATTTTCTTCCATTGTGAGTTGCATCCACAAAAATCCATTTCCTAAATCCAAATATTCTCATCTCCTTATTTATTCTTCTCCAATATTTCGGAGCATCTTACTCTCATTACGATGGTGCTGTTAGTTCATTGAAAAATTCTTCATCATTCTTTAATGTAACTTCGGATATTTCCATCCTGGTGAACGCTATATCAAGAGTAGCATTAGTCGAATTCTCAATTCCCCTTATTAATATAACCATTTAAAATGTGCATACATTTCAGGTGCGAATATTTGGGAGGTATCCACAGGTCTCGGCTTTCCCACCACCGAAAGTTTGAGACTTTTTAGTGTTTGTCTGCCCGCCGCTTATAGTATCGTAGTATTTTCAATCCATCACCTGGCATTATCACATTTCCTGATTTTTTAAGAACTTACATTTATTTTCAGTACGTAAAATCATGAGCTTTTCCCATATAAAATCACAGATTCTAACTTCGCATTGATTTGCCCTAGCCCTTGAACATATAATGCCCTTGCTCACTCATACTCATTTGTGAAAGCTTGATCGTCTTTGGCCATACCAATCATGCCATTCTGTCTTCTGCTGTGTCGAGTTGAGCTCCCACTGGAGATTGCAATCCTTCCTTTCATCGCTCCAGGGCATTATTGGTCTTCCTGGTTTCCTTGTGGCTTCCAATTTCCCTTTCATTATTTTTTATCGTGCTATGGTCACTTCTTCTTCTTTGGTCATTTCCTAGCGATTTAAGTCGTCTGTTTCCAACTTTACCCACAATATTTGATTAATTGTACAGTTTCCTAAATTATTTCTTCATAATTCTCTATGTCTCTCCGTCTTAAATGGCGTCCATATTCATCTCAACACTTTCTTCTCTATAATAATCTATTTATATATTCTAGCCAATTTAATTCTCCTCTAGTTTTCCTTCTAACTTCATTTATAGGAGATTTCCTCCCGTCAGCACGAGTCATGGTGAATCATGTTCAATTAATAGTCCTGACTGATGGTCTAAGGCCATTATGTCGTTTTCATTCTGATCTAGGAGGTCTTTCTGCTAGTAGGAGATAAAATAATTCGAGCATTTACGGAGACTTTTTTGGAAAATCGATCATTAGTGAAAATAGTACTTACGACCTTTTGCGATTGCTACTTAATTATCATTAATCTGAAAGGTGGTGTTGCAAGATGTCAAACTCAATTTACCATAACGCTTTATCGCAATTTACATTTCTTCTGAGCATAGGCAAACTTCTCCTAAAAACATATTTGGAATTTTTTTACATAGTTTCTCAAAACATGTACCGATGAAGGAGCAAAACCTCTGCAAATGAATTTCTTAGGTTTCTAAGAATGGTAAATTTATCATTTAAATAAGAAAATGGAATTT
This sequence comes from Ischnura elegans, assembly GCF_921293095.1. NCBI lineage: Eukaryota > Metazoa > Arthropoda > Insecta > Odonata > Coenagrionidae > Ischnura > Ischnura elegans. The sequence continues at coordinate 100,783,098 of NC_060254.1, forward strand.
TTACCTCTATCCTGACAGAATACCATTAATTGATGTCCATAAAATAATTTCATTTCCAATTTTTTACTTGTACTTGAAAATGGGGATGTCTGCACAGGTTTAAATTGAGGCACTTGTCTATGCCTACGAAAAAAAATTATTTGAAAGTACTAGAAAAGCATTGAATCTTAAGAATTACGACTAAAATAAAACCTCAGCTTTTTCCCAGGCAACATTTGGAGATAATAGAAAATTATGTCTGCATTTCAGCATTTATAAGAAACATTTACATGAAAATGGTCCTATGGTAGTTGATAGTTGCTAAGCTTAACTGGAACTACTGATTAATTAAAAATTTAAAAAAATATATCTATTCGCATACTTTGAACACTAATTTTGCATTTGAATATCTATTTATTCCTTCTAAATATGGAAATCTTGGAGTTTCTGTCTATTATAAAAGATATATTTGCCGTCATCTCGGACATTTATTTTTATTTCTTAAGGTGGTTATATGAGAAGCTTAATCGGTAACATGTCTTTTTAAGTATTAAAATTAATCTTACAGGGTAAAAATATCCCTTTCCAGATTTTAACTAACGGGTTAAAAAATTTTAAAACACTTTTAGAAAATGCATGCGACATACCTTTTACGTAGTTGATTAATTTATTAGTTGCTATGATACAGTATTATACTTTCATTTACATCGATTTTGATAAATGAGATTAGAATTTATTCCGCTTAAGCCATCATATTTAGGACTTTTATCGCAATTTTCGAATATTTGTATACTTAAACCATATATTTAAATAATCTTTTTGATGAAGTACTTCCTTTATCTAAAATTCCGGTGTTATCAAAATCGAAAGTGTGCATTCCAAGACTGCCATATTTGTATGAAACAAGAGGTCAGGAAAAGATGATATTTTTTTAACATTCGTTTCAAATCATAAATTGATTAACTGATGTTTGAGATTTTTAAAATAATAAATTATAAAATTATATGTTTAGAATCGCGCATTCGCAAATCTTCCCCCTTGACTCATTACATAATGTTTGTTTATTCATCCGGATTTTCCGCCCGCGCTACCCCTTAGCTCATTACCAAGCTTCCTCTTTCCCCTTACACATCCCTCCTCCCCACAATTCTGCCACCCTGCCTGCAATTGCCCCGTCGGAGTTGCGCCCACAATTAACGCCTCGCCAATTAACACTCGCCGCTCGCCGACATGCCTCGACACGTGTTCTCCGCCAAAGTGTCCGCACTCGAAAACCCTCTCGTTTTACGGCCAAAGATTCCTCCGCGCCACTTTGAGAAGGAAGAGCCTTTAAAAAAAACTCAACAATAGAAGAAAAATATTTTCACGGCCGGCCAACTACTATCATCACTCTACCTATATCGTCAGAGACGATCCGACACCAAGATGTGTGACCTCGCTACTACAAGAAAATCTTTCCGCTGATCACTCAGTGAATCCATCCAGGGATTGTTTTAGATATTTGAGGGTGAAGCTCCACCGGACTGAGCCTCGGACATGTGAATTTCTCACCGTCATATTTGGGTGGGGATAGGGGAGTATTTTTCTGTGTCACTTTGCATTTCGTGAACATTGGTTTGAGTGTGTCCGAAGACTTCACCTGGGATTTGACTCGGGTCCATCAGGCTACTAGTCTCACTCATGGAGGAAGTTCATTCAATACCGTGGATCATCGAAAGCAGATGGAGCAGTGAATAAGTCCAAGAAAATCCAGGGAATCCCTTCGTACCTTGACAGACTGAAATGGTCACGAGGAATGAAGATAATGCGGAACGAGAGAGGTTTCGTGACAGTTGTGCATTGCCCATATACCACAGCAGCACGAGTGACTTCAAAACGGAGCCACCAATATAAACACCGCATGATTATCGCAAGAGAGCACTACAAGCTGATTTACAGAGGTTCTTGCAGTATTCTCCCAGAAACCGCCGGCGATCAAGGACCACGATTATCGCAACAGCGGATTCTAGACTCGCCCACTACCTGCGTTGCCACCCTCCGCGTATTTAAATGTATTTACAAGAGCCTCCACGCAGAGTGATCCGAATTTCATGGGGAAATAAGTTGTTATTAAGGCCATTAAAGGAAACATATACACGTTTTTATGTGATTTGTAGAATAGTTTCTAATGCCACGCTATAGCTAAAATTACGAGGGAGTATTTTTTCAACCTCCGATAGCTCGGCAAAAACACCGTACAATCCACAGGCGGGTACTACGCGCAAAGGGTGACTGCACGTCCTCCGCACTACACGCTCAACTCATTGCTGACCGTAAGTTGTTAGTTTAAGGTTAGTAGCAACCACATTTACTACACTGCCTCAATTGATTCTCCCGCCAAGTGAGCACTGCGGAGTGGTAGCCAGAAAACTCGCCGAACGTCTTCAGCATTGAAATGTCTTGACATTTATGCCGATAAAAGAGAATTTTTCTTTAATGCAATGTGGCTGCAGTGTGAAAAAGTGTAAACATTTCGCCTATTCCCATTCAAAACAAAAGAAGAGTCTTCTGGAAGTGTTGTGATCCATGGCAACGCCCGTCATCTCAGCGCTGATGCAACTGCTCCTTGAGCAATTCCAATGGGACATTTTCGATCACCCGCCGTTCAATGCAGACCAAGTACCGGGGGACTTCCATCTTTACACTGAAATGAATATGTGGCTAGATGTTGGTGGTTGTTTTCGGGAATTGCTGCGAAGGTAACATTTTCTCACTCAACGTTTCACTCCTCCTACTGGGAGCGTTATCAAGAGAGTGGGTTGGGAAAAACGTTCTCGTCCCGAGCTTATATAGGTTTCGTTAACCCATTGTGGTTAACTTTTTTTCCCTCTCATTCTCTTGATAACGCTCCCAGTAGGAGGAGTGAAACGTTGAGTAAGAAAATGTTACCTATGCAGCAATTCCCGAAAATAACCACCAATATTGATCAAAGAAGCTGTGAAACTCTTGATACAAAAATGTGGCTAGATGGCAGGCGTTTTTAAACGGGCGATGAGCTTCAGGACAAATACATAATTCATGAGAAGTCGTTGGTGACAACGTTCCATTTAGAAGGTATAATAAAGTTTGTCCACCGGCACGACCGATTCCTCAATCGCCTAGGCGATTATGTCGGAAGGACACCACATGTGTGCTCAACATTTAGCAATGATGTAATTTTCAATCAATCACTTCGTCTTCTGTTCATGACCCATCGGAGGTTGAAAAAAAAATATATTCTAAATATTGAGAATTTATAGTTCGCTCTGCTTTCATCGCCGCGTTGCGGGTGTTCACGAAAGCCGATTAAAAATACGCCCAGAGTAGCACCAACATTTTCCCCGACCTAGTCCAAAAAAACACCTCAACATCTTTGATTCTACCCGATTTCAAATTTTTTTAGAAGAGTAGTTGGATTGGAAAAACTACTCTAAATGCGCACTTTCCACTCAGGGTGAGAAGGCATCTCGTAAGGCGAGGCAACCGAAATGGTATCATAAACTACCTGTTTCACAATACAAATATATAACCTCTAAGATGGCATTAATTATTATTTCATAGCCAGATACTTCGGTCGAAAATGTATCATCAAAGACTTAGGAAATCATGTGTGTGAAACGCACTCAAAGATGAAGCGTTCTATTCCCGCATGTATCACGCAACTTAGTTATTTTTATCGCGTCTAAGTGATAATCTTCTGACCATAGTTCCTCTTCTAGTCTTGAAGCCTTTCATGCCGCTTTTAGGTCTGGATTTTGATGAAATTTATTTTCATAGCCTTTGCCCTTTCCTGCGATATCTTTTACTTAGAAATTTGAGTTTTTGACAGCAAAAAAAAAAAGACTCGGGACCTAAAAGCGGCATTTTTGACCGATTTATCTGGCTATGAAATAATTAATGCCATCTCAGAGGTTATTCATTTGTGTTGTAAAACAGGTAGTTTATGATACCATCTCGGTTGTCTCGCCTTTCGAGATGCCTTCTTACCCTGGGTGTAAAGCGCGCATTTAGAGTAGTTTTCCAATCCAACTACTCTTGTTAAAAAAATTGAAATCTGGTAGATTCAAAGATGTTGAGGTGTTTTTTTGAACTAGGTCGGGGAAAATATTGTTCTCGTCGGCTCGTATATTTCCTTAAACGATCCTCATTATTCTGTGTTGGCTTATCTCAGCACGCTAATTGGAGATAATAGGCAGTTGAGATAAAAAGGTTGCCCCACCGTGTCACGCTTGGCTGACGTACGCCCAGCGATAATCTAAACGTCACCCGAATGACAGCGCTTAGTGAGAGAGCAATAATCCAACCGGATATACCCGAGACATTGTGTTCGTCCAGTGCATTGCCTCGACGGATTATCTAGAAACGAGGCTCATCGTTTAGTGCCATTAATTCCTGATTTCTTTCGATTCCAGCACGAAGTGTGAAGTGAGCTGTGAGGTTATGATTGAAGTGTGAACAAGTGCTTGGAATGGGGAAAGTCGATCCGCACGGAGCACTACAGTGTGACTCAGGTGTTGGGACTTCGACGACTAAGAACACCACAGGATAACTTCTTAAGCCTTGGGAGACCATTCTAGGGTGTCGAGGAGTACATTCGGGTGAGTTTCTTCATTTATATTTTCTTCATCCATCATTTGAGCGTTTTTGAATTTATTGTGTAATGTAAATGAGAGATATGTAAGCAAAAGATCAGAAAGTTGTTCCTCAATACGGAAATAATTTTAAATTTTCGGTTAAAAATTCCGCAAAAAACTAATAAATCAGCGTCAGCATCAGACCTTCATATTCTAATCCCAGCAGAGGTATGAGTGGCTTCAATACTGAACTATGGTTGAAAGATTTTCACTTAGACGTGATACACACGGATAATTTTCTTGATATATGCGCGGGAATAGAACGCGTAGTGTTCAAACGCAATTCCCACGCGTGACTCATGGTCTCCTCGATAGTAAACCGGAGATTCTGACTAAAGCATTATATCTATTATCGCCTGAGAGGTAATTTATTAGTCATTCGCATAGATGGATACCTAAATGTATGCAAGTGAGAGAGTTTTATCCTTGACTGCAGTCTCTTGCCATGAGAGAGTGATAATAAGGCATGTTTGAAATATGTATTTACTTTGTCGCATCGCTCTCACTTATTGTCAGTGATTTAACCCGAAGCTTTCTATGGATCAATGGGCGTAGAGTTCTCCTCGGACTAACCCATTGGGAGGCGAAGGACACACATTAAGGGAGATCTTTCACTGATTGTGAGCCACCTCTCCATTCGATGATTTTTTAACACATTGAACCGAGTATCCTTCTGCTTTACGGTGCCCAATAGGGTAGTTTCCTTCATCAAAGAAAACGAAAGGCATTGATTGCGATTCGTTACCCACCATTAGTGTATTTACACAAATTGTAACCGCATTTTAAAAAGGCCGCATTGGCGCCCATGCGATGCCACTCCACGTGACGTCACAGGGACCTAGTTTCTATACGAGTAGATAGCAATTTTACATCGTCTGAGATTACCAATTCATGCATGAGGCACAGAGCTTAGGGAAACATGTCTTAATAATCACCTATTAAAACAGCCTAAGGTTGGAAAGTTCTCTTCGTTTGATAGGGTATTAATAATCCTTATTTAAGCTAAGCGCTACCTGCTAGAGGGTACTCGGCTACCTGCTATCAGCCTGCATCGTAGCAGCGTACATAACCTCGCCCCAAGGTTACCTCACTTTGCGGCAGCGGGAACCAGAGAGACGTCGCACGGTGTTTTCCCAGCATTCATACTTAGCCGTCGCGTTTTCGAGCGCTTGAAAATTTTCACTTTTCATTTAATCTCGAAAAATAAATATCTTCATTAAAAAATCTAAAAGCGTGAAATACATACTCCAGGAATAATAATCTTTCGATTTATGCGATTAAAAGATAATAGGAAACCACCCCATTCTTACAATAGGCTTTCACGATCTCTTTCAACCTCAATGTGTCATTGAACATGGCTTAGTGAGGATTTTCTGGCTTGGCTTGAGAGAGTACGGTAGATGAGTATAATGATGACGGTCTCATAGGTGGAAAGCTGTATCATGTATTTAGTGAATTGGAGTTATAAGTATTATATTCCCCGTAATTGCTTGAATTGCTAGACGATACGCTTGGTGCTAGAAAATTTTTAAAAAATACCCTTACAAAGGTGCACTTTTTATTAAACGATATGCAGATATTCTTTCATATCAGAGATACAAGGAAATGTAAGTTTCGAACTAGTAATGCATTATTCAACAAGGTTTTTCTGAAATCCCTTCCTTTCTTTACATTTGGAAGGACGTTCTTTTATACCATAGAGGAGGGGTCATTGGTGTCAGAAACAACGCATAAAATCGTTTCAGGCTTGAATTTGTGGTAGTCCGGTGTATCCATGATGAAGGACTCAAATGGTAATTTACACACTTTTTATTTCAACACTCAACGGAGGCACTTGTCATATATCCTGAAAAACTTTGTACAAAGTGTTATTACATTTTTACTCAAGCTAACTTACATGTTTGGGGATCGGGTTGGTGTGGTGGTTAGAGTGTTGGCTTCCCACCCGGCGGACTCGGATTCAAATCCCGGCAGTGGCGGAAAATTTTGCGAGAGTGACCGATCCCTGCTTGGATGATATGTGGAGGTAGGGACGCCGACTTGCAAAAAATATTGGGGGACCCAAACCGGGGATCTTTCCCCGGAAAATTTTATAAGTAGTGAGTTTTAAGTTTTTTAAGCATTTTAAATAAGTCATGTGACCAACATTAGAACCCTGATAACTCGAATCTCGATATCTGGACACTCAGGGGAAAATCGACTGGCACATTTTTCTTCACACCCATTACGAATTTTTGAGGGGGCTCGGGCCCCCTCAGGCCCCATGGAGTCAGTGCCACTGTGTGGAGGACATTTCAAGCGCAACACTCCGTCCGTCGGATCATCCGACTCGGATGGGACGTTATGCCGTGGTCCCTTCGGCGCCTTTGGTTCAGAGCAGGCTAAAGCCGACGCCGGGTTTCTCTCCACCCTTCCTTCTATCCATACCTTTCCATCAAGGCGCAAATGGCCTCAGCTGTCGGTCGCCTCCTCCAAATACAACACCGTAACTTACATGTTTGTTTACACAAGGATAACTCTGCAATCAATTCCTTCGTTGAGTGTTGAATAAAAAGTGTGGAAATTACCATTTATGTTCTTCATAAACAATCGAACAACGATATCAGAAACCAGTTTTCTCGAACTCTCTTGTGCTGGCATCTTGACAAAGTAGAATCGTTTTTATTTCTTACCTGGATGAAATACTGCTTCATGCATGGAGGTTCCTCGTAACTTCTTGATTATGTGGCATATTTGGTACTTTAATGTTATTTTATTTTAAGAAAATTATCCGGCTTCGCTCATTCATCGCATCGAGTTTTAAAAAATTAAAAAGTAATTGGATAACAGATGAAGACTAGTTGCGTAAAACGAGCAGTCGTAGTAAATCCTCTTTTGTGTGAAATTTTTATGAATATTTCTGCCAGTTTTAGCGTATAATTTTCAAGCTGTTTTCATTCGCAGTTGTGACTGAGATGAAGGGCCAACTACGTATTCAAAAACGTTAACACATCAGCAGCGACTGTAAAATCAAACTGATGATGACTGATTAATATCCGCCACATTTTTGAAATGAAGACAGCCGGTTGATGAAATCTTCCGTGTGTTTGCCGAACGTTTAGCAAACCGCTCGGAGCCAAAATCATCTCTCCAGTCACTTTTCCTGTGTTTACACGTTTACGGCCTGAGGAACGGGTGGGGCTGATTAGACACTCCTCGCACCACATTTTCAGCAGGTGAATTGGCCCAAGGATTGAGGCCAGGTATGAAAACAACCTTTTGGATCGGCTCCAATTTCAGAGGAGGTGAAAATGAGAGTTTGATGCCGCAGTCGCCTCATTCGCAGCCTCGCGAAAGGTAGAGAGACTCAGCGAAGCGTGAGACATCTGTTTTGGGATCACCAATGTTGTGTTTCCAATTAGAAATATAAGAGATTCTCAGTTGTGGCGATGACTAATAGCACGCATTTATGCTAAGAAATGCAATGTCAGTGGACTGGAAACGCGGTAGAATGATCTTTCATGCAATACTTAACCGGCAGCGGGGATGTTCTAGGTATTCAGAAAATAACGGGAACTAAATTTTTAAATCTCTCTCGATTTTGTAGAGCCAGATTGCCAAATATTTTTAATATACTGTTATACATGCGTCTAAAGTATGATAAAATGTTCAGCTATATTCATCGTTTACCTTTCCTGAGGCAGCCGCTAGGGTATAAAAATATCCCCTTGGACCGGATGTGAAATATGGATATTTAGCTTTCCGCACCACTGCATACACCACTAAGCTATCCAAGTTCCTTTATTCCAGTGGTAAATTTGAGGAAACTGGAAAGCGAATTGATTTGCACAAAGGCGCGGAAATACAACTTGGACTAGGATTACCGGTCCAAGGCCATTATCGTGAATTTCATCGCCGTTCACGCAAATATGTTGAAATACTTATCAATGAAATTTGCTTACCGTGAACAAAGTGTTTACATGAAATGCCATGAGAAAATATCTCCCTGGACTGAGAATCAAACCATGGACTTTTAGCCCCTGCGCAGACCACTAAACTATTCACGTTTATTCCATATTCATATCCATTTTCTCGTGGAAAACTTTCACGCTGAGGGTTCAAAATATTACACGTAAAAATTAGTTTTAAATCAAAGGTACATTTTTTATTCATCATCTTGTGGTGTTCTGCCCGTCGGCAGGTCCTCCGCGCCAATACTGTCTCCATTCCATCCTGTCTCCGGCCATCTCCTTGAAGTCTCCATATCCTCCAATTTTTGTATTGTCAATGTACTTCAACCTTCTCCTTCTTCTGACCCCTTCCACCGATCCCTCCAAAGCTACTTTCAAAATTCCATTCCCGCTCATCAAATGTCCCAGCCAGTCACCCTTCCTTTGATTTATTTTGTCCATCAACGTTCTTTCCTCATCTATCCTATTTAACACTTGCTCATTCCTAACTGGATCCGTCCACCGTATTCCCTCCATCTTCCTCCAAACCCACATCTCAAACGCCCCAATCCTGTCCTTGTCTCTGTTCCCCATCGTCCAAGTCTCACATCCCTACATAAACACACTCCACACATAGCATTTCACCAATCTCTTCCTGAATTTTAATTCCAGTGCCTTGTTACACAAGGCTTTTTTCTTCTTCTTGAAAAAAAAACTTCTTTCGCCATTCCCATCCTTCTTTTTATTTCTCCTATACTTTTCCAGTCTTCAGTTAACAAAGTTCCCAAGTAGCTGTAGGTTCTCACATTTTGTATTTCACCTTCTTTTGCCTTCACCCTCATGTCATCCACATTTCTCACTTTTATCATTTTAGTCTTCTTAACGTTCATTTTCATTCCATATGTTTCCATTCCTTCCTCTAACACTGTTACCAATATCTATTGATATTTTCTATTAGGCTCAAAATAATTTTGAAAACAATCGTGCCCTTACGGCAAGCTGATGGTTTTGTTAATATTTTAAGATAACTGCTATGTGTGACCGCGATCAGAAAAAATGATACTTTTCTAGTTAGTCGTGTGAGCAGGGGACGTTAGGCGACAGATCGCCCACAGCCCATCAACTCCTTTCGCATGTATCTCTCTCAACCCCTCGTTTTTTTCTCGTCGGATCCGTTGTCCGCCACCCTTTTCTAGACTCAACGCTGTTATCCGTCAACGCATGCAGGCAAAAAAATCAATCATCACGAAAACTTTCTTCGTTTCTCTCTCGTCCCTCCAAATCTCCACATCTCCTTCCGTACCTACTTCCGACCCGACTCTTAATCATATTTAACCGACCCTCACATCATCGGAGCATCTAGTCATATCATCCCTTCCAGCCACGCCAGTGCAAACTTTCTATATAAACCGCCTACCTTCAACTGCACCAATCATGCGCACCAAAGTGGTGATTTGCAAAACATATCGATACCTATTGCCTACGGCATATTTATGCCTGGATTTTAACGCTTCTCTTTATAAGTATTCAGAATATGAATAATATTATGAGTGAAATCACTGGAGAGAGGTGAGATGTTGTGGAGTACTTATGATGTATTTTTCATATTGTTGATTTTAGTTTTCCTAATAATGCAATCAAAGTACTGACTTTATATTTTATAGCAGCTATTAAATTGCCATCTGGCCATTGGCCTATTCGCAAGGTTTCATTAAATAAATAAATGAAATGTTGCATTATGTGTCCACTTCAACGTTTTCCCGTACAGCTGGTTTTGACGCATTCATCCTTCATCTTCGGCCACCCTTAATGGTTCCGGGTTGTGGGTGTTTACGCGGTGTGAGCATAAACAGATAAAGATTGGCGAGGAGGAGGACTAAATAGGGTTGTTTCCTATTATTTTTTATTGCCTAAATCGAAAGATTAATACCCCTGCAGTACGCATTTCACGCTTTTAGATTTTTAAATTATGATATCTATTTTTCGCGATTAAATGAAAAGTGAAATGTTTCAAGCGCGCGACAACACGACGGCTAAGTATGAATGCTGGAAAAACCCCGTGTGACGTCATTCTGGTTCCCGCTGTCGCCGTGTGAGGTGAACTTGGGGCGAGGATTTGAGCGCTGATACGATGCAGGCTTCTAGCAGGTAGCAGAGTACCCTGCTAGCAGGTAGCGCTTGCCTTAAATAAGGATTATTTTTACCTTATCAAACGAATGAAACTTTCCGACCAAAGGCTGTTTTAATAGGTGATTATTAAGACATGTTTCCCTGAGCTCTGTGCCTCATGCATGCATTGGTAATATCAGACAATGTAAATCTCCCTGTCGTCCCTGTGACATCACGTGGAGTGTAATCGCATGGGCACCAATCTGGCCTTTTTCAAATGCGGGTTAAAATTGGCTATTGCCATTCTTCTAAACTGGGATTTCTAAAACCAAATAATTTGTATATTATGAATACACTAATGGTGGGTAACGAATCGCAATCAATGCCTTTCGTTTTCTTTGATCAAGGAAACTACCATTCGTTTTTATTTACGAATTCGTTTTCTTCCTGAACAATAAAGGTTTTCAATAAATGCTTGGTGGAACTTCGTTAAGACTTTTACTTTTTATTTCTTCACGGTAGGTGTCTTAACACCCCCCGGCACTCGCCTATTGAGGACCTGCGGGATATTTTATATATGAAAATACAGAAAATTTACCTTTACCTTTATTTTTCATTCATGCACAATAACAGTTTTTATATTTTTATTCTAATACTGTAAGAAATACCACTGTAAAAATTGTTTACATCTTCATGTATTTATTTATTGTAACCATTATTCATAGCCCTGATGCAGATATAATATAATATCGAAACGTGGGAAAACATTTTGTATTATATCTCACTCGCTTACACTCCAAGATATATAAATTGAGGTCATGATGGAGAAATCGCCATATCTCAAATTTAAGAATTTTGCAGAACACATTTTCATACTTCACTTCAGGGAACCACATGAAGGTACATGGAAATATTTTAACCCCTAGGCACACGCCTAATGAGGGTTGGCTGGTAGGACGTGGATGTACTGTCTGTAAAATAAGCAAGATACCCGAGTTTGAGGAGATCTAGCGTCTAAACAAATTTATCAATTTCAATGCAACAAAAAGGATACGAAAGGGAATTTATTTCTACGTTGTATCATGTACTTTAAAAAATCTAAATCTTGGGCTAAGTATTATTTCCTGTACTTAATTTTTTCTCAAAAAAGTACCCGTTTTTTGCGCGTAAAATCAAGTTTCCCAACTTTGAGCGCTTGGCAATCCCGTAGTTTTTGTTCCTGTAACTTGAAGTTTTGATATAAAGGAACCACATCTATCATTAGCAGTTTGCCGAAAACATATTGTCTATACCACTAAAATTAACGGATTTGTTGCAAACAACGCAAACCTCTGCTAACTTCGAAACCAGCGGGTCAATTGAAAATTGATTGGTACTGTTGTCTTCCATAGAATGCTAGTAATGCATGTACGTAAATCATACACGTTAAATGTTAGCAGTAATTTCAATATCTTTTCATATTTATTTTTGTACATGTTTATTTTTGTGGTAAATGTAAGCTTTCCTCGATGGAGGGATGTGGGTTTGTGGGGGCAGTCGTGCATAACCGCCGTGGATCCACATTCCACACCCACAGGGTGAGCAGTGGGATGAATGATGAAGAGGCGTAAATCGCTCCGACTCTCTTCATCTCCTGCCACCGTCGCCATTTCGCCTCCTCCGTCCTGTTTGGTCATTTGGCGTGGGATGTGGGAGGCGGCATGGCCTTTAGACCAATAACCACCCCAACAATCCCCATCCAGTCTTATAACACTAGCAAAACTCAAGGCGCACAGTTGGCTGAAATCGGAATCGAAAAACTGGACAAAACCGCGATTTGTTAATGGAAAATTTTTACAGTTGTTATCAATATTTTATTACATGTTTTAAACAGATATTGTTTTTCTTCGGTTGATTATTTTGGCCTAATGCATGGCCTCAAAGCTGAGCAAATTTCGAAAAAAACCGTTTTGAATGTTTTCGTTATTCAGCTGATAAAACTTCTGGTACAATTTTTTAAAATAAAATACGAGGGTAGCCTTTTAAGTGTCGGGAATAGAACGTTCCTTATACCCTAGCAACTATAAATGGTATTTATTAACAAATTTTTGAATTGGTTACTGCCCATGCAAAGTTTCATTAAGATCGGCCTTATAGTTTTAAAACGGTGGAGTGTCAAAGTTCCCTAGTCGCTGTACGAGATGGAATTAAGTCATGAACAGTACCGTACCATAATTTTCTATAACTTTCGACAAAGCCTCACTCAGCAAGAATGCGTCACTGAACTTTTTGTTGTTTTTGGCGAAGAAGCACCATCAAAAGACAACCGTTTATCGCTGGTATGCAGAGTTTCAGCGTGGACGCTCTAGCCTCCGTGACGAACCGCGTAAAGAGCGACGAAAAATCGCAGCGCCGTCACTCAAGAAAACGTGGATGTTGTACGTAACATGATTATGGAAGATTGTCATGTAACATACCGCGAGATTCAGTTATCATTTGACATCTCAGGGACCTCAGTTCAAAAGATGGTTGTTGATTGAAAAGAAGTTGATGATTTATCGGTACGGATGTCATTCCTTTCCACCATATCAGACCTAACTGCACCCATTTTAAACGAAATTTATCTTTCGATAGCAACAATGAATTTTCACTTCATAATCTCTTGATTTCTATGCTACTATCATGTTTTCAAAACCAGCCGAAGAATGCTCATTTCTGCAAAACTGGATGGGTTTCTGGGGACGGCATATAGCATGGCTTCGGGACAAACATCTATCCTTGCGCTGTCTCTCCCATATTACAGTGCAAACGAACAGGAGTGAAGCTAGGAATTAAGGCTGGGGGGGGGTTTAGGTGCAACTAATACTAGGGGTGTGTGGAGGTATGGAATACGTAACATGATAAGCGGTATGCGCGACATTAATAAATTGCGGAATTTTAAGATAATGTCAAAGTTAAATGTTTTAAACAGAGACTCGTCAGAGAAAGCATTGAAATATCCAAAGAAGATACGAATAATTTCAACAGGGACACCGGCATTAAAATTAGCCGTACTTGGCAACCCGTAATAAGAAAAAACAAGCAGCAACCCACTCCCCCAACCTCCGGCTCCCCTCCCCCCACCACCTGACGCAGATACCTAAATAAAAGATCTTTAATTCCCATCTCTTCATAATCCCTTGAGAAAGCGACCAGCATCGGTCGGGAAACGTTGGGGCCACCCAAGAATTGACGCGGCGACATAGCCCAAAAGTTTTTAATCATAATTTAAGATAATGGTTCAAAATGGTGAATTTTACGGCTTTCTGAGAGATATTTTATTAATCCTTGCACCATTCTATAAGTAATATCAATCCAATGAAGTAAAATGGATTAAATTTTTAAAAAATTCTGAGCTTTGGGGGGGTTTTATCCCCCAAACCTCGCTGCGCCACTGCTAATGAAAGCTTACAGCAGCGTGCAGTAGAAATTTTAGAGTTGGAAGAATCTATTCTCTAAATATTGGTTTCCTCAGGTTGGAAGGGATGGACGGAGAGGGGGATGGGCGGGCGAAAGCGGATTTTGGGAAATGTGTGACGTAGTTTCTATCCTACGCGCGGAGCTTTTCCCGATGGTAATTCCATCTCTTGGCAAAGATTCACACCATGTGGCCATCGGGCTAACAGGATGGTCGTCGACCGCTCCTTCCAGAGAGACCACAGCGTAGGCCAAAACCTCTAGTGAATCTTGGAATTCTATCCACATCGTTAGGCGCTATGTTTGATTACTTGATCAGTAACTAATATGCTTCTACTCCGCCTATTTCGCTGACTCGTCATGCGGTGGCGTAACTACAAAAGGTGATGTGAGAGGGATATAACCTGTTAGTCACTTTAAATAAAAAGATATTGTACCTTCTTTCTCGACTTCTAGAATTATATAGGGGGTGAAAAATTGTGTCACAAAATTTGAACCCTCGATAGCTGATTCCAGTGGGAAACAAAATTGCTAATGCTGTTTATGTCTGAAACGCATAATTTTTAAACTGCAGAATTTTTAGCAAGCGCTCCAATTGGCCGCGATTTGCCCTGTTGCCGGATGGTCTGGACAACTCATGACTTCTAAAGCTTTGCCTGCGAGAGATCGCGAAGTATTCAAGGCATCTGGTGACAAGAAAAACTAGCGGCCAATCGGAGCGCTTGGCTAAGAGCTTATGTAGTTGTGAACATTATTGGTGAGTTTTCGGCCGAAAGATCATTAGAAATTTTTGTTACGACTTGTATCAGCTTTCCAGGGTCCAAATTTCGTGTACAGTTTTTCCCCACCCTGTGCACCCATCACAAATATCTAGCGCAGGTCGTCCGTATGGCTGATTAAAAATCATTTTTTGCCATCATTTTGGAATAAAATGAATTCCATCTTCAAGGCTACGTATAAAGAATCAAATTAGAGTTCAACACATGCATCTCATAGATTATTGAATCAAACATATATAATTTTTACCTTAGGATTTGTAATATGGGTTAATCATTATTGCTACTTCATATTTGGATGAATCTCCAGCATGCATATAAAGTAGGTGGGTGTTGTATCCTCATATGATTCTTTCTATGTAGGCCTGAAGATGGAAGTTATAACATTGCATAACTTTAGCATATTATGCTCTTACCCAAACTGTGGCCCAACAATCGGTATTTTTATGGAGATATTATATTTTATTTTTATTTTAAAGTAAGAGAACCACATGCATCATATACTTGCCATTTTATGGTGGCCAGGTAACAATGCATAAATTAGAGGACGAAGACGCAATATTACAAGTAGAAAACAATTATTACATTTACAAAAACAAAAGGACAACAAGAAACTGTACGTACAGACTACTTCGGTGACAGATAGGATAGGGAAAGGCTTATGAAGGATTTCAATGGAAGTGCAAAGGGGTCGATGTGTGGGTTGAGTGAGTTCAACACAGAAGAAGTAATGCGGTAGAGAAACGAACGTTTAGTAAGTGAAAAACATGAAATGATTTTTAGTTTTGATTTGGCTTCTCTCGTTTATAGAAATTATAAGGTAATTTGAATTATTAACGAATTTAAATTGGTTTCCTTAAACTAATAGATTAAGGATAAATAAAAATTGCATGTACCATCACCCAGTTTGATGTGCTATTCAATCTGGTCCTCAAACTATGTCCCAGTTTCTCCACTACCCTCGTTCGAAATTCGCCACCTTTTATTCCACGAATACAGACCACGTTAGCATCCGTGAGGAGAGTATTTAGAATGATCGATCGGGCCTTGAGAGAGTCCTGATGTGATTAATGATATTATTAAACAAAGGTTGCCCGTACGCCATCGTCATCACTGGTGAAGAATCCTAAGATTGGCTTTACGCGGCCCTCCACTCCATTGTCCTTGAAGCTAATCTTTTCTCACCTACGCGTTTTTTATCTTGCTCCTCCTCCTTTACGTGTTCCATGTATTTTTTTGCGATCTTTCTCTTCCATTCTTGCCATTTATTAGAGCATCGCAAATTGTCTTCATGAGGCCTACATGTCTCAAGTTACGGCCAATCAGGTTGTTTCGTCTTTTTATCACGGTTTTCTCGAGCCATATTTTTCCATTCCATTTAAGAATATTTTTCCTCATAATATTCTCATATGTGAGATTTTTTTCAAGCAAGAAGCTTGCGTTAGATTTTTGGTAATTGAGATACAGGTAAAGCTTTGCAAAGGTCTGCCAAAAATTTCGTAAGAATTTCTCAACTTTAAAATGCAAAATGCGCCACGAAAAATGAAAAAACACGACCGTTAGAGAAGCAGTGCATCTTTTTGATGTAGAGCAATCATTAGAATGCTAAAACCAATCACTAAACCCCCTTCTTTTAACTCCACCACGGTCTTCCCTCTTCCACAGTCTTTCCCCGCCGCGGCCGGGTTTTTCATGAAATTGTCATAAATCGAGTTTTCCCTCCGCCCTGACTCGAGCACATCGACAAGGCGAGAAGATGATTAATTGGTCGGTAAGGAGGTGGGGTGGGCAGAAGTGGGTGGAGCAGGGCCCCATGAGCACGAAACATTACTTAAGGGCCGCGAGGGCCTTTGTTCGCCGATAATGGACCTCCCCTCTCCTGTTGGGGGAGTTGGAGGAACAGGGGGAATGAGGGGAAAGAGTTTCTCAAAACCAAGGCCACCTCTATCACCTCCATGCTCTCCATTCTAGATTTTTACGGATGACAATGAGTGTGAAATGATAATGTGTATACAGCAATAATACAAACTGTGTGAATTTAAAAATAATAAGTGCCACGTTGTATCCGTAGCTTCATGTGATGTAATTCTTTCCCGGCTAATTATTTGCTTGAAGTCTTCTCTGGATCTTCACTTGTTTAAATACATATTGGCCGGAAAATTAGTGAATATTTTTTTAAAAATTCAAAGGCAATTGATTGAGGTAATTTATGAAATTAGGGAAAATGAAATGACTCATTCAATCATGACAATACATTTGTTTGAATTCTTCTCGGGGTCTCTAACGGTTCAAATTATTTGTTTATCACCAACGTTCCAACGCACGACTCTTCCATCTCCATCAGTGTGAATAAATACGTTTGACTCAGTAAAATACCTTTGAATAAAGAACCGTTGAGTTGGCCTTTGGCTGTTATATAGCTACATTTCAACGGGATTTTTTTCAGTCAAACATATTACTTCACCCTGATGTTGATAGACGATTGTCCGCTGAAACTTTGGTGATAAACAAATAATTTGAACCCCTAGAGATCTCGAGAAGAATTCAAACAAATGTATTGTCATGATTGAATGAGTCATTTCATTTTCCTTAATTTCATAAATTACCTCAATAAATTGCCTTTATTTTTTTAATATTCACTTATTTGCCGGCTTCAGTGGCGGACAGTGAGGGATTAATTTCAAAGTTCCCGATAAACTGGAGGTCGCGGGTTCGAGTCCTACCCCAATTTGGGTTGGTTGCCCCGATCCAAATCATGAATGTTCGAGAACTGTTAGCTTGTTACAGAACCACGATCTAAAATGTCAGTATTAAGGTCGTATGGAAATAAATAATCCAAATTTATTTCGTGAATTATATGGACAGATATCCAAGATTGGCATCATCCGGTTTTTTGCTAAAACAGAGACAAGTATGACGTTCGCGGGCCATTATGTCCATGATTTACAATGGCGTAGGAGTCATTCCAACTCACTTAAACAATCCATTGACCATGCGCGTCCCAGGTGTTGATTTCAGTGTGAGTGTGAATTGACCTCAAACTAAACACCAAAAGACGTTGGACAACAATAACTTACTTCGTATTTAATATGTTTTGAATGAATGACTTTGCGTTTTTTTTCCTCAGAATTTTTTTAGTATATCACGACCATCGTTGCAACTGTTAACGTCATCTTCAGGTCTTGAAAGATATTCTGTGTAAAAACAGACCTTAAGTTATTCATCCAAAATTTTTAGTTAATTCCACAAAGCATCGCTGGAACCACCAACTTCGTATTTAAATATTACGGAAAACTCAATGCATGAAGCCAGCCCTACTTACTGATTTTGAACCTTAATCTTCAATGTAACTCTGGCATGAACTTCCTCAAATCATTTTATTGACAAACGAAGAGAAAAATAATTGTATTTTTTTGGATATCATAATTGCTGTTATAGGTAGCTATATCAGGGTATATTAGTGCATTTCTAGACTTTAAATTGTTAAAATTTCGTGGTTCCTGTATGACTTGGAAATCCCTTCAGACCTCAGAAGTCTTTTATTTTCTAACTTGATCTATTTTCTCTAAAGATAATGAATAAGGTGCTTGAAATGTTAGCCTCAGCGTTTTGTATCCGCACAGCCATCTTGAGCGCTGTTTTATATATGTGCTATGAGATTCAGCCCAAGATTGGCCTGAAAACATGTATTTTTTTATTTTTTTATAAATCCTCGTTTCCCGGGGAGACAGGTCCCCCCATTTTAAGTCTTTGCAGGGGGGGGACTTACCAACTGTAAACTTAGGACAATTACAAATACCTATACCCTAGGGATAACCAACCTAGACGGGACTCGAACTCGCGACCTCTGGTTTAGCGAGAACTTTAAAATTAATCTCTCATTGCCCGCCACACAGGTAAGGACTTCACCCCGACTCCAACGAATACCAATATTATAATACCGGTATTCAATTGTTAACGTATTAACTCTTCCGAGAAAATAATTGTGTACATCAACGCTACTAGGTAATGTTGGGACCAAAGGTTGCTATATGCGAAGGGTGCGTATGAACGTAAGTGTGTCATAGTTGATTGAAGATGCGAGGCCGACTTGGCACCACGAATCGTCGATCCTTCACTGCCCAAGGTTCCCAATTTGGTCGAGGCCGACCTCTCAACATTAAAGAAGCCTTCAGAAGAGCCAATTTTACCATCTCTTCCCACATTCCCCTAAAGAACACGCGCTCTTCGCATCTTTTCCCTCTTTTGGCTCAATGTCCAGTCTCCACTCACCGCCCACTTGTCTATTATCTCGTCATCTCATCTGGCGTCTACGTGCATCCCTTAGGCTACTCCTCTCCAGCTGCCAGTTTTCCAAACGTCTACAGCGCTTCTAAATTACTTGAATAAGCGATTTGCTCATTCTCAAGAAGATAAGATATTACGGTTATTCTCACCACTTTCCCACCGCTCAAAAGATTAAGGTGGCTGCATCGTTTTCTTGACAATGCACAGATTCATGCTGAACTTTGCACATGAGCTTATTCTGTAATATACCAGGGTATAAGTGAAACAAATTATACTTCCCGATTTATTTTTATAGACATTTTATTCAGTGTGCCAGCCAATTTCGAGTGGGATGTGCGAAGACTGCCATGGCTTCTTTTCCGGAATTTGCAATAGTTCAGATTTTAAAAATTTTCAGCTACTTAACTCCGGTTAACATCTAAATTTTTTGCCAATACTTATGACACATTTATATCTTATAACAATAGATAGATTATGGGGGTTTTCTTAATTTACAGCCGTTGAAAAGGTCACATTCACGAAAACAAGTCAAATAATTCGGGCCGATAAATCGGCCCCTGGCAGTTTTCGCTCAACCAGCGAGGGCCGATATATATCGGCCCGGTGGCAGTAAAAAGGTTAACATATAGTATTGAGGAAAATGATGTGAATTAACCTAACAATAAACGTATGAAGAGTAAAAATTATTGCAACGGGTTGAGGTGGCGATGACCACTTTTGCAGAAGTCAAACTGAAGTTGGTTTTCTCCAGTCTTTAAAGGGTACAAATGCAGAAAGCACTCACTCATCCTAGAATATGGAAATGATTGGGTCGATAAAAGGAATTAGGGAGGGGTGCCTATAACTATTACCTTTTGGCATGCTAAGTTTAAACGGAAGTTACTTTTTGCACACCCCTCGTGCTGTTCTTGATAAGTGGGGCATGATCACGAAATAAAAATTGATGTTAATATTTTAAGGAATTTTCAATTGAGATGGAATTCCATCCTTGCACTTCAACATTAGTATTATTCAGGTACAATTGCTAGCCTCGGCATCTTCTGCACCTGCTCCAGACAGCAGGAAACCACGTTAAGGCGCTGAATAATGATAAAAATAATTAAATATATCTTAAAGCTATTACTCAGGTTTTTTAATTAGGACAACACATGCAAAGTTCAGGGAAAGGATACTAAACACGATATCTAATGCCATAATGAGACATCTCCATTTCGTCGCATTAAAGACGTGATTTTTCATCTAATCGAGTCACATACACTATTTTTGAGAGCTTTCTGGTCACAACTCCGTAAATATACATATTTCTGTGTTGTCATGACATTTTTCCCGCCCCTCTCGCCAATATTTATTTCAATTTAGTTCTCACGAACACTTGACACGACTCTATTCATCGCGACGCATCGCCCGGTTCCTTCAGCCTTCATCATCATCTGCAGCTCTTTAGCCCACAGTGGGCCTAGGCTTTTGTTCTTATTTCATACGTCCATTCAGTCCTTCCTCTAACTTTCTCCCTCCATCTTGTAACTCCCAGTGTCTTCTAATCATCCTCCATATCCTGTAGCCATCCCTTCCCTGATTTAACTCTTCTCCTGACACCTTCCATCTTGCCTTTATGTACTAGCTTGGACATTCTATCACTTTCCATCATTTCTACGTGGCCCAATCATGCCAGCCGTATTGATTGAGCAATAGAGTGGTTTTCTTTTATTTTTTTATTGCCTAAATCGAAATATTATTACTCCTGGAGCACGAATTTCACGCTTTTAGATTTTTAAATAACGATCTATATTTTTCGCGATTAATGGAAAAGTGAAAATATTCAAGCGCGCGAAAACGCGACGGCTAAGTGTGAATGCTGGGAAAAGCCCGTGTGATGTCATTCTGAATCCCGCTTTCGCCGTGTGAGGTGACCTTGGGGCGAGGATATTGTGCGCCGCTGCGATGCAGGCTGCTAGCAGGTAGTAGAGTACCCTGCTAGCAGGTAGCGCTTGGCTTAAATAAGGATTATTAATACCCTATCAAACGAAGGAAACTTTCCGAGCTTAGGCAGTTTTAATAGGTGAATATTAAGACATGTTTCTCTGAGCTCTGTGCGTCATGCATGCATTGGTAATCTCAGACGATGTAAAACTCCTATCTACTCGTATAGAAACTAGGTCCCTGTGACGTCACGTGGAGTGGCATCGCATGGGCGCCAATCGGGCCTTTTTCCAATGCAGTTAAAATTGACCATTGCCATTCGTCTAAACTGGGATTTCTAAAACCAAATAATTTGTATATTATGAATACACAAATGGTGGGTAACGAATCGCAATCAATGCCTTTCGTTTTCTTTGATGAAGGAAACTACCCTATTGGGCCGGCCCACGGATTCTCCTAATGTACTTTCTTATAAATGTTCTTAGAGTTACTTCATTCTGACATGATAATGTCTATATTACCCCGGCCTTATTAGATCCAAATATTTAACCTAGATTTCCTATGTAGTCAACGACAAAACCATATACGTGTAATCTCTAATCGTAAGTCACCGACAGGCATGCAGCTGCACTGTAATTTATATCGCTAAAAGTCCCTATTTATTCGGGATAGGGAAACCACTCGTACCGAAACCTCATTAATATTACCATGAAAGTAAAAATAAAATTTCTGACAAAAAACAATTTCAAAGGATCGGTAAAGACAAAATTATTAGGTTGTTAATGAGCTTTGGAAAAATTTTAATTTCTTCAAGTGTTATAAAGTGCAAAATTTAGTAAAGCGAGCCGCATTAGTTAGTCTGATCTGCAACGAAAATAACTTTCAAGCGGAAATTAAGAACTTGTTTTTCAAGTAATAGTTCTTCATAGACGACTTTATTTTTCTGTAGGTTATCCAAATACTTATCGATTCAAATGGCTTAAGCTCAGGTAACTGGATCTCCGCAGAATTAGTTAAGAACGGTCGATTTTGGTTCTTTTATTCTCACACTAACTACGTTCCTGGGTCTAGATAGCAAAGCGGATCTATGTTATAAAGTTAAATGAGGAGTATAATCTTAAATATTTAACCAGATATTCATCCAAGGCCAGGGTTTACATCCGAAATATGGACGTTCATTTATGAGCTTCAGCTCGATGCAGAATGTGCGCATTTCAATTTTTCTTTCTATAAATTTTTCTATATTTTCTGGCTCTTGTCACTATTTGCTGGTACCTAAAACATGAACTTTATACACCAGAGAAACATGGAACAGTGGCGTAACTAGGAGTATGCTTTGGAGGGGATGAGGGGGCCTGGAGGGCCGACCCCCCCCCCCCCCCCCAATAAACTGGCGATCCGGGGAAACTTTTTAAAAAATTACATGCCTGGAAATACATTTTACATTATTGATTAATGATCTTTAACGTTAAGCTGATGCGGATAGTATAAGTCAAAACTATAAAAGAGTTTTGAATATTTTTAAAATCTGAGTCTTTGGGGGGGATCTATCCCCTCATCCCCCCATAGTTGCGCCACTGACATGGAAATAAAAGTTTCAATTTTGAGCTGCAGAAACACGTTGGCATGTATCCTCTGAAATTTTCAAGTGCGCAGCTTAAGTTTTGACCGCGTAATTCGTCACAAAAATTGACTGAGATCGATGCGTCGTAATAAGAATACTTCCCGCCACTAGGACTCCGTGAAGTTCAGCAATACACCCACAGAGCGCGCCCACATCTCGCTAGAATATTCGTAGTATCCTTTCCCAGCGGTCGACCGCCGTCTTTGCCTGAACATTGGCTCTATTATCTAATAGAAACACTCATAACTTAACGAAATGGTTATCAAATCTAGGGTTGAAGTTTAGGAAACAAATATCCACCCACCAGAATTTCGTGGGCTACAGTTTTGAGAGAACCCTCTCCAAATGTCTCTCCCAAAAATTCAACTTCTCCACGAAATACCTCGGTAAATATACCGGATATGCATTTAGTTAATTTGTTTACCCCTTGAACAACGTGTGAGAGCTCAGGGGAGCCCTTCAAGGATACAACGCACCGGGGCCGGGAACCAAGCCAGTGGCTAATACGCCCAGACACCCGTGGAGGGGAAGGAAGGGAAGGAAAAAGGATAGAGGAGCCGCCGCGATGGGAGCTCGCCGACGCCTCTGGGAAGGGATAGGTACGGAAGGGACGGGACGAGGAAAAACACCCCAACGCTATAGAAGCAAAGGGGGCCCTACTATATTGAACAATAAACTATTTAAATACATTCTCGGGAGAACTTCGTTGGAGCCATTCCTTTTCAATTATTAAAGTCTGATGTCCTAATACCCCTCGTCACATGTCTTTTGAGGCCAAGGGCGTACCCAGGATCAAAAGTAGAGGGGGGCAAGCCGTGGTCGTTCATGTTACAACACAGAAAAGGTAATGAAACCAAAATTTCAAGAAAATTATAACAGCGCTTTATTAGTTTTTAAAATTATTCAATCTGAACAAATGTTTTAATTTTAATAACTGTTTTGTACGAATATCACTTTTCTTGGATTTTAAGAAAATCTGTTCAAACATTTTCGTTTTGAACTAAATTTACCTATGCTTCTGGAGGGGGCAGCTGCCCCCTCCAGCCCCCCGCTTGGTACCCCAATGATTGAGGCGGCTGACAGCGTAGTATGTAGATGTAGGATTAATTAATATTTTCAGCCATTTGAAGTGAATTACTCCGCCGTTCTCTCGGCAGATTTGGCGCTATGTCACGCTATTTTTTCCTTTGCATTTTCATTTCAGGAACATTCTTTTACTATCTGATAATAATATTTTTATAGAAGAATTTTATTGTTTTGCTCATTCGGGTGTTGAGTTCATTCATTGCCTACGGACCCAAGGAGTGGTTTTGCTTCATGCCTCGTGAAATCCCTTTTGAACACGTTCTAATCGCTTCCCGCCTCCTAGAATCCTCCGCCATCGTACTCCAACCTAGGCCTTGCCTTATCTCGCCGACACCAAATGCAGGTACCTACTCTTCCCCTAAACTCAGCGCTCGCCTATTCCTCCAGCCGCTAGAAATCCCACCCCTGCTCTTCGCCACCGCCGGAGCGGAACCCTTCGTTAATCATGTAATTAATGAAGTCATGCGGTGATTTAATTAGAGGGGTATGGGGGGTCGGAATAGCTTCATATCAGTTTGTGGGTTTGACCTGAGCATGATGGATGTGGTAGGAAGGGCTCTGTGTTAAGGAGCTCCCGGTTTGATATGTGTGCGTGGGAATGAGTGGGGGGATGGTATGAGTAAATGGCAGGGGGTGTAAGGAGGATTTTCGATCTGCAATTGAGAAAATATAGTTGCATGAAATACAAAATCAATAAAATTTCATTTAATAATCGACATGGTCTACTTCTATCGGTGTCCCTAGACTAATTTTACTTCTATAAACTCCTCGAACAAGATTGTTTTAACGCTTTCACAAACACTGTTAAGTGGGACATCGTAATTTATACTTAATTTTAAAATAAGTCAAAATATCATTTTTCCATACCCCAAGAAAATTCTTTTACCTGCTGATAATATTATTTCTTTAACAATTTTATTATTGTGCACATATAGGTTTTAAGTCCATCTCTAGACCACAGGACCAAATGTATGGGCTTGCTCCATGCAATTAAATGTATTATCACTCATTGGCTCTGTAAATACTTACACTCCTCCCTAATAATTAATTTAATTACTACATATTTCACTCAGGTCTGTGAAACTTAAATGCGATCAAGCCTCATGAAAACAGATACAACTTTGATATGATATTCCACTTTTTTCAAATATTAATCCTTATCGAGATCATGCGGGAAATAGCACGGACAATATTTAGCCCACTGTACTTCGAAGCATATCATTCATAAATGCATTACCTCTGTCGACAAATGCTAAAGAGAAGAGAGGCGAGTTTGCTATGATACGCTTTATAACAAAACTCACCAACAATACTCTGTGATTACGCGATTGTAGCAGGTTGTACCGTCCAAATTCTGTGTGCATAATTCGGGCTATTTACAAAAGGTACATCTGGTGCTAAAATAGATTTTTTCATATCATAAACAATATTTTGGAGGTTAGAGCGTACATACAAATCTGAGGCATACCTTTCACGATAAAATTGGGTAAACTAATGTGAAATGAAAATTACCGAGCTAAAACAAATGAATGAGCTTATCCCTTTTTGTTTGATGAGCCATATCGTCCTTTGAGAGATATTAATATCACTTTGATTCTTCTTTGCCCAAGGCATTAACCCAGGTTCTTTTTCCCTTGTCAGCCCAAATTAAGCCTTGACCCCCCGATCGACCTTTTTTTTTGCCCCCGATAAAGCGAGAAAATATTCATTATCTCGACGCCCAAGATTTTCGCCTCAAATTACCCAAAATTCGTCAGCTTTTCATTAATTAATCGGGGCTGCCGACGTGTCGACGATTGCCCGGCCCTACGCCGAAGCGCCGGCTCCCGCAACATCGACTTATTTGCCCCTGGCGGTGGCCGCGTATAATCCGCGGAAAGCCCACGAAGGTTCCCCACGAGTTGGGGATTTTCCCCCCTCTCCTAATCCTGCCTTCTGCTGAGACAAGTGATTTATGGTCCGAACGACCGATATGATGAGGAGGGAGATGCAGAAGGTATCGGCCATTCCCTCCTTTCACCTTCAGATTTGCATAATTTGTCCGCGAATATATGTATTTTTTGCCATCTTCCCTCCATCCCCACTTATCCTCCCCCTCCCCGAGATCCCCCAAGTGGTTTTTGGCAGCGATTTTTAACCCCTATGATTAATGAATATCCCCAATCGGTTTGGTTCGGCCTCTGGTTCTTTGGGCTGCGTCAAAAAAAATCATACGTCGTCAGAGCTTGCAAGCTGGAGTCGTGTTATCGAAGTGGGCCGAAGCGTGCAATTTTTGATTCCCAAGCGACGTGAAGCGGTAATCACGGTAATCATGAATAAAAAATGTATAGTCCCTGGCAATATAATCGTTTGGCTGAGATAATTTTTGAAATATTCAACGATTTTAGCACAACATTTTCTCAGCCATCATGTCAATGCCTTATGCTTCAAAAGTAGTATTGAATCAGCGATCAATGACCCGCACAATTACTAGCGGGGCATAATCCCAGGAAGGAATTTCAATGATGTTTGAGATGGTAAAGCCATACCATGGGATGTATAACATTCTATATGCTAATGGCTATTCACAAAAAGGCAATGGTAACCTTCCACATAAATGTTCTATTTTTTTCAGATCAAAATTTTGGCACCTAATGCCATCATAGGCGTCTAAAACCTTGTTGGGATAAGCGATGAAATCTATGTGAAAAGTTACTTTTGGCTAGGGATTTCGAAATAAATACGTATTTCCAAATCGCATATAGTGAAGCCTAATACAACCTATGGATAAACCTCAGTTCTATGCATGATAATATTTCGATTAATTGTGTTCCATTTTACGCAAATGTTTATCTGTATTTGTGAATGCTCAATCCAGGCGGGAAAAACTGTTATCATTACTTACAAAAGTACAAGTATTTATAATACGTTGCTTACCAATAAACATCAATTATTAATTTATATTCATATGGTTGTCTCTTCAAAAATCATTAACAATTCACAATAACTGAGAGATTAAGTTTACATAGTGAGGTTAAGACGCTTACTTACCAGGTTGTGAAACGAAGAGCACCTTTATAATTACCTATTTCTTATTTTTCGCGTTAATTAATTATTGAAAAAGTTTCTATAGAACATTTTTACAGTGTTAAGCCGTAAGCGTCCGGTAGCTTAAGGTGAAACATTTCTCATTATTATTTTTTTCAATATCCTGCGAATTGGGTATCAGTATCAAAGCAAAAGATTAAATATTTAATTAAGGCTTTCTTTTAGAAGAAGGAAAAGCTGAGAAGAAGAAAAGTCAGAAAAGAAATACGCATGAGACAATTAGAGGCAATGTTTTCTCTATGCCTTGCATTGACAGAAGAGTGTCTCTGAGTTTCCATTGTGGATCATAATATACGTAATCTTCTTAATCCAGTGAGCTTACCCCTCCTCCTGCTTCAGGTCGCTCCCGCGATATGTCATTTGTTATTCACACCCCTGAAAATCCCATTTGAGTGTGGTCATCCAATATTTCCGGCTTTAAGGTCGCATCCGGATGACTCTAGTTCAAGTGAGTCACGCCAATGAAATATTCTCCGGAAACGAAGATGTGTTGTTCAAAATTACGTAACTTTGGTGCGATAGGGTGGAAAAACCGTCTCGTCACTTTTTTGCGTTTGAAATTAGTATTTTATTGTCACAACGCATTTACTATTACCTACAGTGTAATCTGACCATGCGGAGGTAGAGAAAAAGTCGACCAATGAGGATAGCCAATTTATTTCATATAGAAAGGAGACGGCTGAATCCCTGATTTAGCGCTTTTTGGAGGTTAGAATTGCGTTCGTCGGATAGAACGTACAGCCGCTGTCCCCTCAGCGTCTTTCCTTAAGACCAGGCGGATTCCGACGCTAGCTTTCTCTCCACCTATTTATCCCTACCCTACCAAAGTTTTGCAAGTAAATAAGCTGAGGTCGCATCCTTCAATAAGCAATTGAAACTCTATAAAAATTTACTTCCTATCAATGTACGAAGTCAACTTGACTCCTCATTAATTATCCCACACTTTGACTACCGTTGCCTGGTATTTTATGGTCCTGCAGCGGAAATTTTAACTTCAACGTTTGATAAATTCCTCAGTAAGATTCCTAAGCGTACAACTTGCAGAAAGGTGAACATATAACGCCTTACTTAAACAAGCTCTCCTTCATGGACATCAAAGCATGAAGGAAATTTAACTTTGCCAGTTACATGTATTCCTTTCTTAAAAACAATGAATCACAGTTTATCATTAACTTCTCCCCCAAGAGAGCAACATTGACTAAAACATCTGCCTATGCTTTAAGAAGATTCTAATCTCATAGAATATGAAATTATTTTTATGAGCACATTTTCCGCATTAAGTGCCGGCCGTGATAAATTATAAAATGCACATGCTGAGTGAGTTGGATAGCTGGAATACGTCATGAACACAAATATCTATGAAAATGTCATTTCAATACATTTTTACCGAGAACTAACATTTATGGTGGTTTGAAAATGCTTTGAGTGTCCAATGAAGGTTTCAAAGGTTCAAGGATTGATAAAAAAAACGGGTCGATGGGTATGATTTTGTTGTTCATTGTAAACACTGGACACGTTTTAATGCAGAATCAAGAGTATGAGTGCAGTCTCGTTGAAGCCATTTTTACAGCGAGAGTGGCATGACTTTTCGAACACATATTGCGACTGTCCAGGTTATGATATTTTTTCTTGCTTTTTTCGGGTACTCAGTCAGTCGATATGCGCCATTTACACCAAACAGAATGGACGAGATATTGTTAGACCTCCCTTTGTTGACTCTCTGGTTAAGTGGGACGATATGCTGCTAGCATTCTGAGGGGGAAGGGGTGGAGAGCCACCGTAAAAAAGTTTCTCGTGCAAACGAGTCAGAGAGTCAACAGAACAAAAAAAAACAAATAAGGGACCGCGTATTTTTTTATTCGCGGCCGTCAACGCGGTCTGTATGTCGCTTCGCCGCTTGGTAAGGACCGTGTGTATGATACGAATATTTTTCGATATTTTCGGGGAACGAAAAATTTTCACAATCGCTCTGATTTTCGCTCGTCGAGGACAAAAGAGGTATTGGATCCGCACGTGATTCCGCATTCGCGTGAAATGAAAGAGGATTATTAAGGGGATCGATATATGTTTCTCTCCTCATATTTTTTCCGAAGGGGTTTTTTCCCCTTTTTGTTTTCCCAATTAAAGTGAATAATATGTACTCAGTGAAGTAGTTTGATTCATGACCGTGACTGCGGCGATAAAAATCTCACAATAACTCACACGCGTAGCACTTTTCTTCTTATGGATGGAAATTAACCTTCACTTTTTATACTTGTAACAATTAAAGACTACATCCGTATAGTGAGAACAATCTTGAGAGGAAAGAACTTCATACCGACTTGATAGATATGTGAGCATGACTTATTCCATATATCTCAGTCACTCTGAGTATGTATTTTATAATGCAATCATACCACAATCGTTTCCAATTTTTGCTCGTAAATAAAAATATAGCCGCGAGATATTTCATATTATCACTAACGCTTTCAACACTAAATTGAAATACTGAATTATTTGTGCCATCATTGATAGACCGCAAGTGCATTATACCTAGCATAGTTGAACCTCGGTAAAATATCCGAGGGAGTTAAAGAACCTAGTTAGCGTAGTGGTTTTCGCAGTGACCCACGCAGTCAAAGGTCATCGGTTCAATTCAAGGTCCGTGTGAACTAATATGGCTTGTAAGCCAGGCAAGATATGAGTACAGAAGGGCGCGTGCGAAGTATGTTTTGAGCTTACATCACGAAGAAATGGAGTAAAAGGAAAAAAATAATAAGAATACAAGATATTTCTGCTCAACGTCATCAGCAGCGCGACGGAATTCTCCGAACTCTCAGATGTTTCTGCTTCGCTCATTAGTCCCCGAAGGGGTGAAGACAAATCTCTGCAGACGCTTTCGTAGTAAACTGATGCAATTAAAAGAAATTCGAATCCGTTTCTTCTACGCGGACGGTATACTTTAACGACGCTTCGAAATGATAATGTCTTCTGATTTAGAGACGTCTGGTGGTCGATTAAGGTTGCTGAAGTGAAATACATAAAAGATTTGTGCGAAAATTCGGTCGCGTATATTTATGCCATATTCAAAGACTTACGTTAAAAACTCACAATATATTGATGTGTCATATGCACGTTTACTCATTGCATGTTTTAATTTTTGTTGTTAAATGCAATTTAACACCCACCTTTACGTAAGAAACATTATTAAAACTAACGTACATTGCACTCCCATCAAGGAAAAAAATCTCCTTCCATGTAAAACATATTACTTATTATTCCTAATGTCTGCGGCAAAAATCAACAAAATTCACCGGATAAAGTATCATCAAATATATACCATTTTATTATTAATTTCCTAAGTCATGAGAGAACATTAAGTTAAAGCATGTACAAAATGATACTGACAAATATGATATTTTGTGTCCAAATCAGTTATGATGAAATTAGTCAGACCCATGCATAACCCTCTGTGCGCAAATATGAGTCACTTAGACCATTTATTTTCATTTTTTATTCATCTAAATCTAGTTATTTTATATATATATTTATGTATTTGTCAATATTTTACAGCAATAGTAATTGTTGGCATTTTTAAAGAAGTGTTTTATTGCTGAAATAATATTTTCAACAGTATGCAAAGTAATTGCAACATTTTTATGTTGAGAGTAACAAAAAATACACAGGAGCATATCACAATTTCCTCTATATTTTGAGACCTTCTGAGCCGTATTTGTCTCATAAAAAGGTTTTTTGCCGATTATTTTTCTCATTTTTGCAAATTAAATGCACGTTTAACAAGCGTTAATGTACATAACATAATCTACAAATCAATTAATTATTACTTTCAACTGTTCCATCATTTAAAAACAATTTCAACTTAATTCAATAAATTAACAACATTGCACTGTCACTTTGTCACTACATTTAAATTTCACAGTAGAAAGAAAAATAAAAATATTCATAAAATTATATAAGATTAAAAATAAAATCACACAGCGTATTAAATTCATAAGACTTGAGAAATTATACATCAGTGAAATGGGGTTTTCTAGGTGCAGCAGATATTAACGTACAATTATTATATAAATTAAAAAAACAATTTTCAGCGTCATGTATCTATCAGGTGTTTCCTTAACTGTATTGAGACCTCAATTAATATCCCTAAGCCATGCAACATATTTGGTAATTGATGGAATATTTTGGGTACAGTTACATTCATTCTATTCCAAGCATTTTAATTTAAATATCTTGGAATGTTAGAGTAGTGCACATTTCTTTTTTGCATGACGCGGAAAAAGTTTCACACAATATAATTTTCGAGACATAAAATGTAAATAGTAGGTTATAAAGTGGTAAAATTTTCAGTGATTTGATGATATTTTTGAATGATCAGGCCTTTCTTAATCTGAGCTCTTAGAAATGAACGATCACTGCTGAAGCATCTTAGAAAAAATCAAGAAAACAAGTCTTGAATTTGAGTGCATGAATTCTTGAGGTACGACTCAAGATTACAATATCTTTCCGCTTTTGTCTTCGGTGGTGTGCGGGCGGTTAAACCAGTCAGTCACGCCCGTGATTTTCATCGCCGAGACATCAAACGATTCGTGCGCTCCTCGTCGGCGTCGTATGCAAATCTGTTCGCCTCGTTAGGCGGTCCGGAATGAGGATCCCAGGTATGTGTGGGAGATGGGTTTGGACGTGTATCTCATCCCTAATCGTCTATGCAAGCGTCGTGGATCGCTACAAATTGAAATCCGTCATTAACGACAGGTTGTACAAACATTGTGCTATTAAGCCGAAACGGTAAGATTCGGAAATTAATGGTGGCCATTTGCAATATTTATTATAGTAATGGTCATATAGGAATTATTATACGGCAAGAGCAGGACACGAACCAGATTAACTTATATAATCTGTGGTTTCAGGCGAGATGGAGTGGAAACGGAACATAATGAAGAAGCAGGAGCAATTTCCACAATTTTAAATTTATTGGTACCTTACAGATTAACTTAAGTTCGTGGTAAATGCTTAAACCGCTTACTTACTCTCTGTTGAAAATTTTTTGTCACACGAGTAAGATTCTCTATATTTCAGTAAAATTGTATTGCAAATTGGCATAACAATATTCATTGAAAAGATTGTGTTGTATAATTTGGTAGCTGAAAATGTTGCGACAAATTTGTTGATTTCAACCTTGAGGTATAAGCCCCGGTTTTTTTTTTTTGCTTCGTTTCGGAAGGTGTATCTTTGTTACTTGTAACTTCAATTTTAATCAGGGTTAATGCTTTCTTTTCAATTACTAAGACTTATTTTGTAAGAAATATAATGAAATATTGGTTAATTATAATAATTAGACCTATTAGAAGCTATTGCCTCTGTCGGGGAAAATAAGTTGTTACCAAACCTTGTTGACTTTTTCATAATTCTCTCACTGAATTTAATTCTGATCCTATGCAGCCTCAGGTCGTGTCACCTGAGATAACCAGCGTTGCGATACAAATCGGATTGGCCGTCTTCATTCATCGTATTGGATCACACTCTTTGGAATTTTTTCACCGATGTGCTAATTCCAGATTTCCGCATTTACGTCCACACTCACGTACTTCTCAAACTTGGTGCATGCGATGCATATTAACGGCTTTTCTCGTTAAAAAAAAACTTCATGGTCCCGTCGCAGCCACGCCCATTGTCTGTTTTTTTTCCTTAAACAGGTCATGCCTTCCCCTTTTCCATTCTTAACCCTAGCGAGTAGGTACCCCTACGCCGCGGCGTCCTGTCGTATTCCTTGGCTTCACCCCGTCCAACACCCTTTCTCTTTACCGCTTCAATAGTTTTCGAGATGGCAGGCAAAACCCCGCATCCAATTTCGCCGGACGGGTAAGCCGTAATTAAGGGATTTTACGTTTATTGCGACATAACTTTGGTTTTACGACGCGAGCTCTCCCCGTATACTTCAGGTGGCGTGGGCCCACGCTTTCAACCGGGGCGGGGAATCGTCAAACTAAAGCAATTAACGCGGAGGGACCGGCAGCCAGCCAAGGAAGCCTTTATGCCCATCGAAAAACGAATAATAATTCTAATTATCAAAAGAAAAAGGACCGCTTTGACTGTGGTTATGCGGGATTCTTGAATCGACTGTGCCATGCTGGAGAATCGTCAATCGCGCTGTGTGGAAAAACCTAACGCAACCGAGCAGTTTCCTTAGAGAGAAAGGAATTCTGGAGGCCCATCTCAGAGTACAGCTGTCACTACAATTTAGGCCAGCGGTCACCTCTCGGGCGATCGGTGGCCGGCATTTTTTTCCTGATAACTTCATCATTAGAATTTTTTTAAAATCAGCGAGAATTAAAAAAAATATAAGACAAAAATTCTTGCCAGAAAAAATTTTAAAGCGATAATCATATTGGAGGTAGGGATGGTCGGATCGGATACCTCGGATCCAAATATCCGCGGATATTGCCCTTCATCGGATACATCGGATCCAAACTTGCGGAAGACATCGGATCTGGATTCGAAATTTTAAATAATAGCTTCAGTGAATGCAACGCCCCATAAGGGTGGAAAGAGTTCCGATTATATCTTCGAATGCGCCGTCGCATGCGATTCTTGTCCTACTCATGAACCGTTTTGTTTGAAAGCTCTCGAAGAGGTTACGTAAGAGAATTTCAGCCGTGGAAAATAGAAAAGGCAAAATAAAACCGGCTCATAGTGTGACTCTTCCCAAGAGATTGAACAATCATCGAGGGAATCTCAGTGTAGGGACTCTGAAAATGCATTTGGATCCGGAAATATCCGATCCGAAAGATCCGGCTCCAAAAATCAAGGATCCGATCCGAATCCGGATCCGAAAAAAATCCTGGATCCGTCCATCCCTAATTGGAGACCTTTTAAATTAAAAATTATAGGAACAAATTTCATAGAGGCTTGGACAGAAGATTAGCGAAACATGGCTTCCACTCATTTCTGGATAAAAAGATGTCCAGAAAACATTTTGCCAGCACTCACCCCGTATATAGTGATACTCAGTAAAGGCGACAAGGTCATGAGCCCTGATGTTCACTCCGGCACCTGAGGGGAAACGTTGCCAATTTTAAAATCTTGACTCGTATTAGCAGAGAATTCATTACTATCAAATAACATCATTCTCCTCCCTGGTAACATGGACCGCGAAAGTTTATTCCAGGAAATGAAGCTCATAAAATTGCAAAACCTTGCAATTTTTTCAAACTGAATCGATTTGCATAAACATTTGGGATTAGACTAATCGTAATGTTTCATGAATTCAGCTTGCTTATTTTTTTAAATCCCACGTAAAACTGACATCCTCCCATACCACTTCCTTTCTTATAAGTCTCCCGCACTCTCGCTTTCATACTTGAAAATCTATATTATGCCGAAGGCCGCTTTTTATTTGTTAAAGGTGAAAACTGCCCCTAAGTGCTAAAACTTATAAAATTATATTTTAAAGCTAAATATGGGTAAAATTTAGTTTAAATTAGTTGCATAATTTTTTTTATGTTTGGACATTAATTTTAGAGTATTTCAACCCTTAATAATCTACCCTTATTGGGATAAAAAAGAATTTTCAAACTGAATCGATTTGCACAAAAATTTGTGATTATATTAATCATACCCCCCTCAAAAAAATTTTAACTTCATCAAATTTAAAACTTCTTCATGGCAACGTAAACAAATAAATGCATATTTATGTAGACATTACATGAAACACTATCAAACGAAGACTGTATGGCTTCCAGTCTTCCCACCACATGCATGCACACAGGTCACATGCGAGCGAGAGCACACATACTCACATATGTGTATATATACATACATCATATGGGTATGTGTGATTATTTTGCAGTGAATTTGAGTGCCTCGTTAGCTTCGAACGTTAATAACACAAAGTATATACTGGTTATGAGGAATGTTATGCTCTGAATTGTGGTTTTCAAATTTTTCGAAAATAAATTTGATTGGTATTTCAAACATAGCTCCTTTATTTTTGATTATAGAGAGTTTATTTAAATAGTATTTTGTAGGGTTTTTGTTAAGGACTAAGAGGTTATGTGAACTAAATTTCTTTCAAATCCTTAATTTTGAAAGGGGAGCGGTTTAAATGGTTCATATAAGGTATTAATAGAGGTTTTAAACATCAATATATCACCAAATATTCATGGTACAGAAAATTTAAAGAAACCAAAATATTTGAAAATAAAGAAGATACAGTTCATTACTCTCGCATCTTTTTCATATTTCCAGTTTTTTTATTATTTTGAAAAAGGAGCATTTTTAACGAAATTGTAGAAAATGGGTTTTCACTTTTACCTCCATTTTTTTCAAAAGTGATAATTGTAAAGTTACCAAACTTCTAGGATCAATTAACAATACTAAAATAAAGAGAACTTCTGAAGGGTATTGATCAATTTTAACTAGTGTGGTAATAAGGAGTTGATTTCACAATTTTTTTCGTAGAAAGAGGTAGGGACTGATCTTATTTTTAATCACAACTCTTCAGCAACTCAAACAACATTCAGTAATTTGGCAAATGGAAGTTAAAATTTTCTGAGACGGACAGATAATTCGGAATTTCCCCTCGGAAAACTTTTTTTGAATGGGACAGAGACCGTGAAAATGTGTTTATCCTTTGGTAGACGGCATTCCGTTGCCAAGAGTCCTCATTGTTGCACGATGCGTGGGTCGGCCTCTTGAATGGGAACAGCCTTGGAAAGTGGAGAGACATCCTCTTGTTAGACATCGGGAAGCTCTGTTTGTTTCTTTTGATCAAGCTGCGGCCGCTGCAAGGATTCCCTCTCCGATATCCCATCCTCCTCCTCACATAATTCCTCCGAGCTCCAAATTGGAGAGCGACCCCTCCGAAGGTCATTCCCTCAGCCCCTGACCTCTAGCCAAGCATAACAACTCCTACCTTCCTTACTCATCTCCTGCAGTGTGGGAAAGAACAAGCATTTTTTATTCCTCAACAGAAATTATAATCACAGAGACTTATGAATTAGTTTGTACATTACTGTGATGCAAAAACCGGTTCACTGACTCAGTAACAGACTAAGAATACGGCTTTTTTTCAAGAGCGCAGTATACTCAGACTGGTAGGATGTAACCAGTGGGTTCATGGCAAAATAGCAGTGGGGGAACCTACTTCCCTTAATTTTTTAAAAGTGATGTATTAATCTGAGTGTTTTTATTACCGGTTATTATTTACATTTCATTACAATTTTTTGTTTCGGTTACGAATGTATACTAGAAATTTGGAAGAACCAAAATTGATAAAGTTATTTATTCATATTATTTGATTTAAATTCATTTATGATCGATTGATAAAGTAATTTATGTTACTTGACTATAGTGTGTTTTCCTTACCAGTGCCGGAAAGGCGTTCCGGCATATGGCTTTAAGAAAACCCGCATTCCTTTTTTGTGTCTAATTGTCACAAATATGTTGCTGATGCTGGCAATAACTTAATCCATTTCTTAGTTTATTTCTGAAGCGGGTCGATATAAGCCCACTGATGTATAGAAACGGGTATGAAATGAAAGTCCAATGTGGATTCCTTCTGTCTGTTTGTCTTAGCGTTGAAATTAGTCCATGAGTTAGCGTTAAAAAATCCATGGATTAATAAATACCTATTTTTTGACGTGACGTGAAGTACTGATTAAAGTTCTATTTTATTTTCATACTTTTGATGGAATAATGTATCATTCGTTGTTTACTATTCGAATGAGTGGGATGATAATAAAGTTATTGGATTAGACCACCACTTGAAATATTGCACGGAACTTCTGAGTGCAAGACAAGTAGATCAAAAGTATAATTTGTTGACTTTGGTTAACAATCGCTAAATAGATAAACGGATAGAATGTGCAGGATAGTAAATCCTATATCCAAGAAATATTACATTGAAAATGCATTTTTTAACGGAAAACTGCGAGATATGAGCGTACAACGAGGTTTATTTTCAAATTTTGAAGTCAAGTGCCGTTTTTGTCGTTGACGATGTAAATTTATTAATCATTATGGAGTGCAGTTCATTTCCTTTGAAGAAGCTACTTTCTTAGCTACTACATTTTACTGCTTTTGAAACGCCATTGGTATTTTTTCCCGTGGTAGATTTAAGACACAATTTAATTACTTAGCTACTTCGTTATCTAAAAAATTAAGCCTACTCCAGATCTCCTTAAATCCGATAATATTATTTTATGTATTTTGAAATTATTTATAGGTGCTATTACTACTGTTGATCCTAATTGTGAATAAATACCACTTCCTCCTCAATGATAGTCGTGCATATTACTCCAATGACATCATGGTGTCCACATATTTCATCTATAGGCCTTTAAATATATCCCTTAATTTATTTCTGGACACATTACAAGTTATCGCATATCGCATTGGGTGCGAACTCAATGTCTGAGTGACGTAACGAATATACGTAGCAGTCAATCGCCTTTAAGGTACGGAATGTTTAGCTGCAGCCCCAAGAATGTAGATGGGCCACTCAGCGAGGCAGTGCGTCACAGCAATTAACGAAGGACCGAAAAAAAAGCTGACGGAGAGGGATTGCATGAATATACAGAATATTTAGGGACGAAAATAAAATTAAGCAAATTTTTACCCTTCACGACTTGTATTTGGATGAGGAAGTGAATTTGGTAGTTCGCAACGTGTCGACAAAATGGAAATAAAACGCGGGCGAAAATTGAAGTTCGGGAGATTAGGATGCAAAGTGATTTCACGCCTGGGACTTAAAAAAAAAAAAATTTGCGACTGCAAATTTCAAGGGATAACAACGTATTTTCGCACCTACACAGAGGATAAACTACATCTGCCATTAGAATGGAATCGTATCAACGCAAGGGGTGGTGTTGTTGATGTAAATCTGGAACCGTATTTGAAAATCAACGTCTTCAATGAGATATGCAAGATTACGCCGTATTGTGTAAGAATACCATTCGTTTCGCGAGCCATTTTCCAAAGTAAGCACTCATTCCGTTCTGTTATAATCATCTCAATTCGTCTCCAGTTCCAATTTTCTCACTCCGCAGCACGAATGGTGAAGAATCTTTCCAGTGGCGCTTCAAAATACGTAACTCCGTGTTTTGCCCCCCGTAGCACAGAGCTATTACTACTGCTGATCCTGATTGTGAATAAATACCACTTCCTCCTCAATGATAGTCATAAATATTACTCCAATGACATCATGGTGTCCACATATTTCATCTAGAGGCCTTTAAATATAGCCCCTATTTTATTTTATTTCTGGATACCTTACAAGTGATCGCATTTTTCTGTACGATATTTAATGAACACACGACGAATACGATGGTGCCAATGACTATTTTAACACTTACTTGACATTATATTACCCCAATTACAGTCAATAAAGTGAATATTAATTTAAAAAGGAAGGATAAATGGTGGCAAAATTTATGACGCAAGTATTAATTTTAGTTTGACGTTAAAATCCAAATGACAGTTGATAGTAGGTTTAGAATTAACGAAATTCTGCGAATTCGTAAATTTCCGCCCTCCTACTTTCAAGTAAATGGTAGCATAAAGATAAAGGTTAAGAAATATAAGAAGTATATTATTTCTGAGAAAATACACCAATTCAAAAAACCCAATTCAAAATTTACATATTAGTTTAAACGGAACAAGTTTTGACCGTATTGGGAACCGCTTCACGATATTTGCTCTAAAACTTTATCATGTGGTGAAAGTAAGTATAATATCTTTGAAAGCATTGAAATAATACTCTTTTAGAGGCGCGTAGACATTTTTCTGCAGTACGTCGTCTTACGGACACCATATGTTTCAGTGCACTCAGCAGAGGGAAGACTTTCTTGCAGTTTTTCACTTTGAAATGTGACAAAGACCGATCGTTTGGCGAGAAAGATTATTTTTCACGTGAGAAGTCCAGTAATCATTTCAGAGGGCAAAAGTAAACCCTAAAGGGATTTTTTTCCATCGATTTACGCCCTGGGATACTGCCGGATCTTCCTTGATTCTCAATTTCTGGAGAGTTCTTTGATAAAGCATAGGACCAAAGACAGCACACACAGCCTTTTGAATGGGACCAACTTCCTCAACGCAAACTATAATCCTTGAAGAAATAAAATTTCACATTCGGGTTATCTTTACACGAATTTTTTGCCTGCTATGCTTTATGCTACATATATAAATATACAAAGAACGGCTGCTAGATGTTGGGTTTTTAATTTGTTGACGTCCAAGTCCTTACTTGAGATTCAAAACCGAGACTCCTAAGCCAAACTTTTTACTCAATAAGCCACCATTAGGATATAATATCTAGTGAGAAATGGCCTCCTACTTAGATACTCTTACTCTTGTCAGTCTTAGCAGTCAATTTTCTAGTCGATATTTTGCCTCATCAACTTGTCCCCTCCATAATTTCCGGATCTGTTCCATATCCTTTCACATTTGGAGTCTCAAGCACATTTTTCCCTTGGTCATCTTCCAATAAAATCAAAAAGCACTACCTACCACGGAGGAAAACTCATTTTCCTTCACCGGGATCCGAACCCAGATCTCCGAAATCCACCTCTATTACTACTTGACCCACTAAGTTATCTTCTCGCTCTGCAAAGTTTTTTTTTAGTTTTGAATATCAAGGTAGTTTATGCTGACAGACATTAAACCTGATCCAAGCGAATATTTTTTCCACCCCTCAGAATCATAGGTTTTTATGGACCAAAAGATCCATCATTTTCTAAATCACGCGATCATTCCCACCGTTTCTTTTTCCATCGCTTATTTCGTCGCTTTCCGTATTTACAACTGTCATTCAATTAAATGCCAAGCATAGTGTTACCATTGCCTTATAGATGCTTTCTATTTTCGTGTGAATTTCACCTCTTTCTTTTATTAATTGATGAAGCTGAATAGGTGAAAAGTTATATCCCACCTTTGATATTCAATATAAATTGATTAATCGTCAACAGTACAGCACGCCCAAATAGAAAAAATCTGATGAAGCATATGAAAATTGAAGTTAAAAATCCAAATAATGATTCAATTGAATCCGCAAAATGTATAAAAGCTTTGAAAATGAAAAATAAGTCTCCGAAACGTTGGAAAAAATATTTATTTTTTTGAGGTTGATATTAAAATACTTCATTTTTGATACATGCCCCTAGGATCAACAAATAAATTAAATAACAAGACAAATTTATTTAATATTAGGTGCAAACAAGGCTGAAAAATGTAATCAATACATTTAATGATGAAAAGACAAAATTACATACTCTTGAAATACCTGTGACATAAGTTAAAAATAAAAATATGATTAATGCTGTAGCAGATATTTGTAACATTTTTTTCTTAAAAGAATTGACATTCGCACAGGTTTTTATATCGTTGGGAATTTCATTCCACATGGATCCGATGATGAACGATTTATGCAAAATTGTAGTTCTATGCGACAGTAAATAACTATGGTACGGTTTACTCCATGTTATCATGATACAGGTTGTAGGCGCGTACTAAAATAGGTCAATAAATATATAGGTGCTTTGTTATATGAACAGAGAAAATAAATAGATTCAAAGAAGGTATTTTCGCCGAGAGGAAATATCCAGCCAGTTTAATTTTTTTCTGTGAGGGGAAATGTGTACATCCCAGCTATGATCTAGGTGAATCTGACGCATGAGTTCTTATTATGAGACGCTTATTTTTTCTAAGAAATTAGATATTTGTATGTATGATAACTCTAAAAAATTGAATGAATTTATAATTAAATACAAGCAAGAGGCAAAGAACAAAATATACGAGGAGGGACCCAAAAAATAACCAGACGGAAATCGCTACACACGTAACTCTTATACTTTGGGCTTCGCCCACTAGTTGTCTTATTTCATCATTTCTGAGTCAGTATGCGAAAAGGCGTAGCTATAGACGATTGTAGCGAGCCCCTGTGACAGTCGAAGAGTTTTTTGATCTCTTCGATTTTTGAAATGGCTGATATTCGAGAACAGCGTGAAGCAATGAAAATTTTTTTTCTGCTCGGTAAAATTTAGTCGGATACAATATTTCGTCAACAGCTTGTGAAGAACACGACTTAAAAAATAACATAAGTGCACGTGTGGTATTCGGAATTCAATCGTGGCAACATGTCGATCGAAGACATTCAACGCCCGGGCCGGCCTTCCAGGTCCAGAACTGATGAAAATGTGGAGAAAAAAATCGCCCCTTGGCATGAGGATAAGAGGCATAGTGTTGACGAACTCGCTGAACATTCTGGTCTTTCTTTGAGATCGTAGCAGTGAATTTAAGCTGAAGTTCAGCAAATGAGACGAATCGTTGCGATATTCATCCTCCGTTTGGTTGACTCCTGATCAAAATGCGGCACGTGTTGCTGATCGCCGCGACTTGAGTTTTTGGTAAAATATTGTATGACAATGCTTTCTCACCCTATCTACACACTAGATCTCGCACTTTGCGATTTCGTTTTGTTCACCCGGATGAAAATGGTGATGAAAGGGACATGTTTTCATCGCATTACGGAGGTGAAAATGGGATCGAAGGCGGTCTTGCAAGGCATCGGAAACAACGAGTTCCAAAGGTGTTTTGCACCGTGGAAACACGTTTTAACCAATGTTTCAGTTTAAATGGAGAATGCTTCGAAGGTGACTAGCGTTTGTAGCACAAAATATCAAACTTTGATTTTTTTAAATTGTGTCCGGTTATTTTTGGGTCTCCGTTAGTATATGCATATTATAATGTTCAGTCAAAAAATATTTTAAAAGGCCTATGGTGCCTATGTTGTCCCACTTTATCGGCGGTCATCAATTCTCCTCCCCTGCAATTCGGCGCTCTCCCTACCGCCGAAAATGTCTGCACCCTACCGGACCATCCCATTCTTAGGCAACCTTTTCGTCCGCCACCACGTCAATTCCCGTCTCTTTCCGTAATCTCCCGGGACTTCATCAGCGCGTAAAAACTGGCTCGTTGGATCGTAATTTGGGCAGACAGAGGCAGGCGTTTTATTTTCACTTTATTTCGCCCCTTCGTCTCTTTATTCCTGTCTTACTTTATTGCCTTCCTCCACTGGCCCCCCTCTCTCTCTCTCTCTCACCCCATACCAACCGTCTATTTAACCTTTCGCGCAAGGCACTCCCTTTTGGCCGGCCAGGGTTTACATGAAAACATTACGGGCGTGTACGTGGTTGAAGGGAACTGCATGCACGCCTGGCTTCAATTGGAATTCAAGGCGCGAACGAAGCCGTAAACTGAATTTTGTTTCTCTTTCCTAATTATGTAAGATAAAGTAAGAAACTTTATGCTCTGACAACCAATTAAAATGCATTTAAGTACTCGCTTTTACATGATTTTTTTTCTTTTCCATGGATTTTTTTTCATATTTTCATTTTCTTTATTTAATTATTTTTGTGATTAAACAACTTGGGCAGCAAATTAGAGAAAAAAGGGATGGGAGCAGGAATAAGCGTATGTAAGAGTTTTAAGAGAAGACAAGTTTGGTCTGGAGTGTAGTGCTTTACGGTGTGGAAATATGGACACGTAGACGAGAGAAGACTGGAGGCGTTCAAGATGTAAGTGCGGCGAAGAATACTGCAGCCAAATCTGGTCTACAGCCCCACCTTCTTCATTAAAGCTCCTAGAACGCCCGTTGAATTTTTTACTTTCCATTGTCCGCTACCGCCACTTGCCTTTTCGTAACTTCTCCGTCAATACGATTAGATCCTCTCTTGGCATTGCTACTTTAGCCGATCGCCGAATCCTCAATGACCGGTGACTCTTCTTAAATATCATTAATGGCAAATACAGATCATCTGACCTTCTTTCTTTTTTTCCACTTCGTGTTCCTTCGCGCACGACGAGGTCGAGTGACCTATTTCATTGTTTCACTCCTTGCCTAGCTGTCTCTAAACATTCTTTTCTATTCAGACTTCCTTCTTCCATTAACTCCTATGCCAAATGTGTTCCAAATTTTGATCCTTTTTTTCATCCCTCATCCATCTTGCACCATCGCTATCGTAATTTTCCCCCTATTTCTCGCACCACCCGATGATATTTACTATTCTTGGTATTTATTTGTAAATACTGTTGAATATTTTTTGTTAATTATTGGTTAGGTATGTTGCTTAATATTATTAAATTGTTTCTCCTGCTATTGTAGTCCTCTGTAATTGTCCTCGTGCTGTTTTTGGACTGGATTAAATAAATAAATAAAGAATAGAGAAAGTGATGCGAACGGAGAGGTGTAGGTAGGACGAAGTGCAGTACATGGTGGGTAAGGAGAGGCAGCTTTTAGATGAGATATAAAGGAGACAGATGGTATAAATGGAATGAGTACGGAGCGGGTACGGGATGTTGAAAATAGTGTCTGAGGATAGAATGTTGGGTAAACGAGGGCGAAGAAGGAAGAGAATAGGATTTTTAGATCGAATGAAAGAGAGGGAATTGAAAATTCTTTCTTTGTGATTTGAAGATCCATAAAGGGAGGGAATACAGCCAGAATACTTCTGAATTACTCCATGTAAACCTACCTTAATCAGTGTAATATAATTTTGGATT
Organism: Ischnura elegans; assembly: GCF_921293095.1. Classification (NCBI taxonomy): domain Eukaryota; kingdom Metazoa; phylum Arthropoda; class Insecta; order Odonata; family Coenagrionidae; genus Ischnura; species Ischnura elegans. The sequence continues at coordinate 100,826,536 of NC_060254.1, forward strand.
GATTGATTTTTCTAGGCAGTGCACGTTTCTCTTGTGGCTCAACCAGCTCTAGTGCCTTGCTGTCTGGACGAATTTTTACGTAAATGAACGAGTCGATGGCCACAACATAGAGTTTCTCTAAAGGGGCCCCTTTTCCAGCAATGTATGTTGCACTGAATTGTAGTTATAATGTAAGTGGAATAAATTTATTATTAGTAAAACGTATGAAATGAATTAGGAGTTGTACTTGCAATTAGTAAAATACATTTATGGATCAGTATGTGTGTGTGTATATATCCTCATCGCATTTTTGTAAATAAATACACGCATAAATCTTTCTGGGATTTAAATTATCTCAGAAATATTAAATAATACTATCCGATTTCCCGTTTCAAGTGAGAAATACGGCATAGACACCAAATATTGAGGACCCTGAGAATATTTAGGCTGCCAAACTGGGAATATATATATTGATTTTTAAAGTATTTAATTATAAATTGTTAAATTCTAGAATTCATGTAAAATTTTCATATTTTTTCAAACAATGGCTGGGTAAATTACACTAAATTAGGATTAAATCTTTCGTTTTCGAGATTGTTCCTTTTATTCATGATGAAATTGATTCTAAGATGACGTCTTACATTGAATTCTCAATTTTTTCTCGGATTTCGTTCTTCGCTCTAAGCTATACGAAAACTAGGCCTTCACCCTAAACTTACTCCCTGAAATTAATCGGAATACCTCGCATGCAATAGCGTTGCATTGTGGATGAATTGTTCCCTTATCCTGCATTCATAACACCTGTTACTCAACTTATGAAGTTACAATTTATCCATGCATGCAATCTTCTTTTGATATGTTACACATGGGATTATTCTGATTTTTCACAATGATCGAAGGTCGTGAGGAGGAGGCACACTAATTTTAGGAGTCGTGAATGAAGAACGTACGGTCGTGCGTTGAATGCATTTGAGTGGTAGCAAGAAAATTGCTGGCAGGTAGGAAAAATTTCGTATTTAAAATTAGAAAATTGATTTTTAAACTTGGTCTCCCTACACATTTCGACAATAAGTTGTAAGGCTTAATTTAACCAGGTGTGTGTAATGTAGATCCCGTTTTACAAGGGGCATGTACTTGCACCATCTGAAGTACGTAGGAGAGCAGATTTCAAATTGCGTCTTTAAAAAAGATGAATTGTTGGAGCGCATGCAAGATTGTATGGAAATGGAGAGATGGAAAAATATCTCGTTCTTATTTCATCCATGAATTCGCGCAATAGCACGCCAGATTGAGGAAAAAATGCAGTTCTGAACTGTGAAATTATATTTCACGTGCAAAAAAAGCCTTAATTGAATGTGCAACCAGGAGAACCTTACCTTATATGAATACGTCAAGTCATTAAATTCCTTGCAAAAATTGCAATGCTACACCATGAAGTCACCAATGATCGATTGAATTTGAGCAGTAGTTTTTTCGCCGGATCCCGTGGATGTAGTGTTGGTCGGAGAGACTCCGTCTGCTAGGATACCAGGATCTTGCGCCAGAAGGCGTGGCATTCGCCGAAAGGAAGACACATGACCGCCGCGAGGCAATGGGCCATCGGACAATAGACTCACAGTTAAATAATTTTTCTGAATAAGAAATAAAATATTACTTTGGCGAAACCGATGCATTGGCTCCGAGCCTCAGAAAGCCCATCTTCAAGGGCTCCTTGCCAATGCGTCGGGTCCCTCCCAAGTCAGCGAGACCGCATCACGGACGTCTATGGATTCAAAGGGACTTTTGTACCCCTGCGAAAAATCTATGCGCCGAATGCTCGCGTTTGTGTGCGAGGTCTATCCCATCTCCATCTTTCGGAAGATCCTTTTGTGCGTGAGTACGCTTCGGAAGATATTTATTATCGAATTAAAGACGGCATACGTGCCGGGGAATGAAAGGAAAGAGGAAAAAAAATATGGAGGCAAAAATAGTGGGGTGGGATGCAGAAATGTTTTCCTCCGCTGGGAGTGCAAGTCATATATTTCCGGTTCGGAGCTTCCGGTGAGGGGGGAAGTGAGGCTATAAAAAAAATCCTTGGGTCGGCCGCTTTTTCGGCGGTGACGCATTAATACTTCACGCTCAGACACCCGGCGCGCTGGCTGGCTGATTTTAAATCGATAGATCTCAGCCAGGAGCGGATATTCAATTTTTTTATTCAGGTGAAAAGAGGATGGACTCAGGTGAAAAGGAGGTGGCGATGGAGTGAGGTAGAGAAGGGAACAGCTAACAATAAGTTTATGGAAGTTTGACTTCACCTACAAGCATGGATCATTCTGACACGAACTCTTCATGGAGCTTCATTCAAATTTGAGTCATCAATAAGCCCTAATATTCGGAATATTTTCTTTATTTATTTAATGCTATTTACAATAATTATAACCGACTATTGCCAGGTGGTAACATGAGGTAACAATACAACATTTCTGTCACCAATATGCCCTAATTTTTTAAATATTGTAGTGATCGAAAGAAAATAACGCAATGGTAAAAGGAAGAAAAACATGCCATTAATCGCATTCCTCTGACAACTGCACTGAGGATTTACTCAGTATAAGAAAAGGTAGCGACTGTGTAAGGTACAGATACGTAAGATTTAGCACTAGGATCGTGTAATTTTCGCTCCACCTAGACGTACAAGCAGGGGTCATTTTGACACAAACGCATAAGCAGCTTCATGCACATTTCTGTCATCAATATGCCTTAGTCCTATGAATATTTTATTCTGTTATTTATTTATTTAAAACGTATTCCTACAAGGAGATCATCGCCTGGTGGCTGCACGAGAATTTAAATAATAGAATGATAAGCCTGACTACCTGAGAGAAAAGAAAATGAGCATCAAATCTACTTATAAGACGCAATTAATTCACTAATACTAATACCACATCGTTAACAAATGAAATTTTAACCAAATAACCTAATTTCCAACGCTTTCTAATGAATCAATATGACATCAACCAAGAATCGAGGAACAATAAGACTTAAAAAGGTTCATATTTTGGGAAAGATCTTTAAATTTTCTTGGCCATACCACTCCACAAGTAGAAAAGATTCCTTCACGTTAATTTATTTCATTTATTAATAACTTAATTTTTAATTTGTGATCCTTCCTTTCTACGTCGTTGGGTGGGCCCAGATTTTGACCAATTTCCTTCCAAGCTCGCTCTTTCATAAACGCTTTGTACCTACAATACATATAGCATATTTATGGTTCTCCGTAATTTCAATGGTTTCAATTGCAAAGACCACAGTATGGGTTTGACACAGCCACCCCTTTTATGCCTCCCAAGAGTATACCTGACTGCCTTTCTTTGGACTTCAAACCTTTAAAATTTTAGTTTTAGAAAGTATATTCGGCTTTAACAAAAGGAAAAATGCGTGTCATCGATCGTATTTCTATGACAAATTACATTTTTAAGTTCACTGAGAGAAATGTAAAATGTCGCTCTTTAGGCATCCGCAAATCAAGAAAAGTGTATCTTTGGAAGAATAGCATTGATATAGAAAAAAATATTTCGAATACTAGTCCAAACATATTCAGATGCCCAGTTATTTTAGGCGAGCAGGAGAAGAAAGTATATGGAACGTTTGGCAACAGATAAGCTGATATTATCGTTTATCTATGCTGAGTGCTTCGCTGCTCCTCCGCAACTTCTCGGTCTTGTGTTTAGTATGTGATTCGCTGTTGTTTTGCAATCTTGCGAGCAGTTGCTTCCTTTAATGAAATGTGAATGGAGTAAATGAACTACTGTTATGACGTCTCATGTAAAGTGGGCGATTACTTCGGCATTTTTATATTGTGCACTTACGAGCGAATAGCTGAATGGGGAAGATCGACCGCCTTGGTAAATGAGCAAAGTAAACGAGCCAGATATGTCATGACGCCACCAACTCTTGGAAAAAGGGTGGAAACTTTCGATTTTCATATTAATAATAATAATATTACGTCTTTATTGGGCGAGATTGGGACTAGAAAGTCCCATCTTCCATCTAACCCCATATTGTGCACTTACGAGAAAAAAGATAAATAGGGAAGATTTGTATTTTTTAAATTACTAATTTTTTCACTTCATCTACAAGATTCTTTCAATGAATTACGATCTATGGTATTTGTGTATGATTCCATTCAGAGAAGTACCTACTTATAGGGCTTGACACCGGGCATCACTTTCTATTGCTGTCGACGTTTCCAAAGACTTGTCTTCCATCTTCATACTATTATCTATTCCGTGTCAGATATAACTGAAGTTGAAATGAAAATGCAGAAAAGCTAACATACCTTGAAGTTGAAATATAAGTCTTCTGATAATTTATTCGAAACTTTCAAAATAATTCTCAAATAATTTGCGCATAACATATCGCACTATTTTTTCTACGCTATCACCTCATTTTATATATATTAAGGAAACAAATTCGGGCACGACACTCAGCGAAAATCTAGAGTAGCATTTTTGCATTCAATACTCGGGGAAAATCTGAAATCCTTCGTTTATAAGGGTCTTATTTTGGATCTGACAGACACGTGGGACATCTTCAAGACCCAAAACCTTTCATTAAAGATCCTGATGTGTCTCGACCCGTGAATAAACAAATGCTTCCTCTTAGAAGTTTAGGAACTCAGCCTGTCCCTTCTAAAGGCAAAGCGGGAGAGATTAGTATCACCGGAGGGCGCTGCATACCTTTGCTCGTCCGTCTGTCTTCAGAGCGGAGCATCTCAGGGCCGGCAAAACTCTTTGGGCCAGTCCAGTCGGCTACTCGGGAGGAATGCCTGCCTCACCGACAGTCCACCGGAACGCGAGTATCTCGTCGCTGCTTCTGAGGCATACTCCGGCAACTTCGGCATCAACGCAAGGACAAACTTTGACAAACGCGACCCAGAAATGCGAGACATCTAGGCGCAACTCACATTCGTCCCTTTGACATAAGTGAATTCGCTCTCATAATCCGTAGGTGCGCTACACACTTTAAGGGTCCCGTTTAGTTATGTGCACTAGATTAGTAATTAAAAATAGGTATTTATTGGGTTATTTACCCTCGAATGGGTAAATACCGAAGCATAGTATTAATGATTTTATCTGCTTCAACAATGTGCTTTCTTTGTAGGTGTTTTGATGATACAATAGTCACAAAAAGGCTTTAACTGGAGAATGGATGGTCTTCAACAAGACAACTTTCGATGGCTTTTTAAGTGAATGAAAACTTCATTAAATAAATCCGATCATAGCAAACATTCGCTCACACGGCCATTGTTGATTTAAGATGATATTATCAACCATTTATTTACCTCTTTCTAGATTCAGGTGAGCAGTTGTGCAATTTCATGTTATGATTATCGAGTAAGTGAAAAATATTTCGGTAATTTTGAGGTCCAGGAACATATTCGTGCAAATACAATGGATATTTATCCATATCCAAAAAAGCAGAGTATTTTATATTTCTGGTTCAACTAATCATTATCGTGGCGGATACAATTGGGCAGTTCTCACAACTGACATTCGAAAAAGATCTGATATCTAGTGATTTTTGGCCATTCTTGCAGTTCCTATGTATCCATTAATTTTTTGTTATAAGACAAAGTAAGGAGTGTTTCAAAGTAACGTGTTTCCTATTACAAATACTTCATTTTTATTTTTTACTAACCATTTCCTATCGATATGTGAGCGGGTAAGGTCTCGAGAGGTGTGAGAAATATGAAGCCTGAAATAAATCAGTAAAATTGATTAGTACAACTCTAAAGTAGAATGGTGTAAGTTATTTGCACAAGTTTTGCTAAAAAGGTCATTCAGACGATTTGTGAGCCCTTAACTCCCCAAACATGACTTCTTAAGGGATGCCTTAGAACTTTGACAGTTAAACATCTTTTTGAGGCGTTTCTACACCGCTTAGGCACTCATGGGCGATTTAGTTGTACATTGAGTGAATGCACTAAAAAAGAACTAGGGCTAGTGACCGGCAAAATTAATACTCTGACATCAACCCGATTTTGAATTTAATGTTTTTTTGTTTTCGACGAATCATGTGGGTATAATTCAAATTCTCCATTCCGTAGGTGTTCAGTATTTTGCGAGTAGAGTACCAACACACCTTTTCCCTCCTCCCCATGGGTGAAAACCTTGTAGCAGTGGAAAAGCTCGTGTATTTCATAGGAGTCCTAAAACAGGAATGGTGTCGGCAACATGAATAGCTCCCAGAGGAGCCATCCCACGAAACAGGTCAAAGGATAAGTTCACACTTAATTTTTCGCAACAGTACATTTTCTATTTCCCTCGTACTGATTATTTTGTTGCTCAACTGAGTAAAAAATAGGAAATTCCAGCATCAAAATCAAAACTTATACTGCCTATCTTGCATTCATGCTCACATCCACACTTTTCCCGTTTTTTTTTAGTTAAATCACATGAACTATATGCGAATTCAAATTATTCATGTCAAGAAATAATCTGAGATTAAATTTAATTGCAGAATTCCAGAGCGTGAAAACAAGTATCATGAATTTCAGATTATACGAAAAGAAATTAAATATTCATAAATATTATATCGACAATCTAAGTAATTCCGGGTACACATCTTTAAACGGTTGCTGCCTAAATTATTTGCGGGAGAAAGCGCTTTAAGAAATGCAAACGTAACCAAATAACGCCACATGATTATTTTACTCCAACATGAATTCAACTGGTCAACAGTTCAAAGTTCAACAGTTAAGTTCACTGCTGAACAGCTAACAGATGAGAAGTTAAGGACATTTTTTTTTTATTTTCTCTTCTGTGTCACTATTAAATTACAGTATTTCTGCTAGTGAGCAAAATATTAAAAGATTAAGCCATGAATTTTTAAAAGACTTCTATTTTAGAGTTTTCTTATCCGTGATTATTGCTACAGTCCTCGATTTTACAATAAATTTCCGAAAAATGCTGAAGTTGTAAGCGATCAACTTCATCTAAAAGTACCTTTCAACAACATTGTTACTGATGCAGTCGGTAGCATGGATATAGTCTAGGAAATATGTATTCAATTCAATATATATGTCCATCTGTTTTTGTTTTCCTTTGTTTTTTCTTCTACTGGTAGATTTTTATATATTTCGAATGCGGCTATGATTGGATACTTTCAAAATTTATGAGAGTATACAATTATTTAATCTTTCCTTTTCTTATTCTAATAATGGGGAACATGCATGAACTTTGTTTCTCCCGTTATTGTAGCCTATCTTATAGAGAATTTTCTCACCAATCCGAATATATAAGCCAAAGTTGTCTACGTCAATTACAAATGCTGTAAAAAGCCAATGAAATTCTTTAAAAAATCGACGAAAGTCACGTGACCCGGAACGCTTTCTCATTGGCTTGACGTCACCGAACAATATTCAGTCTTAAAGGCCTCAGTTCTCCGTAAAATTCGATGTCTAAATACTGCTGTTTTTCAGTGAATACAGATCTTTAATGTCGCTAGGGAGTTGTTGATGGAAAAAGAGGGGAATTGTTGGAGGAATGAGGTGAAAAGAAAACTGATTGACAAAATGAATGAAGTGGGATTTAAGAAGGCCCAGTCAGACAATTTACCTATGGTTGACTCCTTTATTGTGGCCGCCTTCCTTAAAAACAGTGATTCTTTCGTCGCCGCCGAGATGCGTGGAGTGAAAGCAAGCAGGAAAGCAAGCAGGAAAGCAAGCTATTTAATGCATAGGAAAAATTTTAACTTTTAACATTGTTTTCTGTTTATAAATACTTATTTTTGAAATCAAATAAACTATCCTTCATCAGCGGTTAATCATTAGTTGCCCATAATTTTTAGTACCAAACTTATCATGCGGTTCTCTCATATCAGCTCCATAGTCGTTAGAATATAAGTAATGAAATAATAGACTAATGTACAAATATGTTTCAGGTATGATTAATGCCTAATAATTCTGAATTATTACAACATCTTCACTCACCAAAAATACGATTCGGCATTTAGCAAACTAAATGTGTCTCATAATATGACACTATCTCTGAAAAAAAGAAAAAAGAAGCTGCATTTTGTGTTGCTGCTCCTGATTTTGAGAAGACAAAGAATATTTCTTGTCTATGGATTGAGTATGACCATGATTTTGTAATGAATGTTGTGGCTGCCGCCACAAGGTTTTGGGAGAAAAATATTTTTCCTATTCTTTTCAACAGCTGTAAACATGATTAGTTTTTTTTAGTTACCCCAGAACTGGCCCCATATGCTTCTTGTAATATTTTTGTAATAAATTTATTTTGCACTCCCTTTCATTGTCGGCATTTTTTCAAGTATGCTACTTTATTAATGGAGCCTGAAGATTAATTAAGCCACAAGATATAATAATCACATCATCCATCAAGGTAATAAGATTGTGATCTATACAGGCATGAGGAATTAACATTTTAAATTCCCTAATGCGTCTGATAACACGCTCAACATGAATCCTCAAGCTGGCAATATTTTCGTCTCCATTACTTCCTTTTTGGTGCTCTTAACTTCAGACTTAAAACTGGGGGGTGGAATTAATGTGCAGCCTTTTGTACCAAGAAAGCTATCAATGTGTTTGAAACCCCGATCAGCCATCACAGCACAATGAGAAGGCAAGTATTTAAAGTAATCGCATTGCTCTACAAGCAGTGAATCAGATATCCGACCTCCAAAGCCCTTAGATATGTAATTTATTAATCCATCAGGTGAGCTAGACACCAAGTACTTCAGAGTATTTGCAGACTTGTATTCCGACCATGTTAGAGCTTGTTTTACAGGGTCCGATGGTTTTTCTATCTCTACTTCTAAGCAATCAATAATTGATTGTACATGGCTATACCTTGATCGAAATGTTGTGGGCAGTGACTCTAATATCTTTTTCTTGGCTGGCCATATAATGAGCTGTTTCATACATTGGGATATTTTTGGAACAGCATCATGAAACACCCTACTAGCTGTGCTGAATGATATGCTAAAGTCATCAGAGAGAAGGGTTAAGCATTCATTAAGTCTAATCTTTTTTAGAGTTAGCATGATCATGGACATATGCAAATTTGTGTTTCTCTGAAGAGTGCCCAGAATGAAGCAACAGTTTTCAGGTACACCCATGTATAGCTTAGGGTTTCGACTCCTCACAAGTTTCACTGACTTTCCTTCTCTTCAAACTTTGAATGGGGGGTGTCTGGGTATTTACATATTTTATTTTTTTGGTGATGTCGCCCTATCAGATACACATGTCTTTATTTGCGTTTAGTTGCTTCTGAATTTAGTGCGTACTTGAACCCCAACACTTGATGACACTTGAGAGGAAATACCTGAATTACTCTCCCGGTCATCCTCTGACTCAGCTTCAAGTTCACATAGTTTGTCAGCTTCATTGCCACTGGAACCTGTGCTCAATTATTTATATATATGAATTGAAAAATGCAAGTATCAAAGCTCCATGCACACATACTTAAACCGGTAGAAAAATGCTCAGCAAGGTCAAGACAAAAACCTTGCTGCGCATGCTGCACCACCCCGCGAAAGTCTCCATCAACACGGTAGAAAAATCTTATAATAATACTTCTCTTGAAATATAATAACACTTTTTCCGTTCATAATTAAGTTTTTCCTTTGATGTGATTGTTTGTCACTTTTCAATTTATATTACGTGGCAATAACATCCTTTGGCTCAATTCAATCTTTTTTAACTCACAAAAATAATATTTGCAACCTTACTGGCACGCACGCTGAAATGATCCTCACGACAGAAAGCTTTTGATAATTTCGAGATAGAATTTACGTCTCTTCTGCAGGCTCTCAACCATTTTAACCTCTTCTTCGAATCTTTCGGGACATAAATGAAAACCTTCTTCGGCGTGGAATTTGAGGTATTTGAGCAACAGGGCACGACACAAGATTTGTAAAACTTTCTCTCTTTTTTCTCGTTTACATCCATTATGCTTGTTATGCTTGAATGAAATAATCAATTAAGATTAGTGAAAATCACTAATTAAGAAGCAAAAGCAATAATTTACTCGAAATGCCGTTCCATCATTCATCCACTTACTTTCTTGTCAAAATATAAACAATGGTCTCTAGCGATATCGTTCTGTGACGTCACGCGTCCATTGCCCCATGACGCAGTGTTTTCAGGCTGCCGAGAAAGAATTATTTTTAAAGAGTGATATCTCAGTAAAAAACCGCAGGTCACCTGTGAAATTTTTACCAAATCCATTTTAGATAGTGGTCTTCCGATTCATTTGGATATAAAAAATTGTGCATGTTCCCCATTCGACACTTTTTAGCGCGCACTAAAGGGAAAATTCTTTCAAGACATAGAAGGCTTCATCATTGGAACAAGTCTGAGAAGACATAATCCGGGATCGCATGACTATTTAGAGTTCTACGGCCTCCCTTAGTGGTATTCAATAATATGAAATAACTTCAATAATACTTACACTATCTCGCGCTTAACTCCGGAGCAGTTTGCAATAATAACTGTACAACAGGTTGTTTACGACTTTCGTAGTTATCCTGCATTCAGCTTCCATTTCTCTCTGTCATGACTCTCCTCTTCTTTTAATCCTCTAGTACTCTCTCCATATTCCCTGTATCATCCCATTAACTCTTGATCTTAATTTCTTCAGTTCTTCTGTAGTCTACATTCGAATATTTGCTTCGACCATCTGGTTTTATCCATCTTATTAAATTGGCCAAACCATAGTAATTGCTTCCTTCTACTACATCGGCTATACTTTTTTTCTAATTCAATCATCTTAATTATTATATCATTTCTAACTATATAAAATCTACTCTTTCATAAATCCTTCTCGTGTAATTATAAACATTATTTCATGTTACACAATTAGCTGAACTTATATCCGATTATTGAATTGAAAAATGGCATCTGCTGAACAGCCTTTAAAGGCTAAGCAGAACCAAAGCGCATAAATCTTTCTTTTACTCTTGAATAAAACATTGTCCTTTCATTTGTTTCTTTTGTTTGTTGAGAGTAACTTCATTATTTTTTTGGTACTAAAAAAATTATTAGTTATTTCCTTATGATGAATTAAGGAAATATAAAATTATAATTATCTGTTTAAATTGTAAGCTTGGTGGTTTCAAGGTTGGTCACATTTTTCTGTTATTGCGCAGACATTTTTGGCGGGATTATTTATACTTACTAAGAGGGATGCATAGTAAAGACATTTATTTCGCATGCACATGTTTTTAAAGGATGCTTGTCCCTTCGTTAGGTGAAATGAAATGTGGGACATTCCCTTTGGATGGATGCAAGGCGACCAGGGGACTGTCCTGTCCCCTCGTTAGCTTAATTCAAGGGCGCGTAATCGAATTCCGAGCGCCAGGGGACGTATCTGGCGGAGGAAAAACCCCTCACGCTGCACTTCGCGAAGATGACAACGACCCGAAAGAATGAATGATGAAAGGAAGAATTTGAAAAAAAAAATCAGGAGGATGATTTCGGGAAAAAGGAGGAAAAAATTATTATGGAAAATAATTCAGCAAAGGATTCTTTTCCATCTCTTTCCATATAGTCGCGTAAAATTCCGCAGGGAATTTCTCCACTCTATTAACGAATTCGATGGAACAAAACTTATGGATGAGACAGAGGATTTTTGACGTGAAAACAGTGCTAAAATAGTTTTTTTTTTAGAAAGACGCACTCGCAGTTGAGGGGTTTATGATGAGAACTTCGTTTCACCTGGTTTGGGATTTCAGCCCGGAATCACCAAAAATTCACAGCGATTGTTTTAATAAAAATTAGGAGGTTAGTTCGCGACTTCGCAGTACAAAATGAATACTTTTCACGTATGATAACATGAGATCCCTTCATTGACAGGTCGCAGACGAGATCCAAAGAGGTTAAATACAATATTTGGCACATGTTATACTGGCAATATATTATCCTCACATTTTTATTTAATGCTTTTTTTCAGCTATTTTCGTTTACCACTATGTGTTTTTTAAAGCAATTTACGTGGCTTAACTCTCTTAAAGGCTTTTTTTAGTGACAACTCATAAAATAGGGCATTGATGAGCATAATAACTATTTTTCATTATTTTTTAAGTGTTACAAATAAAATGTCGATTTTCGCCCATATGACGCATCAATTCTAGCATTAATATGCATTTTATGTGTGTTAATACGACCACTGTCACAAGAACCTAGATAAAAAATTAGTATTTTCAAAAGTGGATTCCATAAATAATTTTGGGGTTAGATCATACATATATTGTGGCCGACAGTCTATAAAGTACTTCTTGTTATAAAAACATATTCTGAAATTTTCATGAAAATAACGTATATTTTTCTTCGTTTCTTGCCCTAGCGCACTAAGTTATTCGGGGCAAATAGCTTTGGGTGACGAATTTTAAGTGACGTTAAGAAAACTGTGCTCGAATGTCGGTGCAAGATGATTATATTTTTATTTGTGTCTATTTAACCTGTTCTCACTCAAGCACGTATGGCATCTGCTCTTCGAATGAATCCATTGGATTTGGGTCGAGTTCTGCCGAAAAGTTTTAGCGTACTCCTCGGCCGTTCTGAGCGTGCATGAATATTCAAGACATTGGAGGCGATTCCACTCAATTCTTTTAGGTTATATTTTGGGATGCATTCAGTGCTTCAACGCCAGAATCGCGGACAGAACATTTCGCTTGGTTAGAAAATTCAGTGTGCCCACCACTTCAATATTTTTTTATGGATAATGAGAACTGTTGAATGTTAATTAATTCATGATGAATCTTTTTCAGATGAAGTCGTGACGATCCGATGAGTGGTTTTCTAAACTTTTTCTATTTGTTTGAGAGAGTTGATAATTCTCTTCAACCTATTTTGACCTCTTAACATCCTTCCTAGAGACATCATAATAACGAAAAGACATAGACCTTTACTAAAAGTTATAGTGATATCTTTTTGATATCATGGAGTTTGATATCGCTTGTGTCGCATTAGGAATCTGCACGGACATATAAATTTGAGATTAATCTGACCAACATATTGCAATTAGGAAGTGGGAAGTGAATATGAATTATTTATATGAAGTATTTAACTTTCAATCCCTGATAATTCCAGCGCATGCCCTCTAGGGGTATTTAATATAGCTGCTACTTCACGTACGATAGTAAGAGAAGTTGAGATCGAAGTCAAGTCGCCGTGAGCATTGAAATCCAAGTTATTTGAGTTTTAAGAAGTTTATTTCCTCCAAAATATAAGTATGTACCCAGAATAACAATATCGTGATCCCGCAATTCTTATTTTTACATTGAGCGTGAACTGTGTGCAAAAGAAGTTTGCGAGTTGTTCTAGCCATTTAGGTATTTACATAATTCTTAATGGATCTATTTGTCAAAATTGTTTCAACTATCATAAGCAAGTAGTATGTTCTTTTTGTACGATGTAAGTCCTTGTTTTTCGATAAGACAATAGGTGGATAAATTGCGAGGAATAGCTTCTGACAATCACCAAAAAGTTATTGTATCTTTAAACTGCTAAGCAGCTTTTATTGTCCGTGAAACACGATATCACTACACACCGCGATTTGGAAATGAATTCCTGAAATTTTAATATTTAGTCAACCTTGATTATATAGTGCGGTTTGCTATGTGTGTTTTGTGGTTTGTGACTTGCTTCTAAAAATCCTTTAAAGAGCACCGTCAATGGATTTTATAAGGTAGGTACAGTTAAAGTAAATTTATTAACTCGCGTTCGAGTACCTTTTTATGAAAGGTTATCAGTTAACGGGACGGGAATTAAGCAAAATCAAGGACAAAATTGGACTAGATTCTATTTTCTTATCAGAGATTCGTAAAATTTGGGGGGTACACGGATAATATTCCGTTCATTCTCATGCTTATTCATTCAAATTTGTGTGTTATTGTATTGTGTACCAGGCCATACAAGGGAATTTGTATTAGGGGAGACCGAGGAAAGATGACGATGCTAAGATTTTTGATGAACTTTTAATTCTTTCTTTTTGGGAGGTAATTTACTCTTTGGCGTTTAATATTGAATTTTTTTTCTTTCCCTTGGTGGAAAAATATTTATCGATGCATTTCTGGAACAATATTTAAGTTTGTTATAGCTGCTAAAGAAGACATCTCGAGGTAGTCAACTTGCCTAATCCAACTTGCATTAGGAGCTTTAGATTTTTACGGAAGAAATAACGACAGCAGGATATGTACAAACAGTTAAAGTAGACCGCAGATTGTTTCGGGCAGTCATGAAATTTACAGCTATTCGTTAAAAAATTTTCTATCTTATTTAGCTTAATAACAGCAGGTATAGTATAATCTACGAACTTCTTTAGTAACTTTTAAATGGCTGTGATGAAATCAACGAGCGATTATTTTAGGTAGAAATGTGGAGAGTTCTTTGTACAAGTATGATGAAGCTAAATAGCAGTATGAATTTGAAATGAGTCAATAACAATCTTCTCCCGTTCGTAAACTAGCTCCGATCCCACGAATATGCCTTCTATTTGATTCCCCCAATCCCGAGTTATAAGTTCATATTGTGGCAGCCATGCGAGTATGACAACGTGAGTGAGACCAAACGACATTCGTACAAACAGTTAGATTTCCTAATATATAATGTATTGCACTGTGTCTCACAATAGCTTCTGCGGATTTAAAATCATTCTCATGTGTTTTTTTCATGAGACTCTGAGGGCGAAAGAAGTAAGTTGAATTAAATAGAGAAATTAAGGTTTCAAATATTTTAAGAGGTAGTTTTCATGGCTTCCTCCCCGCAGAAGAGAATAAGTAAATAAATGCTAAAATTATGAATAAAATTTCGTTGAATTATGAATAAAATGGAACGTCGTATGGTGTTAGATTTTGACCCCTAATAGCTGAGATCCAGGAATTTCGTTGACTACAATTATTTTCATATTTTAATATATAACTTGAGTTTCAATGAATTATAACGAAAATTTTGAATTTTTCCTAGGTATCTTGTGATTTTTGTCCTCACTTAGTTGATTATTCAAGATGCTATCAGCACAGCAATCACGAAGAAACCTTTTTCATTTATTTTGATATAATGAAGGCGAGAGAATGTTTGTATCGCCGTCTCCAGCTTGGTATTCAATTGTATTCACTTCGGCTCCACTATCCGCGGCTCTCAAACGATTCTGAAACTCTCTCTCTCCAGCAAACTCGATACCATCTCGATAGAAGGTGGTGCCGCCACTCGGAATTTATTGTCGTGGGTCGAAGCGTCGAGGGTTGAGGTTAAGTTGGGTCGGCTGTTATCCACGCGGGAGTCCTGAATCAAACAATGAGGGAAACGTGGACACTCGCCAGCATTTATCTTTTATTAAAGAATTCTACCTGTTAAGATGGGTTTCCACGGAGCATATATGAATTATTCTGGCGTGTGTCAAATTGAAATTTTTTACCTGCTTTATTTCTCCGAATCAAAAATTTTATATTTGCTACAGGATATTGTTAACAAGGTTTGCTCCGTCTACCCTGAAATTTTCACGATTATAGCGTTCGATTGCATACAATTTTTGCCTGTGAACCCTGAGGTCGTGGGTTTGAATCGCAATGCAAAACTCGCTCGTTGATGTAGTCAAACACAGCCTTTTAAAGATTAATGATCAGATTCGTGGAATTTACTGTACCTACCTGATTTAATGTGAACACATTGGAAAGAAAAATATAAATGACTAACTATACATGAATGCTTTAAACAATATACTCTGCACTTCAACCGCCCACTCGTATCCTACCGTCACTATTTCTTCCGTAACAATCTAAAACTTCTGTTGCAAGTTGGGTTGGGCAAGGTGACTAATGACTACCTCAAGTCATTTTTGCATCAGTTATAACACACTGAAAAATATTTCGGATATTGTTCGATAAAAATTTTTCCATCAAGGAATATACACTCAAAGGACCTCGCAATAACAAATTCGAAGAAAAGTAAATTACCTCCGAAAAAGAATGAATTAAAATTGATTTTTCATTAAACATGGATACATATGGGATTCATTGATATGGGATTTGAATCCTGTATAATTTTTTTTCCACCATCGAGGGATTTGTCTCAAGTCAAGAAATTTATAAAAATAAAACAGCGATATCGATGGCTAAGTTCTAATAACACGTATCTCAAAATTTGGTCGGTATGAATTAATTCTGCTAATATTGTTAATAAAAAATAAAATGCAAACAAGAAACAACTCTTTGTTTTTTGTTTGCATTTTATTGTTGTATATATTTTTGGTTTTTAACTCCAATGAAAATTATACGCAATTGAAAAAATAAATCGGTTTTTTTGCTCTCCTGAAATTTGCTATTATTGAGATACGAGTTGTTATAACTTATCCATCGATATGCATTTCAGAAGTTTCTCCTATTGTTCTCCTCGTAAGTCAAGTCTTCTGAGCATCATGTGTCGTTGGTCCTTTTCTTTCCGTTTCATGAATGTAAAAGAGGAAATCATTTTCTTAAATTAACAATTGAAATGAATGTGCCCTTATATATAATATAATTACCCTTAAACGAGTAATTCGTCAATAAAAAGAGTAAACACGACTGGTTGAGTGGGGATAATCATTGCTTTTGAGGGCAGGGATGGATAACTATAATTGAAAAGTCTACTGTTCTTTGCTTTTGAGGATCTCTGCTCAACCTATGCTATGCGAACACGTTCATGTCTCAGCATTGTGCGAAGACGTGAATGTAAGAATTATGTGGTATTGTTTGTGTCTCGTGAAACTATTCAAATCCTGAAGTAAATAAGAAAATTAAAACGCACCACTGTACTACATAAAATGAATAAACAGTACCTGTCATTCTTCCCTAGGACTATTAGGGCTGGTAACAGATGTGCCATCTGTGTAATTAATAGATGCATTGGTCGGTCAACCAAATTTATATTTTTTTCTTCCCTTTACTAGTTTGGGTCCGTTGGTCCTTGGCTTCCTATTCTGCATCTTACTAGTTTCATGCAACTGCATGTATATTTATCCGCTTTATAATTTTGTATTGTTTGCTTGGTTGGTGTCACATTGCATGGAGCAATGCATAATCAGCGAGAGCTCACAATGCCTGCTGACATCAGCATGTGTTATGACCTTTTTTCGATAACTACGAAGACGTAGCGCATTGCATGCTGCATGTTGTGTGTACTCATTCCTTGCCAAATAACCTCGCAGTGAATTATGTAATTGTAGATGTTTACCTTGATCGTGTAAATAAGGCAGAAAATGGGTTAGTTAACTAGCACTTGATTGCCAATTCTGATTGATTTGAAAGAATTAATAGAAACACAGTTTTCCCTACCTTGATTTCTTGACTGCTGATGGTGGTCATCAAAAATGTTGGTCATTTCCTCTTCGTTTCGACGAAATGTGGCGCCTGATGGTTGATTTTGATATCAATGGTTGATTTGCAGCAAATAGCTCGGGAATAGATCAAAACTCGGAAAAAATACGGATCCCTCTACTTTTAAAACTCCATGGTAATATGCGATTGAAGAGAATGATGAACCAGCATATTGTGGTTATTCAACAGTGACTCAATGGTGCTAATTTCGATTATGACGGAAATCTTTCCACCGTGTCGCGCCGCCATACGTGTGAAATTCGATTTATGTGATGGAAATAATCCTCAGTGACTGTGTGAGTAAACGGACGGGAAAGAGGAGAAAGTCGAGTGCCTTCAACTGCGCGATTCCCCTACACTTCTCCTCGATGTACAAGTATTCTGATAATCCAGAGAAGACGGGACACTTCTTTGGACGCATCATGAGACATTAGTATTATTCTGAGTAAGCCTATCCTCGAAGGATAATTGGACAGAGAGAACGACAAATAATAATAATAAGATTTCTTTATTCGGGCGAGGTTGAGACTAAGAAGTCCCCTCTTCCACCTAACCCATCGATAGCGTCAATACAAACATATTAAAAAATGGTAGATAAACGTTTACAATACAAAAGATATACAACATAACTATTTGTGAAATGTCAAAAATATAAACAAGTATATGTGAACATTTTGTGTAAAAAAGATTTCTGACTGTGGTAAAAAAAACATGAGGATAAGGGTGTAGTGGTATCCGTCAGCGAAAAAACCCACTGCAGGAAAACGCCCACACAAGAAGGGGGGCGTGAAAAGGGAGATTTTGGAAGAGGATAAATGGAACAGGTACTGAGGGGTATTGAACAAACTATCATGTACGCACGAAAATATTGGAGAATATAAAAAATGGCTGGGGAGTTGAGTCCGACCAACCTAAGAATCGATGACTGATGGCGGCAATAGAAGTCGTGCATTTCCACTCCGTTTCGGTTGAGCCGACTCCATGGGGCCTGAGGGGGCCCGAGCCCCCTCAAAAATTCGTTATGGGTGTGAGGAAAAAATGTATCAGGCTAGTCGATTTTCCCCGGAGTGTCCAGATCTCGAGATTCGAGTTATCAGGGTTCTAATTTGGACCACATGACTCTTCTTAAATGTTAAAAAACTTAAAACTCACTACTTATAAAATTTCCCGGGGCAAGATCCCCGGTTTCAGCCCCCCCCCAATATTTTTTGTAAGTCGGCATCCCTGCTCCGGTTAACTTCATTTGGGATTGTCTAGTTGCCACGTTCAGGTGCAGAGAAGCATTGTTACGGCATCCAGTTCATGATCTCGTAACTTCTTTCTCCGGCGAGGCACAGGCGCTGGAGTCCTTGAGATGAGGGGGGTGTGGTCGTGGAGGCAGATTGTGGCGCCTACTGGTGGGAGGATGTCGAGAGCCATCAACTCCGTGGGCGATTTACATGTCGGAAGCCTCCTCACCCTTTCCCCTTCAGCAAGTCTTCCTCCCTATCCACCCTTCCCTCGGTCTCCGCAAAATCCGATTACTCGATGCCTCAGCCCAACTCGCCGACTGTTTGTAAGGAGCCGAGAGTATGATTCAATTACGTCCGTCGGAATGGGGTACCCGTGGGGATATATCCGTTCTTCCTTCCTACCCGTCCCCATGCCCCTGAATGCCGCTTAACTTCTATCCTATTACCCCCTCCCTCCCTCTCTCCATTCTTGGTTCCTGGTACCTCCCCAACCCCCTCGCCACGAATGCCATCCGACTTCTAATCCAGCAATCAATCCGCTTCTCCTCCACTTCAACAGCCAAATCGTCCGACCAATTCTTCTGACCTCAACTTCTAATGTCTCTCTCCAAGAAAGATCTCCCTATTCCTACCACCAGTTCCTCCTTCCCTGACTCTTGACAAGCTCCCGAAGTGATCTCTCTCTCTGGCAGAAAATTTGAATGTGAAGGCTTTTGAAATTGATGAAAAACCGGGTGTTTTTTGACGGATTTTTGTTTTCAAGTACGACCATCGGGTATTTAAAAGTACTGATCAACTAAAGGCTGGACGGCGATATTTGGTGGAACTTGGTGACAGGAAACATAATTAAGATACACCATTGTATTCTCTACAGAAGTTTTAATAACCGACCCAGGTTTCGACAATATACTATGTCATTTTCATATGTTCATTTTCAATACAACCTTTGTAAATGACGTAGTGTATTGTCGAAACCTGGGTCGGTTATTAAAACGTCTGTTGAACATACAACAGTGTATATTTAAAAGTACGCTGAAAATTTTGGGTACCAATATGAAGTAAATCGTAGCCAACACTTCCCTGTGTATGATGTTTCCTCAGAATTTTTCTGAAATGTGATCAATATTGAACATGATTTTTCTCAGCTGTTTGAGCAACGTTTGGTTAAAATATAGGTCTAAGTTAAAAAATAGAAGACCAAATGAAGACTTTCTCCCATAGTCTACGTTATGAAATATAAAATGTATTGGCTACCGATTACTGATGCTTGCAAGCGCCTTTGAGCCATATGCGGGTTAAACAAGTATAAACTAGAAATCTACAACTTCACCGTGGATGCTTGTATTCCTTTCGTTTTCTGTTGATTGAAGATGTTTGATATGGCCTCATATATATCATAGCCTCCTCCGCCCCGCTGCGTGCAGCCAGGCGGAGGAGGCTATGATAGTATCGGCTTGATGTAGCTGTTGGTGAACAGAAGTTTCGTTTGCACGTACAGGTAGGAGACATGGGCGTACCCAGCGAGGGGCAGGTGGGGGCAGCTGCCCCTCCTAGAAGCAAAAATCGCAAATATCTTTGAGGAAAATAATCTTTTTTCAAGCAAATAATTTTTAAAACAAATAAAGAGCTGTTACAGTTTCCTTAAAATGTTGATTTCATTCACCTTTTCCATGCTTAAATGTTACCTACAACATGAAAAATCATGGCTTGCCCCCCCCCCCAGTTTTGATCCTGGGTACGCCCTTGGCAGGGGAGAGGAGAAAGTTATGAGCCATCAACTCCGCGGGCGAATTACATGTCGGAATCCTCACCTTTTCCTTGTCCTCTTCAGTACGTCTTGTCTAATTGTAATCTAATGTTGATGAAGTCTTCTTAACGGAACCGTTGGAATATCGCGTTTCATTTATTATGCCCTTTGCAGGAAATGCATGTATTGAAAAATTGAAACATATGTGGGAACAGTATGTTGAATGAAACCAAAAATATATAGAAGAATAGATATAGAACAGGAAAACAGATTGCACATTACCGAATTATTAATACCGATTTTCATTAGTCTGTTGATTTTTTTGCCGCAATTAGCTCGGCAATAGATCAAAACTCGGAAAAAAATACGGGTCTCTCTACTTGTCTTTTCTATCAAAACTCCATGGTAATAAAACAAAATCACTTTGTTTCATTCCAAACTTTATTGTAAAGAGCACGACCCGGGTTTCAGCATCTAATGCTATCATCAGGTGATAGCATAATCCTGATGATAGCATTAGATGCTGAAACCCAGATCGTGCTATTTAAAATAAAGTGTGGAATAGAACAAAGTGATTTTATTTTATTTTATTCTGTGATGAAGCAATTCCACAAAGTAACGCCTGAGACCGTGTCTTATACTCCATGGTAATGTACAATAGAAAAAATTATGTACCAGCTCATTGTGTTGATTCAACAGTGACTCGAACGTGCTAATTTCGATTATGATGGAAATCTCTCCACGGCGCCGCGCCGCAACATGTGTGAAATTCGATTTATGCGGTGGAAAAATACTCCGTGTGTGTGTGAGTAACCGTCCGAAGGGCCGAGCGACGTGGTCTCTGCGTTTGTGGCTCATGTTAACAGCGCATACACGTATGGCTGACGTCTTTTGTATTCCTTCCTCTAAACTCCCCCAGCGCTTCTTATCTCCCTTTGCAATATCGGCCTCATCGCAACGCTTGTTTTCACTCGGTCAAGAGGCGACCGCAGCGTGGTATCGAATCGAATCGGGAGCTGCTCGCCTCAGCTGACCGCACGTGGGGAGAGCTCGTCTCCGACAGATCCTACATCTCGACTTCAACCCACTTTTCTTCACACCGCACTCAATATCTCCTTACGCCAAGACCCTCATCGTTAAGGAGACGAGGACAACCCGCCCCGAACTGGCTCTTAAGGTGGCAGAGAGCTCTAGAGCACTGCGGAGAACAATTAACTTTGTAAGCAGACACGGAGGTAAAGTTGTATGCACCTAGGATGCAATTCACCATGAAAATTCGCCGGGGCAGTACCAAAAGTATCGGAACCGATGACAGAACACCGATATATTGGTAGCGAGGTATTTTACTTTGGCACTCTATTGATATGAATCTTTTGAAAATTTTGAGTTTAATAATTCATAAATCATGAATTTTAGAGACAACATATCTTATAGATCCAAAATAAATTACAAAGCGATTTTAACAATTAAATTTCTTGATAAGTGCTTTAATTTTGGTGCAATTTTCCGGTTTGCGTTTAATAGGCTATAAGTCTAGTAGATGAGTGTTACTTTTGAAATTTTTTAATTAATTCGGAACGCAAATTGAAAATAAATCAAAATTAGCAATAAGCCTCAGTGAGAAAGCCTTTCGATAGTTTTTTTTAGCTTGTGCTGGTAATTATGGAGCACTTTAAATACGAATCCGTAGATGATTCATTGGCCATTGCAAGAAATTTTCAACTTAGAGAGTGCTCGCGATGATAATATTGAATTAATAAGGAAATAACTTGAATATAAAACGCATTGTATTTGAAAGTATTCGATGAAAATTTAAAGAATAGTTTTTATGACGATGTTTTTAAACATTAAATGTTCCGTTAAGAATTTATTGTCATCGATTGATCTTTATGAATGACTTTATTGGTGAAAAGTTTACGTTTTAATTATCTTTTTTCCGGGAAAAATGTAGATTAATACCTAAGGTATTTATAATTCCGAAGTTGATGTATA
The DNA here is from genome assembly GCF_921293095.1 of Ischnura elegans. Classification (NCBI taxonomy): domain Eukaryota; kingdom Metazoa; phylum Arthropoda; class Insecta; order Odonata; family Coenagrionidae; genus Ischnura; species Ischnura elegans. The sequence continues at coordinate 100,848,841 of NC_060254.1, forward strand.
ACACAGTTAAAATTCATTGATATTAGCACTATAGGTAATTCCTCTGATCCACTCGTATGAAAATATTGAATATCCCAGAGAACCATAAGTATATTGCACAGAAAAAAGTATTTAGAGATCGCTAATGAAATTAAACACATGAAATGGAAGCGGGATGCTTTAATTTTGGTGAGGTTTTGATGACTGCTTAAAATTTTGATTGCAAGACATGTGCTACTTAGTAAGTGCTGCGATAGAAAAATTGAATTTATGGATAACCATGCGTTACATATAAGGCATCGTTTTGGGTTATTACAGTTGCAATTCAACCTCAGAATTCGAAACGTGCTATTTTAGCTTCGGTGCAGTGTTGACATTGAATCGTAGAATTGAATTACAAGTGCTTCATCTGAAATTTTAATAGTTGTTTTGAGACCAAATTTTAAATTATAAGCAAAATCTTGTAGATCATCTTTAAAATATTTCATCAGATTTATGATGTAGCGTGGTGATTTGTTGCAATTTTCATAGGAATCCGAATAACTGAAATATGCTCAGATAATATAATGTATCATCTTATTTAACGCATGCAGATGATAATGTGTATCATCTTGTTCGCTCGTATTTTAATTTTTCCCATGCTTAAAAAGCATAGTAAAAGTGAGTAAATGTATTTTTGAGACGACGGATGAAGTTTCATCCACAAATCTTTGCAAAATATTCCAAAATTTTTGCTACTTAGAAATGAATCCGTTTGAATCAATTTTGTTTTCATAAATATATGTGTATGAAATATGTGTTTCAAAATTGTTATGTAAGTGGAGGAATGAAACCGTATCAGATAAAACCAAAATCAGTTGGTTTAAATCGGTATCAAGTTGTCATAATTGACAAATGAAGTGAAAATAATTTGCGCTTGCGCTTTTGCGTGACATTACTTGCTTGTAAAAAATATGTTTTTCTCAACATATTCTTGTGGGGAATACATTGAATAAAACCAAAAGAATAAAAAATTCCCGCTAAGAATAAAAAGATTAATCACTAAGATTTTGGAGTGTATCTTGAATTTTGCTGACTTTGTCTTACGAATTCGCTGTGATTAAATTTATTTAATCAATTACATACATGTAATCAATTAAAAAATTTAAGTTTAAAAAGAATAATTTAGAATTCAGCAGTCAAAGCCAGCCGATAAATAAGTAGCGAGGTGATTTGAATTTTCCAAAGTTGTCGTACAAAATTCGCCGGCATTAAATGCGGTGAAAAAGTTGTGCACCTTCGATGAATCTTCTATTGAAAATTGTGATCAGAGTCGATAGTATTTATTCAGCAATCACAATTAGCCGGTGCCTATGACTGGTTTTTTATAGTTGCAGAAAATGTCTTATGAATTTGCTGGCATTAGAGGATTTGAAAAATATATGTGCCTCTTGGGAATTCGTTGTAGTGAAAATGTTGAATGAAACCAAATGTATTAAGTCGCAGGCATCAATCACGTTTATCAAGAATTTGTAGCTCTTATAGAATTGTGCTGTGAAAATATTGCATATATTTAAGCATCGCAGCATTAAGAATGAAGTGATCAACATCAAGAGATTATTTGGTGGCGTGGTGATACAAATTTTAAGTGTGTTCACACGAATTCATTGGAAGTATGTGTGTTTAAAAACATTTTGCTGAGAGGGAAATTCGCAAGGTGAAGGTATTGAATCGACGCAATAGTTTTAAGAAATCAGCAATCGAAATAACCAATAAATTTTTATCGTATTGTTTTTAATTTGCTACAGCTGACGAATTTGCTAACCATATGTGCGTAATAAAAATATTTTTTTTTACCGAGGCAAGTGACGAAAATATTGAATAGTACCAAAAGTGGAAATAATTCAACAATGAATATTGACCAAGAAGTTTGTAATTGCCGCTGTTGTTGTCGTTGAATGCTTTTAAGAAACAGTGTGTCCCAAAAAGAATGACCCGATTTTAAATAAGATTATTTATTAGTAAGAAGGGCTTAACAAAAGTTTATAAAAACCCATCATAAATGTTCGATGTGTCCTCCATTGGCTGCGCGGACTACATCTAGCCGATAGCTGAATTCACCCCAAACTGAGCGTAAGGTGTCTTCTGTCTCTGAAGCTACAGCAGCAGACATTCTTTTTTTAGTTCATCAATGTCACGAGGTAAGGGAGGAACATAAACACGCTGTTTAACATTTCCCAAAAGGAAAAAATCGCATGATGTTATGTCAGGGGACCTAGGAGGCCAAGAGTGTAAAGCCTGGTCTCGCGGTCCTGTACGTCATCTTCAGCGAGACTGGCTGCACCTTATTGTTAGACCAATGGTTTAAGGGTTGCACGCTCCACATCAGCGCTCGTTGTGACATTCTGCGGATTTTTCTAAAACTCTAAACAATGCCGATCACATCTGGCGCTGTTTCGCTTGCCTAGTGACATTTGTTTCAATATTATTACAAGTTCAAATCGGGTCATTCTTTTTGGGACACACTATATTTTTCTTCTAGGAGTTGTCATTGTGAAAATGTTTAATACAACCATTCCTGCTTAGAATTCAGTGATCAAAATTGACGTTTAAGCTACATGTTTATAATTTATTATGTTCTCTTAGGTTCCATTGGTATTTAGAACTGAGCGATGAAAATTGACCGGTGAATTTGCAACGTGACGATGCAGATTTGTTGTTGCGGTATCACTAATGTAATACCTCTATATTCGTTTAAAAATAAATGCTTCTTATGAAATTCCGGTCGTGAAAATTTTAGGAAACACCAATAGCATTTGGACCTCAGCAATTTAAAACAAAGTTTTAAGTTTATGCGTTGTGTTTTAACTTTGCTAAAGTTGATCGCTGGCATAAAATGCACTTTAAAAAATGTGCTTCTCAGGAATTTCTCATTGTGAATATATTCAATACTGCCAAATTTATTCCAAACACAGCAGTCAAAATCAACCAATAAATATACCTACTCGCGTTTTTAATTTACAGAAGCTGTCCCTTTGGACGTTGACTGGACGTGTTTGGTGTGACATTCTTTGCATTTGGTTCTCACATCCAAAGAATTAGTTCTGACGTCGCATCATTGTTGATGATACATCCAAACCTCCCCGCCCAAAAGGGTTTAGGGTGTAGCATCCAAACCTGTTCTCTCAGTGTTCTTATGAAATTCCGGTCGTGAAAATTTTAGGAAACACCAATAGCATTTGGACCTCAGCAATTTAAAACAAAGTTTAAGTTTATGCGTTGTGTTTTAACTTTGCTAGAATTGATCGCTGACATAAAATGCACTTTAAAAAAATGTGCTTCTCAGGAATTTTTCATTGTGAATATATTCAATACTGCCAAATTTATTCCAAACACAGCAGTCAAAATCAACCAATAAATATGCTCGCGTTTTTAATTTGCAGAAGCTGTCCCTTATTCGTCTTCATTAATTACGCTTCGTAAAATATATAATTTGTAAGAAATTCTTGTGGTGATGGGATTGAATAAAACCAAAAGTATTTGCATTTCAACTATCGAAATTAATCGATATGATTGGTATTTGCTTAAGCCGTCGCACGAACTCGCTGGCATTATAAGCGTTTGACAAATCATGTACTTCATAGTAAATCCTCGTGGTGAAAATATTGAATAATAACTAAATTATTAACAATTCAGGGATGAAAGTTGACTGATAAGTCTACTTTCATCCCTGTATTTCATCCCTTTCATCCCTATTTCAATCCTTATGTATAAGAAGTATTTATACATAGCATGGTGTTTCAAATTTTCTTGAGCTGACCTACAAATTCGTTGTCGTCGAATGCGTTCCACAAAATGTTTGCTTCTAGGAATTTGCTTGGTGAAATTTTTAATGCTGCTTTAAATGCTATTAGAATCCAGGAATCCAAATTATACCTTTAAGATTGATTTTTATTATTTCTTATGTTCTGGTACGGTATCGTTAGTATTGAATGCGTTTAACAAAATGTGTACTTGTTATGGGAATTATTGTAATGAAAATATTGAGTAAAATCAAAAGTATTTAGAATTAATTGATGGGAATTTGCCGATTATTTAGTCGCGTGGTAATTTGAATATGTTGCAGCTGTCGTATGAAATCATCGACATTAAACGCGTTTAACAGAAGCTTTTTTTAGAAATTCTCGCGGTGAAAATATTGACTGAAACAAATAGTAATTAGAATTCATTCGTGTAAATGTGCATAATAATTACTATGATTTTGTTTTAATTTATGCGCATTCCGAATAGCATACCGTCAATATGATTGTGTTTAATTATTTCATTCCTTTGTCGTTACAGCTCGTTTTCAACATTTCAAGAGAAATGCATCTGTTGAACAAAACCGTAAGTACATTGATTTCTCCGTTAAAATTAAATGTTATATTCATTGTATTTGCTTTAGTATATGTGAAGTAAACACGCATAACCGTTGAAGTTAATGTAGATGAGCAGTATGGGTGCTTCGTCTAATCCAATCGTTTCAATGAACAATTACCAATGTGTATGTATCAGAGCAATGAACAATCCTTATGTATAAGAAAGGGTACTTTTAAGATCGCAAATTAAATATAACATTATTATTATTGCGTCATATTTTAACCAGGGTGAAGTTACGATTCGAAGCTGATTTCATTTAAATGTGTTAAACAAAATAAGTTCTTCTCACTAAGTGCCGTTCTTGAAAATATTGAATTATTAGGGAACCATCCATTGAGTATCAGAAAACGTTTTAGATCTTGGTTTATGACTATCCTGAAAATTCCGTGCTTAGTTCTTTAGTGTTGGTGCAGCTTTGCTTTTTTTATACGAATATTTTTTTTTATACGAATATGTGATCAATAAAACATATTCTCATCGCTCTCTTCTCTTAAACTCCCAAAAATGAACCAATATTAGCTCTTAATTTCCAAATAATAAATATATTTTGGAAAAGATGAGTTAATTTGGAAAAAAATCACAATTAAACGCAAAGTATTTATACATCATCTATAATTTATAATTCTCCAAAAGATTGGTTTTGTGTTGTAATTCTGGTGCAACTTATAAAGGATCCGCTGTCATGAATAGTGTTCAGAATATTATGCGTTTCGTCTGAAGTGCTCGTTTTTTATATTTTGCTCATGTGTGAAATCCATAACATGTGATAAAAAATGTTATCTGGAGATCACAGGTGAAATTTTATCTAAAAAAAACTTGCAAATTTTAGATCGGGTGCAGTTAACCCTTTCGCTGCTGTTTAATCTCCGAAAAACTTCCTCTCACGTGGGGCGAGAGGGTTAAAATGCGTTTCGTGGGCCCATGGATAATGGGCGTGGTACACCCTCCAAAGGGTCGCTAATCCGGGACCCTATCCTCGACGAGGTATATGGCCATTTTCCGGTGGTCCGCAGCCACATTTTTAGCAAAGTTAACAAAATCGTTATTTTTCGTCGCAGAAACACGGTTCAAAGACGTACTTGATTGGCAGTAGTGCGATGAAAACAATCATTTTTTGATGATCGGATTGATTGATTGATTGATTTTCAAATTGCAGTCAGAGCGGTTACTTTTCGGGAGGGAGGCCCCCCGCTGGTAGGGTCGATGAGACGGTCCTGCGTGGCTGAGTTCGTCGAGGAAAGGGTCCTGGATTAGGGGCCCTTCGAAGTGCTTTTGCGAAAGTGCATGTCAGGGAGGAAGAAAAAGTACGTCGACAGTAGTCTGCCGTGCGAACGTACGTTCACAGCAGTGAAAGGGTTAAAATATGGATCCGTTCGCATCAATTTTTTGCAATCGTGTCTAGTGGAGTATGTAAACGTATCTAGAAGAGTTGTATAGAAATATATAAGATGAGGTCATACAGACTTTGTGAAGACAATTATGAAACTGATTGCAAAAAGGGCAGGCACCAAAAGTACGAGAAACACCGAACTACCAGTCTGATTTCGCATGCGGCTTAGATATTGGGCGTAGTCCAGTACACGCTCCCAATGCTCCCAAGTGCTCCCGCTTCAGACGCTACAGATTTGTGGTCCACTTTCGCTCCTATCGCTCCCAGTGCTACCCTACTGGATCACGGCTGGAGCGATTGTAGCATTTGTTAGTCGTTTGTTTTACTAGTATCGTCTGCTCGGATATTAGATCGTGTGAATTAGGGATTGTTATAGCCCCTTGTACTTTACTTAGCTTGTTAAGGCCTGGTTACACGGTGCATTAACCCGTACGGGTTAATGTATGAATGCGTGTCTGTTTGCATGTCTGAATTCATGGACGTTTGCGTGAACGAGAAGCATGAATGAGCGGTTACACGGTACATGCGTTCGCACAAGTTTTCACACATTTTCTCGTAACGCGAGGCGTTTAGTTTTTGTTTATTCCCTTTATGGTGCGCAAAATTTAAATGTGTAAACAGTATCATTAGTTAGGAAGCAGACGATACCTACTAGAAAATAATTCCCTTTTTGTTGTTTCCTGTAGGACCAGGAAATTTCACATACTGGTAATATATTTGTGCTGCCGTGTAAACAGTGGTGTTCATTGTAGTTGCCGAAGTTGTTTCATTTCGTGTCAGTAATATTTATTTATATTTAATATTTATCGTTATCGCTCGCTTAATGTTATCTCAATAGTACTCTATTTATATCAAAACGTAATCAAAGTTAATACTTAGGCTGAAAATTTGTTGACGCATCTTGTTTTTAAGCCGTGTTTACTAGACATTTTTCGGTCATCTGTTTCACTGAGTGTAGATGATGTATGGGAGTAGATATTTTTAATAATTTGTTCTTCTTTTGTCCGGGACGGTTATAAAGTTAAGAAGATATTTGCTGTTGATGGAAAAGATGTTGGTTTAGAGATCTGGTCGATTTATGAATTTGCTAATGTTAGTCGTCTTTTTGTGGTGGGCCAGTGCATTCCCACCTCGGACGTATAAAAGGTAGAATTGTCGTTAATTCGTATGATATAAATAATGTTTAAATGTGTTCTATTAGTCGTATATGATAGCCGTTGTATTTCACAAATGTCGTGTTGAAAACTCTGTTATAACCTCATCGATTGTTTTGTTCCGGCATAATACAACCAATAAGATACCATAGGCATAATCTTGATATGTCCGGCATGCATACAGGGATATTCTATATGAATATTAGTGTAAAAGGTGAGTTTGTGGTAGGATTCAAGCTCTTACGATGCAGTACAAATACGCGTAAAGAGTTACTGAATAGCCCTGCAGATGACAACTAATTGTGTCGTTTCCCACCAGGCGGCTCTGTTATCAACTTGTGCGAATGCATGAACGAAATTAGAACATGTTCTATTTTCCGTTCACGCGTTCATGCATTTGTACATTTTGGGGTGGTTACACGGTGAATTTTTCCGTTCATTCTTGCGTTCATACATTTAGACATTAACCCGTACGGGTTAATGCACCGTGTAACCAGGCCTTAAGAGAGGTCAGTATTATAAATGAAAAAAAGAATATGACCATGGGGTACACCACAAGAAACCTATTTAATATTAGATCTTCATTGGATACCATGATCGGACACCACAACAGACCGATGCCTGTCCTGAAGATTTTACACACTGGTTTGCAAATCCTCTAACAACAAGGTGATAAACTTAAACTATAAAGAGCAGATCATATGATACATAAGAAAGAAGATTAGACTGATTAAATACCTTATTAGAGAAATTTCAATGAAACCAAAAATAAGCCTAATTAACTTAACTCACATAAAAACCTACGTTTAAACGATACTCGTACAAGTTAATGCCTGTTTGCTTGAATTATTTTTGTGGACCGAAACGGAACATGTACGAATGTTTGAACCAAGCTAAAATAGGTTCAATTTTCCGATCATGCATTTGCACAATATGCATTTGCGTTTGACGTGCAACAACGCAACCGTACGGTACATTTCGTGTTCTTTCTCGCATTCATGCAATTAGACTCATACGGATTCATGTAGGTGTAAAAAGGCGTTAAGTGGAGTGTCCTTTCTACGATTTATCAATTGCACTCATGACATTGTATGACAGTCTCAAAAGCAGTCCTACACTTGAACCAATCTCGTCAACAACAAGCCTTAAGCATAAATGCAATGCGTGTCAACCTGACCTTAAGAAAATTACTTAAGTAAAATACAACCGAACATCAATAATTGATTAAACTTAAGTTGAAGATAAGAGGAAGATATCATCATTTAACAGAGAATACAATCTTCATGGAGAAAGCTTGAAGAAATCCTAGGTTGGCCGCCAAAAAGCAACAAACGGAATGCTTTGACTAGATAGTTCACGTACCCTAACCTAAGAAGTCATATTCTATATCAATTTCACGCAATATCGAGTTCAAATAACTAATAATTGATCTAAATAACAAATAAATCAAAATAACTTACAAATTTAACAGAATTCTAAAGTAACAGACGGAATGCTTCGACCCGAAAGTTCACTCACCACATACCTTATTAATTTCGAATAGCCATTTTCTATCTCCACTTCTCGCTAGCTCAAGCTTAAACCACTAATAATTAAATAATATTATATATAATTAATTATCACAACAACAAAGTTTATAAGATATCTTGGACTTGCTGCTCGATCTGGCCCGTGGCGAACATTGACTCTGAATTGTAAAACCATTGAGTTACAGCCATTTGCCTCACCTTAATAATGGTAATATCCCCCGAATAGTTCTTTAACCATTTTTATTAGCATTTACCATCCTGGCTCTCTTAGCGACTTCTTCCGTCAACTCCAAATGGTCATATTATTTCTGGCCAGGTCCACAATTGTTATGGACACCATTTTCTTTTGCCTTCCTTCCCGTTCAAATTCGCGCTGAAAACCGGTTTGCTCCAGCTCACCCACCTATTTCGCAGGAGCGTTTGTAGCGAGAGAGAAGCGAAAATAGTGACGTCACCCGTGACGTACGAGAATGCTACGGGAGCTTTTGTAGCTTCTACTGGACCACGCAAAGACTCGCTCCCAGCGCTTCGGAGCACTGGTAGCTTGTACTGGACTACGCCCATTGTTGATAGTTTTGAATCTGAGACTCTAAATAATAATGGAAGCGAATGTAGGTGTGGAGTAGTTTGGCTTCAGACGAGGAAAAGGTACCAGAGAAGCTATTGCCTATTAGGAAATATTGGGAAAGAGGAAAAGGTGTAAAAAAGCCTTCGCTTTATGTTGACAGGGTAAAATGGGATAAGCTAATGGGTATTCTTAAAATGATGAAAGTAGACTGTGTCGCGGGTTCAGCGACATCCGGAGGTGGTAGGGAGACCCACCCCGGCCCACGGGATCGGGTTATCATGGTGGAAGGAAAGACTTGTTGAGGTAAGTTTAAAACACCCGGGGGGTGCGTTTATTGGTTACTTTCCCCTACAAGATTGAGTGCAAAGGTGGGTGGCGAGGTCCGCGGCGCGGCTACTGCTTCCGCGGGGTTTGAGCTGGATCGGTCCGGAACGGCCTCTCTGGGGATCGCCGGGGATCCACGACAGCTCTGACGGGGGTTCCGGCGTTGGCGGCGGGTCCACGAGCCGCAGGCGGGATGGCGGTGTCAGGGGTCACCGGCCAAGTGCTCCGTCTCAGCTCCGATCCTCTGACTCCGCGGGCGGCTTCCGGCTGAGGTAGGGGACGAAATCCGTTAAAAGGGGAAGAGGACCGACGAGGGTGTCAAATCGGCTCTTGCCCTAGGGTTCCGTTCACAAGGAAGGAAGGCCGACGAGGGTGTCAAATCGGCTACTTCCGTACGGTTCCGTTAAGAAGGGAAGAGGACCGACGAGGGTGTCAAATCGGCTCTTGCCCTAGGGTTCCGTTCACCAGGAAGGAAGGCCGACGAGGGTGTCAAATCGGCTTCCTTTCCCCAAGGCTCCCTCCTCCGCACTGCTTTCCCTGGTCTCGGGCTCCTCCTTATATACCCCTGCCTGGCCGCCCTCCGTCCAATGAGGGTGCTCCGCTGGGACACGTGGTGACGCGTTCGATGAGGAGGTGGTGTCAGGGCAGGTGTGCATTTAGACGCGGGAGTGGGGGAATCGCGTGGTGTGAGAGCAGGTGCGCCATTAGATGCGGGAGTGGGGGAAGCGCGTGGTGTAAGGGGAAGGCAGCGGGCCGGAGTGGGGAAGGTGTGAGAGGAGATGAGGGGAAGATGTGTGGTGTGAGGGGAGGTCACGTGGTGCCGCGTTCTTCGCTGTGGCGCGTGCTTCAAGTGGGTTTTGCCCATATTCTAATGCAGCACAACAATCCACCCCTCCCCTGATGGCGCAAAAACCGCGAGAAGAAACACTGTGGGGGCATTGTGGCCGTATGGTGTCGGTCCATAGAATATCCCTGTGTGTAGCACTGTGCACTTGGCATCGCTGCCGGGGGGAGGTTTGTTCCTGGGTGGTTGTGGTGGGATCTCTGGGGCTCGTGGGGATGCAGCTAGGAGGTCTTCTGCATGGACCTTTTGGCGTCGCCCATGGGGAATGCTTCCGTCCATGTTGAAAGGGGCCTGTAGTCACTAATGGGCTGCCTTTTCCTTCTGCGATGCGTGGGTAAAGATCCATGAGGTCTTCAGCGACGTCCTCCAATGCCTTCTGCGGTTTGTGGGCGTGCTTTGAGCTTGTCTTCCCTCGCTTTCCCCCCTTGTTGCAGCCACTCTTCATGCAGTCCTGTACGTGTTTACGGACGTCGGAGAGTGCTGCTCGCCAATGATATCCTTGAGTTAGGGCCGTGTAGGTCGTCTTGATCCCAGGGTGTCCTTCCAATGGCGTGTCGTGGTAGCGTTGGAGAACTTCTTTCCGTAAAGCGAGTGGGACCCATAGCCTCCAAGGTCCTTTTTGGCCGGGCCGGGACCACAGGTGATCGATGTCGTCCTTATATTTCTTAAGGAATCGTTTCTGTGTTTTTGTCCTTGAGGGTGTCTGCTGGGCATTCAGTAGCTTCTCCCTGATGTCTGCGACCTCTGGATCATCTTGTTGCGCTTGCTGGACTCTTTCGTATAAATCCGCGTGCTGTGTCACGACACGGATAGATGATGGGACCATCCTGTCCATATCCGGAGTCAGGATGTCTTTTGATAGTTGCGTCCAGGCTGCAGTGACTCGGCCCGTAGTGCCGAAGGAGATTGTCCCTTGTGAGTAGTCTATGACAGCGTCGGCGCTTCGAAGCCAGGGGTGTCCCAGGATGAGATCCTCCTCCATGTCCCGTGTGATGTGCAACGTTACTGGTAGATGCAATTTTTGGACGGTGACTATGGTCTGCATGTTCCCCGTTGTTTGGAACTTATCTCCCTTTACCGTTCGTAGAGTGGTGGGTTCTCCTTGGACTAGTTTCTGAAAGGCCACTGGCAGGCAACGTTCAGCTATTAGGTTCACTCCGGCTCCTGAATCGATGAGGGCGTGGAGTACTTCGCCGGCAAGTTCCACCTGGATTCTGGGGGTGTTTATAGCTGCTCCATCAGGTTGTGTGGCCCCTATAGACGGGTGCGTGGGCCGGAAGAGATTTTCTGAATTTCCACCTGGTTTGCTGGGACAGTCTCGGGGCAGGTGGTATCCTGGACAGTGCTTGCATTTTGGTGGTCTAGAAGGTTGTGTGTGGGTGACATCTTCGGCCTGGTCGGCTTCAATGGCGCTGGCTAGCCGTATGAGCTCTTCAGTGCTCTGCGGTGGGCAGGCTCGGAACATCTGCTTGATCCTTGGTAGGAGTTGTTCCGTCAAGGTGGGTAGGAAAGTTTCCTTATCTCCATCTGGGAACAGCCTCCGAAACAACTGGATCTTTCGAAGGATGAACATCTCTGCGCTATCCTTCGGTGTCTGCATGCTTCCAAATAATTTCGCCTGTATCTGGGCCCTCCGTGCTGCTGTGTCAAATCTTCCCTTCAGCCTTTGCTTGAATTCGTGCCATGTGAAAGCGAATTCCCGGTACGGTGTCCACCACCTTCTTCCTTCCTCTTGGAGTTGTTGCTCCGCTCTGCTGACCCACCATGATGTAGGTATCTGGTCCTCGTGGAACATTGTCTCCATGCCTCGCAGGAACGTCTCCGGATCTTCTGCTTCTCCTCCGAAGAACTCCGGGTACGGGGGACGGTAGGCTGGCTGCGGCACAGCCCGAGGTGTGCTGTTCTGCGGTTGGCGTTGACTGCATCTTCCGCATATAAACTGCAACCCTTCAATGTCCCTGGCTTCGTCCCTCCAGCCAAGGCAGAGGTGGTGAAACCATCGTCGGAAGCTGGCACAGGAAATCAGGTGCTCCCCTACTCTGGTGCATGATGAAGCCTCGCATTGATCCCTTGTGCGGGTGCGAGATGGGTTGGGCGCCACCGAGTTTTGTTGAAGCTCTCTCGGAAGAGCTATGGTAGGTGTAGCGGGTGCTCCATCGATGGGTTGTACATCCATGGTGGAGGCGTTGGTTTGCCAGGCGTTGTCAGTCGGAGGATGCTGTGGGTCCCGGCTGCTATCCATGCTGCCGGTCGATGTCCCCGTAAGTTGGGCGCCAATTGTCGCGGGTTCAGCGACATCCGGAGGTGGTAGGGAGACCCACCCCGGCCCACGGGATCGGGTTATCATGGTGGAAGGAAAGACTTGTTGAGGTAAGTTTAAAACACCCGGGGGGTGCGTTTATTGGTTACTTTCCCCTACAAGATTGAGTGCAAAGGTGGGTGGCGAGGTCCGCGGCGCGGCTACTGCTTCCGCGGGGTTTGAGCTGGATCGGTCCGGAACGGCCTCTCTGGGGATCGCCGGGGATCCACGACAGCTCTGGCGGGGGTTCCGGCGTTGGCGGCGGGTCCACGAGCCGCAGGCGGGATGGCGGTGTCATGGGTCACCGGCCAAGTGCTCCGTCTCAGCTCCGATCCTCTGACTCCGCGGGCGGCTTCCGGCTGAGGTAGGGGACGAAATCCGTTAAAAGGGGAAGAGGACCGACGAGGGTGTCAAATCGGCTCTAGCCCTAGGGTTCCGTTCACAAGGAAGGAAGGCCGACGAGGGTGTCAAGTCGGCTACTTCCGTACGGTTCCGTTAAGAAGGGAAGAGGACAGACGAGGGTGTCAAATCGGCTCTTGCCCTAGGGTTCCGTTCACCAGGAAGGAAGGCCGACGAGGGTGTCAAATCGGCTTCCTTTCCCCAAGGCTCCCTCCTCCGCACTGCTTTCCCTGGACACACATTATTTTGCGCGCCGCTAGGCGCGTTCATAGCCGTACCGGTAAACCATGTTCACCACAACCAGCCAGATTACAGTAGAATATTTCTTTTGCGCATTTGTTTGTGTTGTTTGAGTTCGTGAGTGTTTGCGTTAACAGAAGCTTACATACTAAACAGATGGCTTAATTAAATAACAGAATTTTTTTACATAGATTAAGAGCACATTTATTTATGACAATAATTATTTTTTTATTTGGACTTTGTTTTGTTTTTTTTATTATCTATTTTTAATATTTTCAAACATTTCATTATTATTTTTTTTATGTTCTTTTCTTTTTGACTTATTATCTTTTTTTTTCCTGGTTTTGTCTCTTTTGATGGAATAGTTATTAGTTAATATATTTTCTTTTTTTTTGCAGTCCAGTAACGTAACATTTGACACAAATTTATTGCAGTAATAACCAATACTTTAAATCTAGAAGAAAGAAAGACATAGGATAGACTCATAGAAGAGTAATTTGTAAAGGCAGTATGTATGTGGTGGGAACGTTTGGATCGTAGTTCCAGATGTCTGTAAGCAGTGTATTATTAGTTTCCCCGAGCCTGGATTTAAATTTTTTTACCAAATAATTTATAAAATCGTTGATAGGGGGAATACGCAAAGCACAGTGAACGTCATTCATGTTAGTACGTCTTGAAATATTCAGGAGAAGACGAAGTGATTTGTTTTGAAAAAATTCCAGTTTTTTACGGATGGTTTTATTTCTAGCGAAAATTTCGCATCCGTATAGGAGGGTGGGACGCACAATAGATACATATAATCTGGCCCTTGATTTATGTGGTAACGGCGATGAGGTGGAACATAGAGAATATATTGCCTGTCTTGCAAGAGTTGCTTTTTGTAAGCAATAATGCAAGTGCGGGGTGAAGGTTAACTTGTTGTCTAGGATCACGCCGAGAAATTTATGCGAGGTTGCTCTTGGTATTCGTGATTTGTTTATGTGTGTGAATGTTTGTGGTTTGAATTTTTGTCTTCTTGAAAATTGTATGTGTGTACTTTTGGAAGCGTTGATGTTAATTTTCCATGTTTGTGTCCAGTGGTGAATCAGATTTAAATGAGTGTTTAGTTTATTTATGTTTGTGTCTCCCTTACGTGATGTAGCTGCAATTGCAGTGTCGTCTGCATACATGTGTAATGTTGTGTGTTTTGTAGACGGCATATCATTTACGTATATTATGAATAGAAGAGGGCTTAATATTGAGCCCTGTGGAACGCCTGCTTCCATTTGTCTTAAGGAGGATAATGTTTTCCCTTCGGCGACGCAGAATTGTCGGTGGTTGAGATATTCCTTGATAAATATAATGTCGGAAGGAGGGAATTGCAGGAGTTGGAGTTTGTAAAGTAAGCCGTGATGCCATACTCTATCAAATGCTCTGGCAACGTCTAAAAATACTGCATCTGTTGTGAGAGAGCGGTTGAAACCATGGCTAATTTTCTCCACAAGGCGGAGAATTTGATGTGGAGCAGACATTTTGCGGGGAAAGCCAAGCTGATCTGGTCTGATGATGCATTGTTTTGAAGCAAAAGCTTCGAGACGGCGAAGGATAATAATTTCCAGAATTTTTGATAAGTAGGAGAGAAGAGAGATTGGGCGACAGTTACCTGGGATTTTGGGGTCTTTACCTGGTTTAGGGAGGAGAATAACCTTGGCTTGCTTCCAGGCAGCAGGAATAAATGGGAGGGAATAGCAGTGATTGAAGAGGTCAGTGATTAGTAAGAGAAAATTTTGAGAACGGCTGGCGAATTTTAGTTAAGAGTTTGTAATTTTGTCAAGTCCGGGGGCTTTTTTGATTGACAGAGAATTTAGTAAGAGTCGGACTTCAGAAGGTTCAGTAATTTCAGTATATGATGAAGAAGAGGGAAGATTTTTAAGAAAAGATGAGACTTTGGGTTCGATCGGAGAAACGGAAGAATCGAGGGACATCGTTTTTTGAAGGTGATCAGCTTGGATCTCCGCTTTTTGAGAAGGATCAAAAATAAGTACATTATTAACTGTGATGGGATGAAATGGATTTTTTCTGTTCTATTTAAAGCTCTGATGGTACGCCAGATGGGTTTGGAGCGGAAGTCTTGCGATTCTGTGTGATTATCTAAAGTTAGGTTGGCAATATGTTTTTCCCACTGGTTGGTGCTGAATTGGCGAATTTCTTTTTTGACGGCGTTAGCGAGCTTATTATATTGCTTTTTATCTGCAGGGACACGAAAGCGTTGCCATTCCCTGCGGGCAGCATTGCGGCGTTTAATTAGTGAAATTAAGGATTGAGAAAAATGATCAGTCCTTTGAATGCGTGGGGTAAAAGTGCGTGAAGCGCGGGTTTTCGCATTTTGCAGTTCGGCAGTAATGGCATCGGCTTGTTGATTAATTGATTCGGGAGTGGGATTTGCGATTGGCGGGAGAGAAGATAGGGAGTTGTTGAGTAACATAACAAATTTATCCCAGTCGGTAACTGTAAATTCTGGGGGCATTATGGTTTTGCTGGAATGGGGAATTGAAAATTTTAAAGGAAGATGGTCAGACGTAAATGAATAGATTACTGAGGGAATGAATTTAATGGGGAGGTTGTAAGAAATTCCAAAGTCAATTACATCACAAGATCGAGGGGCATAATGAGTAGGCTGTAGCGGGGAAAGCGGGAAGAAATTTCTATTTTTGAGACAGGAATATAAAATTTTACCGTTTTTATCAATTTTGGACTGGAATGCCAAATTTTTTAAAAATTTGGCATTCCAGTCACCGAAGAAAAATCCGTGAGAGACGGAAAACAGGCGCTTCAGTTCGTCTGTGGTAATAGTCCGCAACAACCTCTCCCACTCCCTCCTAAACTCCCCTTCATTGGAAGTATTCGAAGCTCTTGGTATCTCAATTCACACAAAAGCCGGTCCCTTGAACATTTACACAGTTTATCACATTCCACGCTTTCCCTGGTCTCGGGCTCCTCCTTATATACCCCTGCCTGGCCGCCCTCCGTCCAATGAGGGTGCTCCGCTGGGACACGTGGTGACGCGTTCGATGAGGAGGTGGTGTGAGGGCAGGTGTGCATTTAGACGCGGGAGTGGGGAAATCGCGTGGTGTGAGAGCAGGTGCGCCATTAGATGCGGGAGTGGGGGAAGCGCGTGGTGTAAGGGGAAGGCAGCGGGCCGGAGTGGGGAAGGTGTGAGAGGAGATGAGGGGAAGATGTGGGGTGTGAGGGGAGGTCACGTGGTGCCGCGTTCTTCGTTGTGGCGCGTGCTTCAAGTGGGTTTTGCCCATGTTCTAATGCAGCACAACAACTGTAGGAAATTGAACAAAACCCAGACAGTGGCTATGAAAGTTAATAAATACGAATATACGATACGATGCGAAAAATACGAATCCGTTGATATTTAATGCGCTTCTCAGATATTTTCGAGTTGAAAATTGTGAATTTATTTGTGATCCAAATAATAATAAAACCAGTAATATTTTTTATTCACCAATGAAAATCATTCTTTAAATTTATACTTTTATTTTCAATATTTCGTAGTATTTTGACTCGAAAGCATAAATGCGGTCAGTAAATTATGATTTTCTTAGAAAATGCTCCTTTCGAAAACGACCACCTTATTGATAGAGTACTCATGTGCTGAATATTTCCAAACGTATTTAGAGGTTACAAATGATAATAAATATCCTAAAATTGGCTACAATGTATTTTACTTTGAAAATAATTGAATCCATTGGATTTGTTAATGTTCAATTTATGGATATTTGAGTGTCTATTAAATTTAATAGAACCAAAATTAGTTAGAATCTATCTGATTTTATGAATCTGTAAAATATTTTTAGCCTGTTTTTGCAAGTTTTGCGCAGATTTGATCCTAGGAAGTTTTAAGCCATTTTATATAGGGAAATAAAACTCCCGACTGTTTTGTATGTTTTTTAGGCGTTGCAAATAAAACTTATATCCTTTGTTGATCGCGGGTGCAAAGTTACTAATTATATTGTCGATTGCCATTTTTATTTTAGTACGGTACCTATCCATAGGAGCTAGGTGATATTTACTGAGCTTCGCAAAATATAATACCTCACCCGTGCTCGTATTTCAAAACTATTTAATGAGAAAAGCATGTTTTGAGTACCCCAAAATTACTTTGCGTTCGCCGGTAAAATTGTAAAATGGCGTATTAATTTTGGTGCCGTTTTGATATGTACCCGTTGGCAGTTACTGTCTTTAGCAAAGTGTTGTCTTCGTCGGAAACATATTCATAATAATAATTATTGAGCAACCATATTTTTAATAAAACAATATACATTTTGACTCCATCGATGTAAATTTTAGCGATAAATTCTTGTCGATTATTTTGCTGCAAATTTCATACGAAGCTGTGGAACTGGTTTTTTTTAACAAATTATGTGCTGTGTCTGAAGCTTTCTTTTGTAAACATTGAAAGCCTGATGGAGCCTTATGTTGGATAAAATAATATAAGTGCTTGGAAATCACAGATGAAAATAGCCTTTGAATTAATTGGTGGTGATATGTTTTAATTTTGATGCATTTTCCATCCGAAACCTTGGGCATTTATTAAGTTAAGCAAAGTATGTGTTTCGTCAGAAGCACTCTTTTGGATGATTTTGAATTTTTGAGGGAATTATATTTATGAATTAAATCAAAATTATTTTGAGATCACCAATAAAATTTTCCAATAAATTTATAAATATGTGATGTTTCGTCCAGTTTCAATCGGAATGCGTAGGCAATAAATATATTTTGCACAGCATGTGCTGTATCGGAAGATTTTGTCTTGAAAATGTTGAAATTATCAGGGTGCCATGATTTGAATAAAAATAAAATATTTAAGAAAATTTTGTCGAAAATTTACCGATAAATTTTTGCGCATTTTATAATAATTTATATGTTTTTTTGCGATTCTGGAATAGTAATTTCGTTTATAGAAATATGTTATTATTCGTAATTTTTAATATAGAGTGGATTTAGATGATGAATAGTAGCAATATCATTTTTAGATCACGTATGAAAATCTAACGATAGATTCATAACATGGTATTTAAAGGACACAAGGCAGGTACTACAGCTCCCAATGATTAACTGAATTTTGAACAAAATGTTATCCGTGGTGTTTGTATTTTTGTCCTAAGCATATTTATCGAGTCATGCATATCAGCTCCCTCAGTGTTAATTTTCGCTTATATTTATTTATCTGAGGGAAGAACCTCATCTAGTGTATTTGTGTAAGTTTATATCTTCACTTATAAATATAATGCTTACAAAGCTTAGCATCAGAACTATAGCCGAGGCCAATGCTGGCATCACCTGAATTCTGAATAATTCTTATTAAGAATGGGTCTACAAATAAAAAAATAAAAAAATATTTTTTTCAATACTCAGCATTCTTTTTGCCCCAAATTTCATGGAAATAAAATATTTAATTGACAATAGCAATGTCTTTATTGAATCGCTGTTATCCAGAGAATCAGCTTATCAGCGGTTTCCCATTTTACAGAATGGCTAGAGTGTATGGCATCACGTAACAATTGTTATTTTCTTGTTCAATCTTGGCCGTGTGCTCAGGTTCCAAAAATCGTTCCACCCTTCCCAAGTTCTCCACCGAAGAACCAAAACTTCCACTTAAAATCAAACTCATGCTTTACATATCTATGACTAAACCAATAATGACGCATGCTTTACCAGTATGGCTGATGGCTGCGAAGTCACACTTCAGAATATTCAATCCACATAAAAATTCTCCTGAAAATCTTCCTAAAAAATTCTCCCTCCCTAAATCACAAAAAAGCGGGTACATACAAGTGAAATAATAGGCGCGTGATATTTTAGTGTGTTAAATATGTGTTTTGTTGCTGTTATTTCTTATTGTAATTTTTTACTCAAACTTAAGTTTACAAATCCAATTTCAAAGGTCTCCTAGGCTGTTTTTGGATTTAGATTTAATGTAACTAAATAAATTCCATCATCTGAAAGTCGTTAGGCGCACCTTGCTACATTCAAAATAATAACTTACGCAAATGACTCCATGTCACTCCCATACCAACAGAAATGAAAGCTAATTCACCCATTAAAAAAAAACATCTTCTGACAACTGGCAACCCATTAACATATGCCATTTGGGTGCTCGAACCAACAACAAACAAAACCCACCGAACCCCCCTATCCGCCCATTTACCCAATAATATCCCCTTCCCTTAATTGCCTACACACCACACTATGACCCAATGTGACCAATTAATCTGAAATTACTTTTATTGAAATGAACAGGAGGCAGCCTTTGTCTGGAAATGGTGTGAAATAAAACAAAAGTGATGCTTGACGTGGCCCTCCTGAGTCTGAGATTCATTTCGTGCGCAATTCTTGGAATGTGATCAATGGAAAAATCCTTGACCGTTGTTTTCCATGGATCGGAGGAGGAGTTAGGAAGAGGGAAAGTTAATCGATAGTGGGCCATCCCCGTTAGACGCGATATAAACAGCCTGCAGGAATCTTATTTACTTATTGCCGTGGTCATTGTGGACGAGGAGCGATAGGGAAATATTTTTGACGTCCACGATTGGGGTTAAATGTCCTGTTAGCTTTGGATCGCGTTTTGTCAGCCCAGTTGATTCTCATAACTGTATGTAGTCGGTATTGCACAAATCATTGTTTCTATAAGTTACGATTTTGAAATAAATTCCCTTGCGACATAATAATTTAACACTGCAAGGACTATACCCGTCATTTATACAGGTAACCTCTACTTACTTGAACATATTGCCTAGAATTTTTTTCGGGCGTCTTCATTTAAGTATTCTGATTTTTACTTATTTTTATGGTGCCTATTCTGGTAAAATATAATTTAATTTTTTCATGTAAATATGGAGCTATACCGCCTCTCTACCTTTTAAGGCCAAATTTGTTAAAAAATACACCCATGACGTCAATGACGGGTTAATAGTTTCTATTTTATTCGGAACCGTTACGCGTATTTTTTTCAGAAAATCACTACACTTTATTACGTCAACTTTTTCTGAATTTTATTTGTTTTTTTGTGGTCCGTATTCTTTTAAAATATCGTTTAATTTTTTCCCATGGAAGTGGAGCTATACCACTTGTCTACCTCAAACACCAACACCTGTTAATGCGTAATAGTACCTGGGGATGATTGTATAACAATCGATACACATGTAGTACTCCGTCAATAAATTGTGGTAAATACGATACCTTCGTTTATCACTATCATTAGTTATACTCCACGACATCTCTCCCTAGGAAGTTAACTTTGGCACCCGTCATATGACAGTTTAAGCGTTTCTTATTAATTTGTGACGGTAACGCGTATTTTAATCAGTAAATCACTGCAGTATATTATGCCCGACCATTTTGATGTTTTAGTTAGCGTATTTATGCATTTTACATTCATTATTACCTTTTGAATGGAAATAAGCACCATATGTGCCATACCGAATGGCGTGTGGTAGACCAAGGCAGGTAAAGCGGGAGCGAGGTGACCGCTATTCATTTTAAAATGTTTATTGCAAAATGTTCTGTGGAAAATTACTCAGTTACTCATTAATAAATAGAAAAAAAGGTTATATTTAGTGAAGTTAACAATTAATTTTAATATGACGGCCTTTTTCTAAGTTGCCATACAACCACGGTTCTTCTTGTGTTAGCAATATTTTGTATTCTTATATTTTGCAAGGATAAATTTACACTCTTAGATAGCGTGGGTTGATTCCACAAATCAAAACGAAGGTAGCATTATTTTCGATACCTCAATAATTATATTTTTTTAATTAGTTCCAAAAATTTGTATACCAACCTCACCTAAAGTCCCCATGACCCCAAAGCTGCGTTAAATTTGTTTCTTTCCCTGGGCAAATTCCCATTGCGTGTATTTAATTGTTGGGTTTGCCCAAAGGGACTTCACAACACACACGCAAGTGCATGGGGTTGCTATTGCCTGTGGTCCGACTCTCCTCTCTTCCAATCTATCTCTTCTCATCTGTCTCTCCCTTCCCCCTCCCCTTTGTTCCTCTTCGACAACTCCGTCACAATTAGTCTCCCTCCACCTGTTCCATTCAAACCGCATGGCTCACCCCCACTGCACTTTCTCCCTCCCCTCCATCGGCCGGACGTCCCCCTCCCCTCTCCCCTTACTTCCCCTCCTCCCCCCTCCCACGCACCCACAAGTCACCCACAATCGCCCAACCGAGCGCACAACACACGCGAGTCAGCGAGGATCGCTCCGACTGCCCCGGAAAACTCTATATAACGCAAGGTGAGTGCCAGCCCTTTGCTCATTTGCCCCTTTTAGGGGGGGGCCGTGCATGAACGACCTTGCCATCTCAGGAGTAAATAATATTTTCGTCTTCCGCGCATGCGACCGAAATTTAAAGGACTAAATCCCTCATCACGTGACGGTTCTGCTCGGCTAAATAATGCGTTAGCGTTTATTTTCATGCTGTTTATATTGATACGTACACATAAGGCAGATTGCTTACGATTGTCTTCGTTTTTCTGCATTCAGCGTCCATTTCTTTCTGTCATGAGACTCATCTTGTTTACATTGCTCTCCGTATTCCCTAGTCCATTTCTGTTACTTTTCTCGATAACCATTTGTCTTTTGGCTTTTTGTGGCTTATTATCGTTTGGTCCAATTTACAACCCCCTTTGCGTAGAATCATTTCCCTCGTTTGCCCCACTGTATTTGATTACCCAATCTTTCACGAACTGCTCCAGTTAACAGGGTTCATCACATAGAGGTGAGGATAGGAATCAGACCTGAGAGGCTAGTAGATTAATGATAGCTGGTTACAACATCATATATGAAGCATTAGATCCTTTGAGCACCGTTTCTTTAGATTGGAAATATTATTTTCATTTAATATACCACTAAGAAAGGAGGATTAGAATAAGGATTATCAACGTATTAATTTTTCTGTCCAGTTGTTTCAATTTCCCATAATAATACCAAAGTTGGGGGTTGTACATATAGTTGCAGTGTTGGCATTTGGTTAGTGCTCAGCCATCTTAGGCGTTCTTGCAGGTATTCATTAAGGGCTCTACATTGAGGAAGCCCCAGTCAATCGTGTGGAATCTTGCTTTTTGCTGCCATTTTGGGGGATTTTAATTAGTTTCCAAACATCTCCGCCGCGCGGTGATTAACTCAGAGCGATCCGTTTATTCTCAATACTTACAATATTATATTTTTATTCGCAAGGAATTGTAGTAAAAAGTTTTGAATTTGATAGTTCGCATCAGCAGGAATATAAATTCCGACGCTTAGCCCTCATTAAAGCTTATTTCTCTGTGAAATTCAGACAACTGTGCCTTTTAGCGACGAAAAGTGGTGACTTTTGTCAACGCATTCAGATGCGCGGTGGATGACAACACATCTTAAGATAGGTTGGAGAGTCCTTCTTTGATAAATTGGTCGTATTTAATCTGCGGTTGGAGAACGTGGTAGCCTAGTGGGTAGAGCATTTGACGTCAAAGCGAGGCGTCCGGGTTCAAATCCCGGGTGACGCCTTCGGACACCCTTTAACAAATTCATCGAAGTGTTAGATGGGCTAGGGAAAGGAACTGACCACCCTACGCTAAATGTTTGAAATGAATTCATACGCCTGTCGCTTAGCTCGTGGTGAGGTCTTCCCTTAACAACTCCAAACCAAACTTCAGATTAAAACATTGGGTGAGAGATTCTGCTGGTACCGACTTAGTGAGACGACGGTTGCCAACCTAACCACATTTTCTGGAATCTCGGATTTCTGTGGAATTATTTCCAGTGTATCATTCGGAATACTAATATTACAGAAGAGGATCCTGAGAAGACGCCCTTTTAAATGTGTTGTTGACCACCGCGCATTTAAGTGGGTTTACAAAAGTCGCCACTCGCGTCGCTGACGGACAAATTGATCCGAGTTTCACGAGGAAAGAAGGTATAATTGGGGGCATTCACCGATATCTATATACATGATGATGCACTCTATCAAATTCATAAAATTTCAATGCTATTCCTCGATATTACAATCTTTATAATCCAAAACATTGGAAAAAAGTGATTGGCGTTGCATTCATCACCGCGCCACGGACATTTTTCAAAGCCGATTATAATGTAATCGAAGGGGCAACGGAAATTGATCTTCTACGGGATGGAATTCCGCCTCCTCCATGCAGTCCCTTATATTGTTATACTCAAGCACATTTCATTCAATATCCAATTGAGGTGGTTAACGATGTAACACATTTCAATCATTTTACTCAAACAAGTCATGTAGCATTTCACGTGTTGCATGCTTGCTGGAAGCTCACAAAGTCTACAAACATATGCACTAGTATTCACAGCACAGTTAAAATAATATTTTTTCTATTTCCGTCACTCACTCAGTGATTCGACCCGAAGCGAGCGAAGGTTTGTTTTGGTTTGGTGAGGTAATATATGTACACCATTTCACACATTCAGTGTGGAGTTTTCCTTGCACAGTGGTTCAACCACGAATTTGGCAAAAGAGGATCTTCAAGTCGTCCTCATGTGTTGTCGCTCACCGCGCAATTAAATTGGTTCACAGAAGTCGCCACTTCCGTCTCTGTCGGACAAATTGATCTGATTCTCACAGTGAAACATGAAAAATATTGGACAGAAAATGATCGTATTGCACTCATTACCAGTTGGTTAACATATTTCAATCATTTTACTTAAACAAGTCATGTCGCATTTCACGTGTTGCATGCTTGCTGAAAAATCACACAGCCTTCATGCATATGTACTAGTATTCACAGCACATGTTATTATAATATTTTTTTCCATTTTCCTCACGCACTCAGTGATTCAACCCTAATGTTTGTGTTGGGCTGTTGAGGTTAGATATTTATGGCATTTCACACATTCAGTGTAGAGTTTTCCTTGCATAGTGGTTCAACCACGAATATTACAAAAGAGGATCCTCGAGTCGGCCTCATAATCAGGGGCGCCGACTGATAAAAAATATTGGGGGGGCCCATATCGGAGGTCTTGCCCCGGGAAGACGTTAAATTCAAAGTGTGTCGCAGCACCGAAACACTATCTAATTCACACCACTTGATTCAGTTAACCTGCTTAACCTTATAATTATTTGTTTTACCATAACACATTGTTGAATTTATTTTAAAAGGTAACTATCGTCAAACATGGGAAATAAAAATTACCAATATATTTTTGTGATTTCACAAAGCATAATATAACTTAATTATTTTCTTGAATTATTGAGGGGGCTCCGTCCCCCCAAACGAATCTTTGAGGGGGCTCTGGCCCCCTCAGGCCCCATGGAGTCGGCGCCACTGCTCATAATGCGTTTTCGCCCATCGCGCATTTAAATTGGTTCACAGAAGTCGCCACTCGCGTCTCTGTCGGACAAATTGATCTGATTCTCACAGTGAAATATGGCCTAATTAGGGGTTTCAACCGAAATTGACATTCATGGCGATGTTATTTATGAAATTCATCACTCACCATGGCTATTCCTCGCAATGGCAAACATTATATTGCAAAATATTGGAAATAAGTGAATCGAATCGCACTCATCCCCGCGCTGCGGACAATTTTGAAACCCGCTTAAAATGCGACCGAAGGAGCAACAGTAATCAACGTTCTAAGGGATGGAATTGGGCCTCTTCTTTGCAGTCCCCTGGGGTTCAACCTGACGATTGGTTTTGGGTATGTTAGGGTAGGGATCACCCCGAACTAAGCAACAGTTGTGTGTCATTTCACATTTTCAGGGTTAGGGGTGCCCAGTTCATTTCCCAATGGGCAACATTACATGTGTATCGTGCAACTATAAATAAAAGCTTGCTGGATTGGTTATTACCTAATGGCTGACGGACAAACTGATCCGAGTTTCCCGGGGAAACGAGGTATAATGAGAGGTATTAAGCAATATTAATACGCATGGTGATGTGATATAACAAATTCATTACTTTTAAATGATATTCCTTGCAATAGGGTAGTTTCCTTCATCAAAGAAAACTAAAGGCATTGTATGCGATTCCTTACCCACCATTAGTGTACTCATATTATACAAATTATTTGGTTTTACAAATCCCAGTTTAGACGAATGGCAACGGTCAATTTTAACCTCATTTGAAAATGGCCAGATTGGCGCCCATGCGATGCCACTCCACGTGACGTCACAGGGACCTAGTTTCTATACGAGAAGATAGAAGTTTTACATTCTCTGAGATTACTAATGCATGCATGAGACACAGATCTCGGGGAAACATGTCTTAATAATCAACTATTAAAACAGCTTATGGTCGGAAAGTTTCCTTCGTTTGATAAGGTATTAATAATCCTTATTTAAGCCAAGCGCTAAATGCTAGCAGGGTACTCTGCTACCTGCTAGCAGCCTGCGTCGTATCAGCGCTCAAAGCCTCGCCCCAAGGTCACCTCACACGACGACAGCTGAAACCAGAAGTACGTCACACGGACTTTTCCCAGCATTCATACTTAGCCGTCGCGTTTTCGCGCGCTTGAAATTTTTCACTTTTCGTTTAATCGCGAAAAATAGATATCGTCATTCAAAAATCTAAGAGCGTAAAATGCGTTCTCCAGGAGTAATAATCTTTCGATTTAGGCAATTAAAAAATAATAGGAAACCACCTTATTACAGGCATCATATTGCAATATATTGGGGGGAAAATGGATCGCATTGCAGTCATCATCACGCCGCGAACATTTTTCAAAACCGATTAAAATTGGACTGGACACAAGTTACCTGTCATAGCAACAGATGAATCAGCCCATCATCAATGATTCACTTCGTTGACTCTAATCGTCATTTTGCGGTCATGTCTGCTTCCGGACGGACAAGTGCTATACAGCTGCGTTTATCAGAGACTGAAAGAACTGACCAGCTGTGACAATCAACTAAATAAAATCTCAGTGTAAACATATTCTAGCGGAATAATCGGTTACAGCGAATGAGACCCTTGATTTTTATGACATAATCAAAGATCATGCGATGAGTCTGATTGCCTGACTGCGACGATGGCGTTCCTATGTTTATTTAGATTGAAATATCGAAATTCTCACGGGGAAGGAAATTTATCAGGGTTTTACGATAATATTTTTTTATAAATATTTAGTTTGCTAACTTTTCCATGCCACATGGTAAACTTTGGTCTGAAGTTGGGGTTTAAGACTGGCCACTTCGTTTAGTTACTGCGTAGCAATCCTGAACGCTCCCTCGACTACTGTATTTCAGTTTTAAGAACGTTATCTAACACATCTTCTATCGCATCAATGCCTACCTATCAATGATTAGTCATTGAGCTCTCATTTATCAATGTGATCGATCGATTTCAAGCAGGTACATGAATAGATAGGAAATGTCGACGTTTTTTTTATTTCCTTTTTTTATTTCCAAGTACTCCTGAAAATAGTTCGCAATTCAATTATATCGAGGATTCTAACAAATTCTAACTGTAGAAACACGAACACCCATGTCTTGGATATAGGTAACTTACGGCGATGGGACTCAAACCCGCAACCTTCGGATTAGCGGACGAGGACGTACTGCGCCGCAGCCGAGGCCAACTATTTGACCGGACCAATTTACATATTAAATCACTTGACCTATTTATGACAGAAGAGTAAAAATCTGAAACGTATCTTGACACAGAGCATCAGGAGTAAGATCTGGAGGTCGTGGCTTTCGCACTTGCCGCAACCTCGAGCATGATATTTGCTTTAAATTCGCCGAAGTGATGCACCACTGTGATAATCTTGAGAGTAAACCCTTATAAGCAGCAGTATCCAATGATCTGATATTTTTCCGGTGTCTCCAATGGCATACTGCTGGTATCCGCTTTTGTTTTCAAATGAAAACAAATCCTTCCTAACTAATTGTTAGTCAAAAATCTTATATTCTTCGTGAAGTATTACCCTCGTTAAATATCTATTGTTTTCAAAATTCTTCCTGACAAATGGTTCCCATTGGGCATTTTCCGAGACCATGTTATTTACTCAAATTATTTCGATTCATTGCACTTTCGAGATAAATGTTCATTAACGACCTTACTTACCTTACTATAATCCTGCCTACTGTAGCTCTACTCTACCGTAATCTACTAACTACCCTGCAAGCCTCCTCGAAAGGCATGTGACGTGACGTGTTGGGACACCCGTGGTTAAAAATTAAAAAGCAAACTCTCCAGAGAATTTCCGCCAAGCATTTATAAAATTCCAAATTGTTCGTTGGAAAACGAATTCCAATACCTATCCGTTCGGCGAAATATCTCTCTAAATCTATCATTTCTGTTGGACCTGCAAATATGGTGGTGTTCTAATATGACTTTCCGCGAGTCGCTCTGAAAGAAAGATATCCATTCCCATGGGTTCAAGAAATCCTAGCATAGCATCCTGCTTCTGAGTCTAGCGGCTCTCAGCCTAATTCGCTTAACATCTATGTAAATTAATGTGAACAGAAAAAAATCAAGGCACGAAAAACATACTCCAATGAATTCACACTTCACTTCGGACAATATCTCTTCATCATCATCATCATCATCACTGGTCAAAAGTCCTAGGATTGGTTTGACGCAGCTCTCCACTCAGTTCTCCTATCAGCTAATCTTTTCACTCCTACGTATTTCTTCTCTTTCACATCTCTCTTTACTTGTTCCATATATTTTGTTCGAGGTCTTCCTTTTCCATTCTTGCCTTCCACCTGTCCTTCGACGATTGTCTTCATCAGGCCATCATGTCTCAAGATGTGGCCTATAAGGTTGTTCCGTCTTCTTATTAAGGTTTTCATGAGGCTTCTCTTCTCTCCTACCCTTCTTAGGACTTCCTCGTTACTAACTCGGTCGATCCATTTGATTTTCATCATTCTTCTGTAGCACCACATTTCAAAGGCCTCTATCCTTGCTTTCTCCGCTGCGGTCATTGTCCATGCCTCACTTCCGTATAGGAGCATACTCCAGATGTAGGTTCTTATAAATTGTTTCTTTACATCCATATTTAAGTTTCCCGCTGTTAGCAGGTCTCTCTTTTGGTGGAATGCTCTCTTCGCCTGGGCTATTCTGCTGATAATTTCTTTCTTGCTTCTCCCGTCACTAGTTATCTTGCTTCCCAAATAACAGAATTCATCCACTTCTATCAGTTTTTGCCTCCCTATTTTAATGTTGGTCTTGACTTCTTCTCTTCTGCTGCATACTAAGATCTTGGTTTTCTTCGTGCTTATTTTCAGTTGATATCTACTCATTACCCTACCCATATTAACCAGAATATTTTTCAAATCCTTCTCTGTTTCTGCTATAACGGCTATGTCATCGGCAAATCTTAGCATGCTTATTTTTTCTCCATGGATATTCAATCCCAATGCCTTTTCTTTGATTTCCTTAATGGCTTTTCCAATGTAAACGTTGAAAATTACGGGTGACAATGTACAGCCTTGTCGCACTCCTTTCTTAATTCTTGCTTCTTCACAGCTGGGCCCTGATTTTATCACGGCTATTTGGTTTTTGTATAAACTGTGGATGATTCTTCTGTCATTATAAAGAACTCCAATTTCCTTTAGGATTCCAAGCATTGTGCTCCAATCCACGTTATCAAATGCTTTCTCTAAGTCCACAAACGCAACGAATGTTGGCTTCTTCTTTTCCATTCTCTTTTCTATGAGCAGTCTTAGGGCCAATATTGCTTCCCTTGTGCCTTTGTTTTTCCTGAATCCAAATTGGTCCTCATCCAAGTACTCTTCTGCTTTTCGTTCTATTCTTCTATAGATGATCCTTATCAGTATCTTTTTGATGCATGTGTAGTAAGGCTTATGGTCCTAAAATCTTCGCACTTCTCCGCTCGTTTCTTCTTAGGAATAGGGATTATAATGTTCCTCTCGAAATCCTTTGGTATCTCACCTGTCGTATACATTTCACTAATGATTTTGTATAGCTGGCTCAACGTCTTCTCTCCTGAATTTTTGATTAGTTCTGCAGGAATGTCATCAATGCCAGACGCTTTATTTATCCTGAGGTCTCTTACAGCCGCATCAAATTCCGATCTTAAAATTGGGGCTCCCATGTCATTGGCATCCACTTCCCTCTCGTTTTCGATAGCATTCGTTCTGAGGCGACTTCCTTTGTACAAATCTTCCAGATATTCCTTCCATCTCTTCCCTTTTTCTTCGTTTTCAATCAATAGTTCTCCGTTTTTGTCCCTAAGGGTATTACATCTTACGCCCCTTTCCTTAAAGTGGTTCCTCACTATCCTATAAGCGGCCTCTACTTTTCCATGTTTAAGATTGTTTTGCACGTCTTCGCAAATGCTTTTCATCCACGTTTCTCTAGCCTTCCGCGCTTTACGACATATTTCGTTCCTTATCCTCTTGTAACGATTCTGTCCTTCCTCTGTTTTCGCAGACTTGTATTTTCTTCTTTCTTCAATGAGATCTAATACTTCCTGCGTGATCCATGGTTTTTTCATAACGACTCTTCTTTTACCAAGAACTTCCTCAGCTGCCGCCTGCAGACCACTTCTAATGGTTTTCCAACTCTCTTCCATTGGTTTGTTGGTCGGATCCTCCCCTATTTTATTTTCTACAGCCTCTTTAAAAGCCAGTTGATGCTGAACCTCCCTCAATTTTTCAACCTGCCATATGTTTTTCACGGCTTTCTTCAACTTTTTAAATTTAAGGTGGCATTTCATCATAACTAAATTATGGTCACTATCGATATCTGCCCCTGGATAGCTTTTGCAGTCCTTCACCTGGTTCCTGAATCTTTGTTTCACTAGAATGTAGTCGATTTGGAATCTTCTACGGTCTCCTGACATCTTCCACGTGTATCTTCTTCGCAGGGGATTTTTGAATAAAGTGTTGGCAACCACTAGCCTGTGCTCCGTGCAGAATTCAAGTAGCCTTTCTCCTCTTTCATTTCGGTTACCCAACCCATATTTCCCAGTTATTATTCCGTCTTGACCTTCGCCGACGACAGCGTTCCAGTCCCCTAAAATAATAAGATTTTCTTCCCCTCTTACCTGCTTGATAACTTCCGCTATATCTTGGTAGACATCTTCTACTTCTTCGTCTTCATAATCTGACGTAGGCATGTAAACCTGTACCACTACAGTAGCTACGGGTTTAGTATCTATCTTCACCATTACTATCCTGCTAAACTGCAGGTAGCTTTTAATAAGCATCCCGGCGCTCTTTCTAAGCATTATGCGTACTCCAGCATTACCATTTAGCGATCCCGTGTGTATCATTCTGTAGCTTCCACTCCAAAAGTCTCCTTCCTGGGGCCACTTCATTTCGCTGATACCTAATACATCGAGGTTCATTCTTCGCATCTCCACCTTCAAGTTCTCTAGCTTACCGCAGGTACGAAGTGATCTGACGTTCCATGTTCCTATCCGTAACATTCTATCTCGTTTGACCGATGTACCCTCTCGAGTAGTCCCCGCCCGGAGATCCGAATGGGGGACTAGTTTACCTCCGGAATATTTTACCCGAGAGAATTCCATCATGTCATTATATATATTGAGTGGAGTAGCTGTGACTCCTCGGGATGATAATGTGGTGGTTTCCCCTTGCCTTCCACATCGCAGTACTACAGCCGTTAAAGTAAATGTTACCACGCCCGTAGTGGAATGTGTGTCGCTGTACCGACCAGTATGGTCTCCACCTTCGCACATGTGAAGAAGAGCTGCTGCCCTCTCCCCCGGGTGATGAGAGGCATAATTATTGGCGGCCCCCAGTCGCCAAGTCACGGTATCTTCACAGGTTTTGGTATCTTTTAAATGGCCTACCTTACCCAAGGGTAGCCCAATACCCCCTCAGAATACCGCCGCTTTTTGTCCACGACTGCTTATTCGACGAGAGAACTCGCTTATCTCGCAGCTAACCTCTATATCTAAAGGTCGACCCACCATCCGCAACCCGGTGGACGCACTCGGTGGCTTTAAGCTCAGCCGCGAGCAATATCTCTTATTTTTATTAAATTCGAAATCTCAGCAGCATTTCGATGATTTATACATTTGCTGACGACGCTGTCATCTAACGCAAAATTAGTGATCACTCTATGAAATTCTATCGTCGGACTTAAACAACGTTCATTTGTGGAGCCAAGATTGGGGACTCGAACTTAATCTGAGCAAATGCATGTCGGTACATTTCTTGCGGAATTCGTCCAACCTTAACCATGTTTATTCTGTGGATGGTGTTAACATAAAGACATCAGACGAAGTGAAGTACCTGGGAGTTACGATAACCTCGCACCTCTCGTGGGGAACACATATACGGAATATTTGCGGCATAGTCCTGAAGAAATTAGGATTCGTCAAGCGTATTGAGGAAACATTTTCGGATGAGAAAGTAAAAGAAAGGTGCTATTTCGCACTCGTCCGACCGCACCTTGAATATGCAGCGAGCGTATGGGATCCGGTGCAGAAAGACTTAATCCGAGAACTTAACAAAATACAAAGGAAAGCTGCACGGTTCGTCAAAAACCGCTACGGGCGTACAGACAGCATTTCTCAGATGTTAAACGAAATCGGCTGGGAGCCGCTTGAGACGCGACTGCGGAGGCTGCGCGCTAGGCTTAGATTGCTTGAACAATTGAGAATGTATATCTATAAGAGCGACACAGAGAACATAATATTGGAGCCACACTATATTTCCAGGTCCGATAGAAGCGGTAAATTAAGAGAGATGTTTAGACGAACGGATAGATACGAGAATTGGTTTTTACCCGAGCCACAAAGGACTTTAATAAACGCTAGTCCCAACTTCGTTAGAGCACTTAATTTTTTATGTTTATATGTTTATTTGTATCCTAACACCCCCTACCACACGCCTTTTTGGCGGCTTGCGGGGTATTATTTAGATGTAGATATCAGCATCAACATCTCCGGTACATATAGGTCTGTACGCCCGTAGCAGTTTTCGGCGACTCGCGCATCATTCCTAAATATTTGATTAAGTTCACCCATGAGTATTTCCGCGCCGGATCACATATGCTCGCAACATAGTCAAGGTGTGACAAAACGAGTGACAATTAGCATCTCTCTTTTACTTTTTATCCGAAAATCTGCCCACAACACGCTTCACGAGTCTTACCTTCCTCACGGCTCTGGCACACATATTTCTTGAATGTGCTCCCCACCATTCGGAGTTATCGTAACTCTCAGGTACTTTACTTAATCTGCCGCCTTTATGTTGACGCTAGCCACAACATATACACGGGGATAGTTGGACGACGTACGCAAGAAATTTACCGCCGTGCAATCGCTCAGATTAAGTCATAGTGTCCACTCTTTGCTCCACACTTGAAAGTTGTTTAACTTTAGTTCTGCTCATCGCATTTTTAAGATAATTTATGTTTACCGCTTCAAGACCTCACCCAGGACTCAAACATTTTACCTATTTCTTTGCCTATCCAGGCAAGGTATTTCTACTTTTTTTAGTCTACCCAGAGCGGTAGGATTCCTCATTAGTATTTCTGACTCCCGATTCCTCGTGGATTCTTCTTAATAGCGGTGTGCGATGTACTTACTGCTTTCTCCACCGCATTGATACTCTTCATGAGACGCGGCACTCGAAGCAAACTTCTTCTCACGTCTGTCTCTTAAAAACCTCCCTTTTTTCCCATCA
The DNA here is from genome assembly GCF_921293095.1 of Ischnura elegans. Classification (NCBI taxonomy): domain Eukaryota; kingdom Metazoa; phylum Arthropoda; class Insecta; order Odonata; family Coenagrionidae; genus Ischnura; species Ischnura elegans. The sequence goes on from NC_060254.1 coordinate 100,881,599, forward strand.
AATATCCCTCACGCCTTATCCTTTTCTCAACGCACACAACTGCTCCCAAATCGAAGTCGACGGCGCGAGATGTGCAATTTGCAATGCAAAGATTCATTTCAGGGCGCGCTCTCTTCCGTTATACGTGTTGCTTCCCAAATTCCATTCGTGGCGTGCACGACTTCCGATTTACATATTCTCCGAGTGTTATTTCCCCCGAGGGCGTCGACGGAATCTTGATGAAATATGAGCTCCTTCACACTTTCATATTCTGTTTGTCGCAAGACGCGAAGCGACGCCTTTTTGTTTTACATCCGCGACGATTTGGAACCTTCGGGTATCAAGATGAATTATTCTCGCTCTTTCAACCAGGTGAGTCGGTCCATGATTATCAACGTCTCGAGAGGGTTCAAAACGTTCCTCGTTATGTGAGTAAATACTTAAAAAGGCAGACACTCCTACCATTCAAAGTGAGCACAGCATGCTTAAATTCCGCGAAATGGCATTATTTTTCAATGTCACACTGTCCTCACATAGGACTGGTTTTATTATGCCTGGTTACTAACCAGTGGTTAGAGTTAACCAGAATATGTTACAGCCGCAAGCTTTCTTTTTTCCGGCTCTGGAAATGTAAAGAATTCTCCGACAAATAATTTTTATTCTGTAATAATCGCGTGGAAAGGAAAAGCATCATCGATTAGAAATGGAACAAATACCAATTTCATAATGTAGATTCCCATTGGATAATCATCCCCTGTTTATGTAAACAACCAAAAAATAGAAGAAACGGGTGTAAATTTAAATTTCCTCTGAGTGAGGTGATTAAACTAAAATAAACTCTTGGTTAACGATGGTTGGAAGTAATCATGGCATGTATCTAGAAATTTAGTTTATATTACTGCTTATTGCATTTTTTCACTATGCATTTTGTTTAAACTTTGCTATTTTCCAATTTATTCCAATAAATTTCCATTCATTCTATCCAAATTCAGGACTTATTAATGCTATCACTACAATTGGGAAGATTACTGTTTTTTGACATTTTTCCCTCTAACCAAACTCATTATGACCGATGCGTCTATCCAGTTTGACTAGAGAACTTATTGCTTTCTAAATTATCCATTGAATAAATTCTTTGCTTTGCTTCGGTAAATAGTCGAAAGCACTTTCGATATTGTTCATAATGAGCATGGTACTCAACTTTTTCATAACTTTTCGTGAAACATCATATAGGTTTACAGTTAACGTGATCTATTTCCTTTTTCCTTTACTCGTGACCATTTTTCATTTTGCTAAAATATTACTTACTCATTAAAGCCATTGGAATAATATGAACATCCATCAATACTTTTCCTTATGTGAGCTCATCATAAAGAAAGCGTTGTGTTAAGGATTAGGTAAATTAATTCCAGCAGCATGTTATTTGCAGGCTTCAAAACTCTGTGGAGCAGTGTTGAAGTTTTGACTGATCCCTTCCACGGTGTCTCTTTTAGCTCGTGGTTAGTTCGGTGACGACATTCTTAGAAGTCAAGTTCGTTATGCGTCAAGCTCATCTGACGTTATATTCAATGTTTTAAAAGTTTTCCCATTTCGAAACTATGGGACTTGCTTCCGCTGAGTCAAAAGGTTACGGTGACTCATTAATAAGAAAACCGCGAGAATATTCACTTGACTTAATTAAGAGCATTAATCATTCCAGCATTTTGAAACAAATATCCGGTTATGGTATGGTATTTGGAGGAGGCGACCGGTAACCTAGGTTATTTGTGCCATTGGGTCAGGTAGGGGAAATAGGTTGGAGAAAAACCCGGCGTCAGCATTAGTCTGCTCTTTCCGAAAGCTACGAAGGCTTAACGTCCCATCCTAAGAATGAAGTGGTGCACATGGAGTACCCACCACGAAGCACTCCAGCAAGGATCTGAAAAATCTCTGCCACCTCTAAGATTTGAACCCGGATTCTCTAGGTGAGAAGCAAATACTCTAGCCACCACACCAACCCAATCCTCAGAATCGCTCAATAAGATTCAAATCTGCCAACTTAAATGTGTCCGCAAGCTATTAACTTGAGGTTATCACGTGACATTCCATTCTCAGCTGACCTTTTTCAAAACATGCAGTTATTTTTCAACGTATACAACGCATTTTTCGGCGGACATTAGTCAAAAGGTTGGTGGTGCATCATGTATGGTTATAAAGTCGCATATTTTACACCGCAATGATCACTTCTATATACTAGATGTTAACTTCTTGCTGAAAATTACGGCATCCCGTGGATGGCAGAAATACAAAGATTGTAGGCTGAAATCGAAAGAAACTGGCCAGTACTCCAGGCATGATTTTTCATTCCTGCGGTTGAAACTTCATGATCACTCTCAAGTAGTTGCGTAATTATAGTTACTGCAGTTATTTTTCTTTTATTAACTCTAATAAGGAAAGAACTGTAGTTTAGAGCTGGGTTATTCTCGTTAAATCTTCCGTCTACGGTATCATTTAAAAATGCAGAGGTTCTAACAGTTGAGAGTGACACTTTGGCTGGACGTATGAAACTGAACAAAGCAAGTTGTGTAGGTGTAAATTTTCCGCTTGCCAAAGACCTTCCTTTCATTCGAAACCCCTGTTAACCTGCGCATTCAACCCCGCAACCTTGCGATGAATCAATGCTCCCAGACAACGTCATGCATTCATAGATAAGATAGAGGGCCCCGTGGACGAGTGACTTGGCAAATAAACGGGACGACCAGCTGGCCTGCTGAAATAAATAAATAATGCTGTGCGTCAGTCCGAATTATTTGAAAACTTTGTTTGCAGCCAGACTGATTGCACAACTCATAAATTCCCTCTCTCGTAACTACTTCAGTTTCTCCCGACAACCGAAATCAAAAATTATACTATACTTTGCGTTGTAGAGGTAATCATCATAAGGTTGGTTTAACGTAGCTCTCCATTTCTCTCTCCCATCCGCTAGCCTTTACATATTGACGTATTTCTTCTCTTTTAAATCCTTTTTAACATGTCCTATGAAACTCATTCGTAACCGTCCCTTGCCCTGCTTACCGTTCACCTGTCCTCTACGACTGTGTTCATCATGCCTCATACTGAGGCTAACTAAGTTACCTCATCTTCTCCTTAAGGTTTTAAAGGACTTCTTTGGTATCCGACTATTTTTTGCCCTTCCTCAATACTTACTGGGTCGATCCATTTTATCTTTTTCATTCTTCGGTGGCACAACGTTTCGAATGATTCCACTCTTGACTTCTCTGTACCTGTTAAGTCCAAACCTCGCTCCCATAGAGAAAAACATTCCATGTGTAACATCTAGTGAATTCAGTCCTCACTATTATATTGGGTTTTCAGCTCCAAGTAGATTATTATTATTATTATCATTATAGAAAGCCCCCCTGTGCTATTCTACTACTTATTTTTACCAGCATAATATTGATGCTAATTAACCTATTTAACTATATTGACTCTATTAACTTCATAGCTGTGTACCGAGGCGGATATAAGTTTAAACCAAACTTGCGGGGCATAAAGGGAATCGGGTTTAGGCGCGAACATTTTAAAACTTCAAAATTAAAAACCGGCAGTTATAGGTTGATTTTCTGGCGAGAAAGATATAAATTAACTTATTTTTCGGGTGTTTTCCGATAATTTTTGTATCACTTCCGCTGGCGTTTCAACTCGTTTGCTGGTGGCTTCCTCAAAGTGTAACGGTTGAAGTTAAAAGTAAAAACGGTCAAGGAAGCCTCCAGTACAATAGAGGCACGAGGCGCATTTTTAAAAACTACAAAGTATCCTGTATGTAAACCAAATTCTGTGTGCGTGGGACACTTCCTTAGGTACTAAAGTGAAATTGAATCAACTGCATTAAATGAAATATTTAGTACATTACTTCATTCATTCACACGGCGCATTAAGCGCAGACATACCTACAAATAAATTTATAGGTAAGGAAAGAAAAGGATAGGAACATATAATGGAAAAAGGACGAGGACAACGGTGGAGGACATCTACCGCAGCACCGTTGTCCTCGTACCTTTTCCATTACATGTTCCTATCCCTTCCTTTCCTTACCTATCAACTTATTTGTATACTTAGTACATTGTAATATGTATTTTCTTGTTTATGGCTTACGCTAAATACGACAGCCACATAGTGTGAATCTTCCCCGATAGATGGAACTGCCATCAGGAGACGCTCAGCGCAATATAGAATAATACGATAATAACTCCGCTCATTTCCCAAAATCGTCCACCCCCTCCTATCAGCCATCCCCACCTCAGAACACATATGCATGAGGCCCTCACCTTCCTCTGAAGATTTCCTCCTCTCCGAGACCACCCAATGAGCCTCAGACACCCCATATCATGTCTCGCGCAGGTTTCATCTTACGAAGACCACTGATCGTTAGCTTCGAAAGAAAATATCAAGTTACACAAGAATATTAGCATCATTTTTCACCCCTAACCCTACATGAGTCATTTAATGAGCCCAAAGACGTCTGATTAAACCTTTCCACACTTGGTAGCGTAACTTTATTTAGTTAAAACATTAATACTGTGCACGCATTTTAAAATAGAATTAGATCAAACAGGGAACGCATCACGCAAGGAATGTATTTCTGACCTTAATTACGCATCTTTAGCATGGAAATAGTTGAACCACGAAAAATTAAAAATGGAATGGGGAGGTGGTAAGCAAAGAGTTTGGGACTCCTCAGCCGAAGTAAGGTTTTTTTTATCCAAAAGGCCGTGTCTCTCAATCATTATTTACGTCGCTTCCAAGCGATAGCTCCAGCGATCGCTGCAGTGATGCAGTAAAAATGACCGTTTCATGCGATTATTTCCCGCCATAGCTCCGGGGATGGAAATCACATCCCTTTTTCCGTCGCTCGGAACGTCTCTTTTTCCGTCGCAGAAGCCTCCACTCGAGCCGCCTCTCAGCCAATCGGACCGCTCGGCCGCTAACAGCGATTTTAAGGCCAAGCTTGGATTTTAGTTGAATGGCTGTTGTATTTGCGGGAAATGACGGAATAAGCAATGGAAAAAGGAACGGTGGGAATCACCAGAATATAATGGGTCGAGCAATCACTCATTTGGCCCCTGAAAACCTATCGCTGGAGCTGCGGCGTAGTGAGGAGGAGGGTCGGGGGGCCGCAAACCCCCCCCCCACACGAAATATAAAATCACTCTTAAATTTGCATCACCAAAGAATACCATATTGATGGCAAGGTTCTAACAACACGTGTCTCAAAAATAGCAACTTTTAAGGGGAACAAAAAAATAGATTTATTTTTTAAGTCTATATAATTTTAATTGAAATTAAAAACCACAAAATACATAAAACTGAAAAAGGACCATAAATTTGCAAACAAAGTTTTTTTGCTTGAATTTTAATTTTTATTAACAGTATTAGCAGTATTAACTCTGACCGGCCAAATTTTGAGATACGTGTTGTTAGAACTTAGCCATCGAATATAGAAAAATGATTAATTTACAAAAGATTTCTTTTAAAAAATAATTTTTTTTCGATAATGATAAGTGTGGACGTAAAAAAGTTTTGAGGACGCCGAGAAGTTGATTCACGCAGTGTAGAAATGACTCCGTGGTCAGAACAAGGATTGGTACCAACAGGGCAAGCACGTCCTTGCTTATTGCTGACTGATGGCCACGGAAAGAGACGGAGATTACGTGATAAAATAAGGTGTGTAGCGGAAACATCATTCTTTCGCGTGTGTAATTCTCATTATGTGCATTAAATAAATGACGAAGAATAAAATATGATGCATTACTTTCTGGGCAACCCTCGTATTTCCGGCAGTCTTTTAACCTCTGTAAGCCTATCGTTGGAGCAAAGACTCTTACGGCCGTATTCATAGATTTCCGCTAAAACACGCTAGTAGGGCGACTAACTTAGTCGGCTACTAAGACCTTTTAGTCGCCTACTAAGATATGGTATTCATGGATTGTATTACGTGAGCTAAGAAGAGCTACTAACTTAGTATGCTACTAGCCAGCTCGGCAGCCGATACTCGGTAGCGATTTGGGTTCAACCCGCTAGGCTACGCTTGACAACACTGCATCTGACTCCTCCGCGGCGCGGAAAATTCGTAACACTATCAAACAAAAGAAATTGATTCAGCAAAATGCATTGAAATTTTTACTTCATAATGGATAATTCGATGTGATATCGCATCTCAGACATATTTTTTGATTGCTGTACACAAACATTATGCAATACCTTTGGGAAAGGGTAGATTTATGAGTAATACCGAAGCATTTGTATGTTTGAGATGCAGTTATTGCTTTACAAACGGCCGTATATTTATTGATCATATACATTGCGTATTGTTTGCACTTCTGATATTTGTTTCTATTAGTGTATGCGTGATTAGTATGGAAAAATATAACTAGCAACGTCAGTACTATACATATATGTATTCGGAAAGCAAAAATACACCTCAATGTCGGAGTAGAAACGAAAACTTTTGCAATGCAGAAATGAATCTTTAAGAAAATAACGTTGAGATAAATGTATGAATGATACACATTTATTACGTTACAAACACCTACGTGCGAGCAATAAGTAACATATGTTTGCAACTCCTAAAATGTTAGTCAAGGAAACAACAATCTGCTTCGCTGCATTTAAATATTTCAAATATTGACAGCGTGCGGAAATATACGGCATATAGTTTACTAGAGGTGGTTAATGTAAAAAACAAAGCATAATTAACGTAACTTGTTTTACTTATTTATTGCTGATCATATCACAAATAGCACTACAACACACACAACATTTCACTTCACATTTCACGAGCTGTCTTTATGACACTTATAATCCGTACATTCTGAATCAACTGGTTCAATGAAAAGCTTGACTCACACTTAATTTAAAACACTATAACTTAACTCTAGTAAACAATGATAATCAGTTTTCCAATCACTCTGCACACACCAAAAGAATTTGCACTCGTTGACGTTCGAAAGAATTCTTCACATCTCACTTCCCACTCATCACTAATGATTTAGAATCAGTTGATGTTATTTAAAATTACCATTACGTAGACAATGAAATAAATAGGCTGAAACAAATTTTTAAACCAGAAATTGTAACATCAACAAACTTCCAATCTCACTCTCCACTATCACTCGTACCGTAACCAAAACAAAAACAACAGCGCAACGAAATACGCGAAATGTAAACACTGCCGAAAGCTCACGATAAAGTTACTAGAATAAGTAATATAATCAAACACAAATTATAAGCGTACAAACGAATGAAAATTTATAAGCGTTTGCTGTATCCCTAAAGAACAACTGCTTCAAATATGAAACATATCCCCTTCGCAACAGCTAGTAGATACCTTTGATCGAAATGGTTAAACCAATATGAAAGAAATAAATAATTTTGTCGAAGCTCATACACTCACAAATCACTTCACTTGTCGCTTCACTCTTTACTTCATCGTCTATATGCAATCAATTCACTTAGGGGCGCATTGAATGTACAAATTGTGTTCACTTACACTAGAGGTACAAGCTCACTGCAAGTCGTAGCTTCCTCGCAGCTACGAAAAACTTTCAATTCCTGCCAACAATTACACTACATACGTTGCCTGCCTTACTTGAAGAATGGATTCTCGTATTCCATTTTGGCACAAATGCATAAAAACTCTATAACAGTATACAAATAAAACCGGAGTTCGATCATCCACAACGGTCCGCCATATTTAGTAGCTCCCTTAAACAAGGCCGGAGGGCGACTAAGAACCGGCTGCTAAGATAGTAGCATACTAAGCTTAGTAGCCCTTACTAACGATCTATGAATACCATTTTGCTAGTATCCCTAGTAGCACAAAAAGGATTATATCTAGATATAATACGTATCATTGTATACACTGTATACAGATTATATCTGTATAAAATCCATGCAAATGTCCTCTACCACGCATATAATATCTAGATATTATACGTATTATATCTGCTGCAATAATATGGATTTTATACAGATTAAATATGCGACATAATATAACCCTCCATAATATATATTCAAAATATAATCCATAATATAATAAGATATTATATATTAGCCCTCCATATACCTACGAGATAATAGAGAGAGACTATACTTGCCACAAAGAACTATTAACAATGTGAATTCGCGAGAAAAATAATATTTTCAACTAAATATGTCTGAAAGGATTGTACTTCCACTATGCCAGCAAAAGCAAAGATCAATCTAAACCTCAACTACTAGTCCAACCTCAGCTACTAAAACGTACCGGTCCCAGGCGGATATGTATTTGAAATATTGTTTGGGATGAGCAAAAGTTTCAATGTCACTTCAGTAGATGTATCAATCTAATAAAAATTTGAATGTCCTGCCAAACAACCAGCATAAAAATATGTATAAAGAATATGAAATCTCTTAAATCACATCTCAGCTCTTACCATGCATGAGGACATCACCATAATGAATTTTAGTGGCAGGAAAGAAAAAAAACAATTAAAATACAGATATTTTTATTTTCATTATTCAATCACAATAATAGCTGCAATCCTCTCTTGTTACCATGAAATACTTTGCTGAAACAAATACTGTCATTCTCTTTTGAACAAAAATTATTTTTAAGTGCATTGACAGAAGCCATACTATCTTCAATAGTTTCTCCAACGAATGTCTATTGTCACATCATCCACTTAAAAAAAAATCCACATCCACCATAGTTCTATACGTCACTTATACCACTGTCTTTCTGTCTTCTGAATGATAGTTTGGTAACTGAAGAAATGGCACCTTCCTCCAGTCTCGGCACCTTTAATTCAACACGAATTATCTCCCCATCTTCTCGTGCAAGGCCACAGATTCTTTTCTGATATCAATCGATGTGAAGTGCACTTCACACACCTAAAATTAATAAATAAGAAAATACCAAGTAAATTACTTAGTCATTTCATTTTCAATTTAAGGCATTTCTGAATGAGAAATATATCTAATGACTTGGCTGGTAAATACAGGAGATAACTATATATATACCTCAATGATTTTTTTATAAAAAACTAGATATAAGCATAAGATAATTTGAGATGATAAAAGCCGGACACAGTTAAATTCCGGTTCATTGCATCACTCACGATTGTAAGATAAAAACGCATATTTCCATTCACGGCGGTTCATACACACTAATAGTATATAAGTTTCTGACGAGACTCAATGAATTTCTCAGCATTGCTTTCCATGCAACTTATTAAGTGAGTATCGCTGGTCTTGCGAAATGATACATAAGCTCAAATTAATTCGAAAGCATGAATACCTTAAAAGGTATGTGCTTTCCCCCGTAATATACGGTACTACGCCAAAAATACAATGACTCAGGAAGCCTCATCGAAAATACCCTAGTATATAACTTAGGGCGTAAATAATTCAAACAGCTTTTCAAATCTAAGTTAAATAAGTATTTTTAACTGAGTACTGAGTTTCAGACGCATAACACACCAAAGGGCAAGCTAAGAAATAATATTCGATACCATAAACTTGGCTGCTAAATTATAATTCCCACTAACTCCTTCAACCACACGTTTACTGAACGAAATAATACAAAAAACAATTAAAATAAAAGAATTTTCAGTCGAATTGCCGCTACAATATTTTAAATCACCACTTTTAGTATTGGAGACATTCATCAACATCCCAAAGCCACATCTAGCTAGAAATTACATCCAAATAATTACAGCGTGAAAGGGTACATACCTTACTGTTTTTCGTGGAGGTGAAATTGTCTCTTCTGATCGCCCGAATCCACTTGATCTCCAACTCAAGATATTTTGGAAAGCTAAAAACAAACTTTGGGTCCACTCCTGGAGTTTTCTTCGCACCCCGGTACTGAACACATGAAAGGCGTTTTTAACAAAAAAATGTCTCACAAACACACGTTTCTTAAGCCCAGCGAATGAAATTCAAGAATAAAGGAAAATTAACTATCCTCAGAAACTTCAATTTTCAACAACTTACACCACAAAAATCCCTAAAAAGTGGTGAAACGTAACGAATATTCACTCGTAAACAACGTAGGAGTTTCAAAAGGATATCACTACTTCGCTCAAAGATGATCTTATGAGTGGACTCATTAAAACCGATAATGTGCAACTAGGCAATTATTAGTTTTCAGAGTGAATATTAATCCACAAATATAATTTTCCTCGGCAGTGTACTCTCCTATATGTTACATTAATATTTTTGGTCGCTAATATGAACTCAAAGGTTTATGCATTACACCGGTATGGATACACCAATATACATAATGTAAATCCCTACATATAATAACGCTGTAATACAGCAATAATACGTTACAAAATACATTATGTATAGTATACATCAATTTCCTTCGTAAATACATTATGTACGCGAGTTCTTGTGCTGTGTGCGGATGTTTGAAAGAGAAGCAGAGATTTTAAAATATATGATAAATATATATCTATATAATACAGATATGTGTATCTGTATATGATGTATACCAGAATCTTTAAAATATACAATTAATATCCTTATGGTGTAACCATGGATCATCAGACATGTATAAAATATGTATGATATACAGATTTGCAAATATGTATACCGACGTATTTCGAAATCTTAAAAATATACAGATATAATCCTTTTTGTGCTACTAGGGATGCTACTACTTAGAACGCTACTTGGGCGTTAGTAGCTTACTAAGGAAACTATGAATACGGCCGTTAAGGCCTGTTTACACGGTAGATTAATCTGTAGGAAATTAAAGTCTGTTTGCATGAACGATTTTTGTGACCCGGAACGGAACATGTACGCAGGGGCGCCGCTAGGAATTAATGCTTGGGAGATAAAGTTGCAACGAATGCTGAGGGTCTGGGGGGTATGGAATGCCAGGGTAAGCAGTTGGTACGGGGGCTCTCCTCCAGAAAATTTTTAAGATAAATTGCTCAATATGGTGAATTGTACGGCTTTTTGAGCGATATTTTATTAATCCTTACACTTATCTATAACTAATATTTATCCAATTAGGTAAAATAGATTAAATTTTAAAATTTCTCTGAGTTCTGGGGGGATTTCATCCCCCAAAACCCCCCCTCGTTGCGCCACTGCATGTGCGGATGCATGAACCGAATTAGAACAAGCTCTATTTTCTGTTCATGCGTTTGCTCAAGTTTTGTGATATACCCGATGCATTTTGGCGTTCATTCTCGCGTTCCTACGGTCAAACAGGGACGAAAACATGAATCGTGTGATGATTCTGGCTTTCCTAGCTCCCGTCCGAAGCGCCCGTTGCGGATCCACTCGGAACTATCGGCCTCCGCTCGTCCTCTTGGCTCGGTGGCCAAGGCGGCAAAACATTCGAGGAATCCGCGGAGAGGACGACGAAGACGACGGGCCAAACAATGAGATCTTGAGCCAGAGCGAGCGAGACGCGGGCGGGTGGGGTGACAGCCAGCAACAAGCCGGGGGCGTCCGCCGCCGTCCACCGCCGCCGCCGCCGATGACGGCCCCAAACATCGCGGAGGAGGAGGAACCCACCACTCGCGTACGTTTTGACACGCACTTTCTTCTTTTGTTTCTCCCTCTCTGCTGGTGCATCCGTTGAACTTCTTTCGCAGACTTTGAGTGTTTCATTCCGATGCCGTCGTCGTCGTAGATTTAAGATGATGCATCACTCCCGTTCGACCTGGCGCGTTGTTCATTTTTTCTTGACGCATTTTATGAAAAAAAAGGATAGTTTTAAGGAGTGACTTCGTGAAATTGCCTCATGCCGAATCCAAAAACATTGTATATTTCACATAAATAATTTTAACATCGACCAGTTAAGTAGCTGTGCGACAACGTCAGCCGATGACATGTTGGCGATGACGAAGAGTGACTTAACTGGTCGATATTAATTTTATCGATGTAAAATTTGCAAGGTTTTTTCATTCAACACGCATTTTGATGGTTAAAACTCTAGCTATCAAAATAGTGAATTAAAAGACAGAGGTCATTTACCGCAAATACTTAAATTTTACTACATGGCCGATTACAATACTTTTCCTTTGTCTTCAGGAGTAAAGGTGAATACCTAGAGATAAGCAAAAATGTACGGAAACCGGTCATTGAGTGGCATAAGAGTATTTGTGGGAAATCGCCATTAACTTCTAATTTACATACTCACACTCACAAAGTGTTTCAAGCCGAAGTTTGGTTTGGATAGTTAAGGGTAGAGCTCACCCCGGACTGGGCCACAGGAATGTGAACTTGATATATGCAGGTTAGGTTGGCCAGTTCCTTTCCCCAGGCCACCTCGCACTTCAAGGATTTCTGAATTAGAGTGACAGAAGGCTTCACACGGGATATGAACCCGAATCCCTGGTCAGCAGCCATGTGCTCTATCCAATAGATTACCATGCTCTCTTTTTAATTTGTTATTATGTTAGAATTCTACCAGAGTAAGCTTGAAATGGTTCTCTCAATTAAGTTAGAATCTTATAATATTCATAACATGCAGAGCACACCAATATCAGCAGTTGCCAATATTTAAAAGGCACTGAAATTTTTCATCTGATATAATACATAGGTATGCTCTCAAATCTTGAGGTAATGTAGTATAAATATGCAAGGTTCTATCCAACATACCTTGAACCTTTAAATGATAGAGTGAGTATTATGTTAGTAATTCGTGACTAAAAAGGAACAGTGGAACGGGATTGGTGCGTTCTCTTAAACGCGGGCACGAACGTTACACTTTACAACATTAAAATTTTACAACGTGCACGAACATTAAAATGCACTTTGAAACCACCTAGGCTGTGCGAACGCTTGAACGGAAAATAGAACATCTTCTAATTTGGTTCATGTATTCGTACTTACATGTTCCGTACCAGTCCACCAAAATCGCTCATGCTTTCAGAGATTCAGTCGTGTTAATTGTTAACGTACCGTGTAAACAGGCTTTTAAGAAATGGCACTTCGATTATCATTTTTTCGAACAATGGATTCAATATGACTGATTGGATCTTCATCGATATTCCTTCACTCGACTGACATCGTCAAACCAAGCTATTCCAGCTGAAACCAACCATCAACCGCTCAGTGCTGCGCTTCCAATTTCGGTCTCGACCGATTTGTGTCAAATTATATAAACATTGCTGAGGTGAATAAAATGGGTTCTCTAGGCCGATCGTATTCATTCCAGTTTTCCTTCTTCCCCACATACGCATTCCTTGGAAATCCCATATAACTTAGTCACTTGGTGGCACTCAGAGAATTTTTTTTCGGGTTTTCCTTCCGTCATTCTTTCCTCGTAAATAGTGTGTGAGTCAGGAGAAATTATACAAAAATACGCGGAAAACACCAAAAAAAAGAATTCTTCTCGAGTTCTCAGCCAGGTTAATTCTCTCGTGTAAGCCGACGTTTCGATAGACGACTTGTCTCCCATCTTCAAGGCCGTGTTACTCTTTGAAAGTCCAATTTCACACCTTAGGCTGGTGCGACAGAATTAACCTGGCTGAGAACCCGAGAAGAATTCATCAATAGTATTCACCAGGAGAAATTAAAATCGTTTATCAAAAAAGGAAGTTTATTTATAATTAATGGTCCGCGTAAGTTTCAATTAATTAGTGGAATTTCAAAGTGTTATTAATATTGTTAATTTTTAAGAAACAACCTCCAATTTAGGTCTTAAGTAAAAAATAAATTCTGGCTATAGCTTTTAGTTACTGCGTAGCAATCCTGAACGCCCTAGTATATATTTTATCGACTTTTGTAGTTTTTGTTGTAAGAACGTTCGTTATCTAACAATCTTTCATCACACCAATGCTTATCAATGATTAGTATATGCTCTTAATTATCGCTGAAATCGATCGATTTCACGGGTTTGTGAATACATAGGAAACGTAGAGCATATATTAAACTATTTGACCGATTTATGACAGAAGAATAAAAACAGAGAAATGAATAGAATACCTAATGGAAAGATTTCATTTAACCCAGCGAAATTTCAATGAAACAGAATTAATATTTGAAATTGAAATGAACAGCATCAAAACAAATATTACTAATTTTAATTTCATCCAAACGAACCCATCTCGTTATCAGTCATATCTCTCAATTTATATGTTTCCCTCATGCTCAGATGCAGATTATCCTCTTTACATTCACTCTGGGACTACTCCGGCAATTTAAAAGAAAATCGCTCTCGTTTTAATTTCTTCTGAAGTCAGAGGTACTTGTACAACTGGACTACATCAGACCTCGTGAGAAGCCATCCATTGGCGTAGCCAGGAATTTCGTTCGGGAAGGGGGTCCAAAAGCAGAGGGGAAATTTTTTTGAAAAACAGGAAACTACGTAGAGAGTTTTAAACTAATTTAACACTTCATAATCGAAATAACTTCATTTTTCAAAGAAATATTTTGTAAAAATTCATGATTTTCAATATTTGTTTTCCTTTTGTGATGCATAGTGTGTGTGCTTCTACATTTCGGGTGGGGTCGGGACCCCCCGGACCCTTCCCCTCGCGATGCCACTAAAGCCATTCGTATGTTATGGTATTTCAAGGAGGTGACCGACAGCTGAGGTCATTTGCACCATGAGGGGAAGGGTATGGAAGGGAGGGAGGAGAGAAACCCGGCGTCGGCATTAGCCTGCTTTTAACAACATGCGCCAAAGGGACATCTACATAATACCCCTCAAGCCGCCTAAAAGGCGTGTGGCAGGGGGTGTTAGGACACCAGCCGTCTACGCATAAAAAATGAAGTGCTCTAACGAAGTTGGGACTAGCATTTATTAAAGTCCTTTATGGTTCGGGGGAAAAACGAATTCCCATATCTATCCGTTCGGCAAAACATCTCTCTTAATTTATCGCTTCTATCGGACCTGGAAATATAGTGCAACTCGAATATTATGTTCTCCGTGTCGCTCTTGAAGATATCCATTCTCAATTGTTCAAGCAATCTAAGCCTAGCGCGCAGCCTCCGAGTCTCCAGCGGCTCCTAGCCTAATTTGCTTAACATCTGCGTAACGCTGTCTGTAGGTACGCCCGTAGTATTTTTTGACGAAACGCGCAGCCTTCCTTTGTATTTTATTCAGTTCGCAGATTAAGTCTTTCTGTACCAGATCCCATACGCTCGCTGAATATTTAAGGTGCGGACGGACGAGTGCGAAATAGCACCTTTCTTTCACTTTCTCATCCGAAAATCTTCCCACAATATGCTTGACGAATCGTAATTTCTTCAGGGCCATGCCACAGATATTCCTAATATGTGTTCCCCACGAGAGGTTCGAGGTTATCGTAACTAACGAATCATGGCTGTGCAATGTACGTCCCATCCGACCGATGGAGGGCTGCACTTGAAGTGCCCTCCTCAAAGCACTCAATCAGGGGTCGTGCAATCTGTGAAAAATCTCTGCCGCCTCCAGGATTTGAAGCCGGACCTACAGGATGGAAAGGCAGAATTCTAGCCATTACGCCAACCCGATCCCCGAAAGCCATCCGTTTTAGACATTTCTGTATAACTTTATGATGATTTTATCGATGCTGAAATACGTGGTAGTCACTGATACTCGCGATTACCATAAATTTAATCGATGCCTCTGTTTAATTAAATATCCCCAGAGAGTAAATGAGAGTATTTTGTCCTATGATAATAATGTTCATGGTGGAACAAAACCCAGTACTATTCCACAAACTTTTTGTTACTATTAGCTGTCAACTAGTTTCGACGTTTATACCGTCATTATCGAGACTAACCTTTCTTAGTTAGTCTTGATAATGATGGTGTAAACGTCGAAACTAGTTGATGGCTAATAATAAAAAGTTTTGGAATAGTACTGGGTTTTGTTTAACCATGATCATTTCATCGTTCCACCAAGCAACGCCCAAATTAGTTGATTCTATGATAATAATACAGTAATACATACAGGATTAGACTTGACTAAGTAGAACTAGCTGGATTTCTGCTCATCTCTCCTGCTCAATACTTGTCACGCCGCAATGCCTTTCAGATGCCAATCCGGTGTACAATATACACTCCCACCAACCAGTTGACAACACAAGATTTTCATGTGCATTTGTCCGTGTGGTGTGAGTATTGTGTTGTTTGTGTTAGCAGAAGCTTAAAAATTAAACATTGAGAACATGACTCAACATTGCTTTTAAAAATTGCATTAAGAATGTTATTTATAAAGTAGCTTTTAAAATATCTATGATTGTACCTCATTTTTTGGCGTTTCTTGCTATTTTTCTCCTTTTAATGCAAATAGCAATTTTTATTTTTTTTTGTTCATTTCCGTAGACCCCCTCCCTAGCTACTTCATCCATATGCCCTAGCAAATGCTTAAGTTACATTTTCTTTCTCCTATCTTGCGAACGAGCTTTCGCGTAAATATTGAATTTTGCTGTCAAACATTATTTACATTTTGTCATAATAAGGTCATCAGTGGCGTAACTAGGAATATGCTCTGGGGGGATGGGATGGCCTGGGGGTTACTTCCTCCCCCTCCCCCCAATCAGGTAATGGGAGATCAGGGAAAACTTTTGAAAAATGACATGCCTGGAAATAAATTTCACATCATTTTGGCACTAAAATTTTAAATTTAAGCAGATACATTATAATATGTCAAAACGAGACATTAGTTTTATATATTTTTTTTATTTCCCTGAGGCTTTGGAGGGGATCTATTCCCTCATCCCCCGCATAGCTACGCCACTGAAGGTCATAAAAATGTTGAAATTATTTGCTAGTGTGTTTATTATAGATAATTCCCCTTGTGAAATGGATGTGAATGCTGGTGCGAATGTGTGCATGAATGATCAGAGACAGGCTACTTCGATTCCAGTCAGTCATAATCGCAGTTTTTAATAATTTGGACCGAGTGACATATGGCTTAAGCAATCATATTCCGTGCCGTTGAAAAGTATATCTGAAATTATTTCTCGGCTTGAACGTGTAAAATGATCGATTGATTCAGGTTCAACAGAATTAATTACAAAAACGATAAAAAACCAAATGACATACATATTCATTAACCAATTGTTCAGCTAAAAAGTTCATTACTGTTTATTACGCATGAATATTTCTTTCGTTGGAGCAAATGAACCAATTTATCTTATCTCCACTGCAAGGAATCTTCTTCAGCTCTTTGTTATACCAGCATTTCCAAGGGAAGTATTAAGCTCGTATGACACTTCCCAATTTATTGGCCATTCTATTGGATATTGGATTGTGGCACAACTGGCACACACCAATTTCTGGTCTAATATCTTTTTCACAATATTGGGCACAATTTCTTGCCCAATTTGGAATTTAGAACAGGTTCTATTTTCTCGCGGCCAATCTCCAATCACAACTCAGTCTTGTCGACTCCTAGTGGCCAAAACAAAAAGTTCTTTGCAAAACACCCTGTTTGGCTGTAAAACATTGGTTTTATTCCGAAAATTTGCTTGAAGTTTCTAAAATGTGGACAAAAAAAGTTGTTGTACTATTGATTGAAGCGTACAAATCACACGAATGCTTATACAACGTAAAATCATCGAAATACAACGGCGTTCTCTAGCGGGACATTAGAACACTATTTCGGACAATATTGGTGCAAATATTGATACGTGTCATACTCAATGCCGTAGCCAGGGGGGGATCAAGGGGGATTGACCCCCCCCCCCCCCGAAATGAAAGAAATCAAATAGATACTTTATTCTCGCTTGGTGCTCACACGACGATATTATATAGCGGTGCATGGACATCTAGTAGTCCAATGCGACTTAAGTCAATAATTATCTAAGCGAATTTGCAGGTGCAGTGTGCGTAGTTGTAGTGCAGTGTGCGAAATAATAGTGCTGTGAATTAGTAGAGAGGTGAGTGACTGATGAGCCTCCTGAGGGACCGCAGAATTGACATCGACACCGAGGAGTTGATTCATTTGGTCGCTGCAAAAAAAAGCTAGAGTGCTAAATTCAATTTTATAATAATATTTTTATATTTTCCTTTGAGGGTTTATAATAAATATATATATTCAACCGTATACGCTATTTTATTTATCTTATAAAAATAATTTTATGTTTGTCTACTATTCCATAAACCCCCCTGAAAATATTTTCAGGCTACGGCCTTGGTCATACTGTGCGTAACGCCCAAAATTTTTAACACGCCGATTGCACGCCGACTTATTGGCCAATAAATTGGAAAGTGTCATACGGGCTTTAGAGTTTTAGTGTCAGTATGTCCTTTCGACTTCGTTTGGGAACGAGTGCAAGTCGGAAAGTCTCCCCGGGCCATATGCATAGGGAGAAAGGAAAACGGAGATGGTAGATAAGGGAGTCTATTTGGAGTTGCAACGGTATGGGGGGGGGGCAGGGGGGAAAGTGGAGTTGGTCGCGTCCCATATCGTGGGCTGTACTGCGACAACGCGTCTTGACCGAGGGCCAGTTTAGCGTGCACTGGCTTCGCGCGAAATGCTATCCCTCATCCCCATCTTTCGCGACCCGTGGCTGACTACCAATCGCTTCAGTGAACAGAGGCGGTCATAGGCTTCTGAATCCAAGAACTTCCCCGCAGAAGCAAACTCGTATTACATAAGCCTGAATCACGCGATCATTTTTTCCGTTCCTCAGATTGATAGCTCCAACTCCAAAAGAGTGATCACTCGACCCATCATTTTCTGAATCGTACGGTAACTCACACCGTCCCTTTTTCCATCGTTTATTCCCTCTTTTTCAATATTCACGACTGTCATTCAATTAAAAGCCGAGCGTGGCGTTACAATCGCTGTTAGCGTCCGAGCGCTCTCCTTGGCTGAATGACGGTACCAGCGATGGTTTCGATGGTGTCAGATGTATAAAAAAGGGCCGAGTGATGGAAAATGGCTGTAGGATACCCCAAATAAAAATCCTCAGGGAAAAGGTCTGGCTGTGGCCCACTCCGGGATGAGCTCTACCCTCACCTAACCAAACCAACCTTTGGGTTGACTCACTGAGTGATGGAATAAGAGATGGAATTTCCATCCCTTGAGCCATCGCAGAAAATGATTGTATGATCGCTCTTATGGAATGGAGAAAATGATAGAGTGATTCAGGATTTTGACTCCTCACTTTCTTAAAAACATCAAATATGAATTAATGAAAGGAAACAAGAATTGATAATATACTACCGGTTGATTGGGATTACTGTGTTCTCTCATTATATTATTAAAATAACGCAAATCATATAAATTACAGGATATGATGTCACGTGTAGTGACAAATTATGAATATTTAGCCCCAGTATAACATACATAATACTATAAATCTAGTGTATAGCGTTATTTTAATTTTATTTTGGGAGATATTTCATTGCCACGTATTCGGGAGAGTCCACAGATGAATGAAGTGCGACCATTGCGTTTATGTGCGTTTACGCTTATATTATTCTCATCCAGCTGAATATATGTGAATTATTTAATGGAATTTTGATCAATTATTACATTTAATTTGTAAGTTTGGCCAACATTTCGATGTTTTTTTAGCCATGCCCACAGCTCACTCACTCATCAGTGATTCAACCCGGCGATTTTTTTTTGAGCTAGGAAATTGAAACTTCGCATTAATATTCTCAAATAAATTGTGCATAACTATCCAGGTTATTTTTTTCCTGTATCATCACGTTAACAATATTTGAGGTCAAAGTTCAACAAATTTAGCGAAAAGCGACCGCCGTCGATTTTTCTCAAAATAGCCAATTTTATCCTCGTTCGGTGATTTCATGAATAGTTTTGTTGGAATAACTGTTATACCATCTTAATTTTTATTTCTTTTTCTTCCATTTAGAGGGTTTTCAAATATTTTGTTTCATCATTAATCATAGAAATATAACAAAATGGCGATGCCTATTTTCAGCCAATTTTTTACATAAACTTAGAGATACTTCCGCCAAGTGACTTATACCACGTCGTTCTTTGAAGCTTCTACATTATGAATCTAAAGTAGAATTTTGCACCAACTAGCAACCCCGAATTTTACACCGTTTTTTCCATCGTGCGGTCGACTCCCGTTCTGGCCGCTAGCGGCAGAGAGTACGGCGCCGCGGCGGCTGGTTTGGTTGGTTGGTAGGTTTGAAGGTTACGAAGTCATAATAGAAGAACATTACCACTTGAATGGTAAAGAAACAATTGGATGATAAAATACAAAGTTCAAAATTTATAGAAGCACATGATATATATGTAACCAATTTCTATCACCTATTTCTATCATTTATGGCCATGGATGCCGACTTACAAAAAATATTGCGGGGCCCAAACCGGGGATCTTGCCCCGGGAAATTTTATAAGCAGTGAGTTTTAAGTTTTTTAAGCATTTTTAAAGAGTCATATGATTACCGTTAGAACCCTGGTAACTCGAATCTCGATATCTGGACACTCCGGGGAAAATCGACAGGCCTGACACATTTTTTCCTCACACCAATGACGAATTTTTGAGGGGGCTCGGGCCCCCTCAGGCCCCATGGAGTCGGCGCCGCTGTTTATCGCTGATTCATTCAATGTTGTTGAACATTTATTAGCTTAATGAGTCGTTCGACACGAAAAAGATAAGCCAAAATAGCAATGCTAATAGTTAGCAACACAAATTATCTGCCACGGACAGGTTAACCCCAAGGTAATGGCTGTTAATAAGGTCCTTGAACCAAACCATCCATTAACACGCGTCCAACAAGTGGAGACATGTGCAATCATACGTAAGTGATGCCTTCCTACGTGGCCACCAGTGCCTCCTCGGCAGCTTGAAAAAACCGTGAATTACACGCTCAGCCACCCACTGCTGTGTAATCGCATCAGTTGCACGTGCTTGGGGCGGGAGAGGCAATATTGTGAGGAGACCGCAGTCCTTGGCGAAGGTGCAATGGGACACACGAGACTTTGTTGTCGTCTCCAACCCACACCAGTGCGCGCTTCCGCCATGATGATGTTGATGATGTAACACGGCCGCAAGCGGCTACATCCACGGATAGGAGTAGGCCATCAAGAATTGGCCCTTATATCCAGTCGCATTTTGTCATTCTTTGTAACTTCGTGCATTAGACACAGTAAAATGAAATTGCAAAGAATGCAGTATATGTCCACTTTAATGTTGACTCGTACAATTCAGATGATAAAAGGCACATGCGTTCCTTACCTGCGAAAAAAAATAGAAAATCGCGAATATTAATTTTTTTACCGGAAAAAGAGGCAAAGAGACGCATTGAGTGAATTCCAAAAAGAAGTATTGGGTTAATATTTAAACAACATATGCCTTTCTGGCCATACGTAAGGGAAGTTTAGGGAAATGCTAAATATTGGAACATTGTATTTTCAGTGCGATAATGGGCCACCTAGATAGCAAAAATCTGTTATCAAAGCACGGATTTCGAAAAGGGAAGTCTTGTAAAACGCAGATAACTCTCTTTGATCATGATATCTTAGCTGCGGATGGTAGACCATATTCAAGTTGACGCTATATTTTTAGATTTCAGAAAGGCATTCGATGAGGTTCCGCATTCAGCGCTTATCAATGTTTGAAAGTATACGATAGAGATAAGCACGTGATAAGTTGTATCGTAAATTTCGTAAAAAGAATGCGAGCAGAGGATGGTTTGGATGGACCTTAGAGGTGGCTAAATAGGAGGATATAATGTAGATGTAGGTAGTCATAAACAATTTTGCCTGTTCCTCTCCTCACAACTTTAAATTCCTACAGCCTGGACCGTTGACGAACGATTTTAGACATATATTATCGATTTGTTTTTTTTTTCTTTTTCTTGGCCTCATTTATTTAATGCAGAGTAAAGACTCAGAATACAGGTCTAAGAAATATTTGCAAAATTATTAGCCAAAGTTTCGATATTTTTCTTACATCTTCGTCAGGGCTTATTTGCAAAGATTTTTTAACTGATAAATGAGAAAATTTAAATAATTTTTTCACTAAAAAAATCTTTGTAAATAAGCCCTTAAGAAGGTACAGGAAATATATCGAAACGTTGGCAAAATGTTTTGGATATATTTCTTAGACATATTTTCCTAAATTTAAATCTACGATCTACCGTATTTAAATGTTCACGGTAAATAGAGCAGGTAAGACCTTTTTCCGACTTTTTCCTCAATTTTGAATTTAAAACAAATACATTGGAGAGAATATTGAGTTACAATTTTCAAATTTGAAGTTTCACTACTTGATAAAGTCTGAAATTTTGAAGGTGATAGAATAATTTTTAAGAGAGAAACGCGTTACCGAAAAAGACCGCCTACCATAAGAGGTAAAGCTGCGTTATAGGGCCTGCGCTTCGGAGCCAAGTATATAATGCTTTTACCCAGTGGTGTAATGGCAAAATTAGCAGTGCAGGAACGTACTTTCCTTAGCTTTTTTTACAAGTGAAATATTACTCAGTGTGTTTTAATAACAAGTTATTATTTACATTTTATTGCAAAATCTTTTGTTTTGGTTATGAAGGTATATATTAGAAATTTCGAGGCAACGAAATTATTAAAATTGTTATTTGACTGTTATGTCTTTTTTTAACCAGTCGCGGAACGGCGCGGCGTTCCGGCACCATGACAACTCTGCTTTTACCAAAATAAGCCGAGAACAATTCTGATATTAAAACACCAAAGGAAGGATTTTGCTACAAAATATTCATTTGACTTGACTCGGACTTAAAAAGTAGCAAATAACTCATTTTTTCCAGAGCAAATAACTCATTTTTTCACTTTTATTGCTGCGGTTAATAATATTTGATTTTCCTAATGAAAAACATATTTCATGCCATATTGATAAAACTTTATTGCTCCGTGTTGTTATTTCCTTATTTACCTTTCTGCTTGAAAATTAACGTGACTCATAAAGTATTTTAACGTAGGTATCTGCTGAAGTTATTCCAATTAACATTTTAAATTATTCTATCACATTACCTCAAAATCATTTAACATCATTAAATAGACTATTTATTAATTTAAAATAGTATTGGTACTTTTTCATGAGATGTAATGGTATCACTACTCTCTTATCTTACAGTCTTACTATATGTCTAACCTGAGGCAGTAATGTTAAATATGACGCTTCCTTTCCATCTATAGTTGCATTTATGTTGATTTCTACTGTAAAAATGGCTGCACAAGTACGAAATTCTGTCCTAGTAATATCATATTCGCAGAAAAATTTTAACTGGAGTCTCAATGACCCGCCATTACAATTGCTGCCTCTCTGACAAATTTGCTTCGCGATTTAAAAGATATATTCAGTTCCAAATTTGTTCGTACCTATTAAGTATTAAAAAAATACGCCCTACGTAAAAAGCATTTTTCAGCTTAAAAGTGTAAATTCGCGGTAACTAAATAGAGCATAGCAATGGATGAATAGCATCACTTGTATTCCCGCACTGCACAGGCTGAAGGAAGCTTCATTTTCGTGGATTGTACGTATTTTTTTTTTTTATTACTACATAATATACGACGAGTTTGCAAGATGCCTGCTCTACAGGTTTTTTACAGAAAGGACATTTACATACGATTTTAGCTTCAACGATTTACCTCAAATTTGCACCACCAATGAGCCGTGTTATTTGGCTGAAGGTAATGAAAAGTCTTCTCCTTGCTCCGTAGTTGTGAAATTCTGAGCTTAGAGTGATTTCTCCCAAGGAAGAATATCGTAAAATCTCTTTTAGCGCACTTAAACGGCGTCCTATACTGTTCGTCACAGCCTTGTTGTCGCTTAGGTCAAAACTCGTGCATATTCATGCGTACATAATTGGAAGCCATATCTACCTATGCTTACTGTAGTTAAACTGCTTATTTGTTAAAGACAAAATACGATCTGTTCTGAGGGAGTGTAGCGTTTTTTCGTTCCTTTTTTATTTTCCTTTATCGATTAGATCACAAAGAGATAGCAAATTGGGGTCTAGTAATTACTTGAGGTGAATCAATATTAATTCAATGAATTGCTAAAAATATGCAGATTCCAAACCACAAATAAAGTTATTCAGCTCGCGTTTTCGCGGAGAGTTTCTCGTAGCCTACTTACTTTTAAGGGTAAACTACCGCTATGGATTACTAGTCTTTTCATAAGAGGTATTTGATGTATTTTTCGGAGGACAATGAGTGACATAAATGCGCATAGTTGCATAAAATGCTATATTAGGACACAGCAAAGAAAACTGAACATAACTCCGAAGAAAATTGTATAAATTTAAGTTGTACCAGTATTTTTTCTATGACATGAAAAAGAACAGATATTTGCAGCCATTAAGCTAAGTTACCACCTTAGTCAGTTCGATTGCTATTTATTAACCATACCACGTTTAGAAAAATCACTGGCCTCTTTCATTTGTTGTTTTCTTCCTTCCAGAGGACGTTGAAGACATGATAAAAAATATAAATATTTGGGACAAGTACTCGATACTTCGTAATGTCGAAAATAAAATATTTTTAGATTGCGCTTAACTCATGCAAATCCTTATTATCGAGCTTTATTACTCTCTTGATCCGGAGTAATATCAGCCATTAATCGGAAAAAGGACGCTAAAACAAAGATTAGCGTTTTCCTTTGGGATTCCACGATTACTTACACCTATCGCGTGAGATTGTTTCCAATAGTTTATACCTGCCATACTGTCTTTAAAAATATGTACTCTTCAATGCGTATTAATGCCATCATCAATGACATCTTCAAATAATGAATGTATTATTGACGACGATTTATGTTAGGTCAGTATTCGTCGTTGAGATGGCATTACTAGCACTTCCGTTGACAATCGTGGGCTTCTGACCGTTTATCTTAATCACTTTAATCTCTTCGTTATAATATCTCGTGCAACAAGTCGTTACATTTCACCACTTACCTCCGGCTAGAAAGCGAAAAGTGCATAGACCAACCGCTGAACTTGAACAACGCGGTCAAAAATAACTCCTCCTTGGCGTATCTCCATGGGGATTACGTCATGAAAGAAACTCTTAATTCTCCCTCTCCATCTTCTCAGTGCAGTGGGCCAGTAGATAATCTCCTTAGACTAGTGCTTTATTGACGCCCGTCTTCTGTGCATCAGACCTTGGATACCAGTTGTGTTGATTAGTGATGATCAATGTTGATAACTGGGGCAGTGGCGATCGGTGGCAGCAGAGCAGGTAATGGAGTCTCTATTTCCGTTTGTTCCAATCGAGTAGAAGAGATAAAGAATCGGTGCCACAGCTGTAAATGAGTTGCGGCGAAGACATTGCAATGCGCAGGAAGCCATATTGAATTAGATCAGGCGCCCTGTTCCGCACGAACTTGTGGAAGGAATCGTCGCCATTTCCGTGAGCGTTTCTTATCAACGTGGGCGATTCTCAATTTTTTCAACTGGATTCCAAGAATATTTTACATGATTCTTGAGGTGATAATAACATTGCAAGTTTGTGACTCAAATTTTACTGAAAATGTCGTCCTCGGTGAATTATTGTATATTCCGTACATCGTTAAAGAATATAGATATAACAGCTGGAACAAGACCGTAGGGCGGGCTCGCGAGGATACACTCCCGGGGGAAGTGTCTGTAAGCGCGAGCTTTTTACCTCTACACCCAGAAGGGAGAGGACAGGAAGGAAGCGCCGCCGCGATAGGAGCCCGACGACGCCTCCTAGGACAGGATTGGGAAGGAAGAGAAGGGACGAGGAATCCCGCACCGTCACAAAGGCGGGCGGGTCCTACCATCAGCGAAACCAGGCATCAGTCATTGCTATTTTAACGACTCTGGAGGATTATCCTATGAGGAAGATTAATCTAACGATCAAATCGTTAGATAATACAGATGTAACAGTTAGTATTTTTCCGATCCAAAGTTAGTAATTAAGTAATGAGATTAACACTTGTTGCGTGATACTTTTAAGTAATTTCTGCCATATGGCTAGAAGGCTATAAAAGATTTTTTTCACTTCACAGCTCACTACTTCTATAAGTTAACGTGGGGAAAGGGAAATATTTTGAGAAGTACTTTACAACGCCCGTTAAACTATCACCCATTGCCAGCCTCGGTAGCAATGGGGTAACGTCCGCTACTGCCAACCTAGAGGTCGCGGGTTCGAATTCCACCTGGGGCCGTATTCAGTATTTCGTCGGTACCGCACCGGTCGATTTCCCTTCCCAGCCCACCGACGGCACATCATTCCGTACCGACGACGGTTTCCATACCGACGACGGCTAATTCAGCGATTCAGTATGGTCGTCGGTATCAAACCAGTCGGTATACGGTTCCCTCTCCTTCCCAAACAGGGAAAATCCGAATATATCCGAAGTTGGAAGTCATCTAACGTGTCTCCACCAATGAGAAGGGTAAAAACAAGTGAAGACTCATTGGCAAAGTTTGTTGTCGTCATTCTCAATCTTTTTATTTGCTGAAAATACGACTTATTGCTACATTAAGATAATCGATATTGGATAAGTTGTTAACAATGCTTATATAATGTGTGGTAGTAATGCTGTACCTACAGAATCGAAGGAAACAATATTACAACATCACAATAAAGTTGGTATGTGATGGAGATTGTTGTTGCTGAAATGAATTATTGAAACTATCCTTGAGATCGTAGTTTCTTTTTTTAAATATTGGTTCCGTATAATGCTATTTATTCATGATTTAGTAATATAGTTGTCATTAAGTAAGTTCCGTCTAAATGTTATCAACGGAAGGTAATGCCATTGGCACCGTAGCAGACGAAAATAACATACCATGGAACGTGAACGTAGGATTCAAATGTAAATGTCATATTAGAGGAACAAGTTAGGAAATTGCTTTAAAAATATGGAGCTGGGTGTAATTAAAAGAAGTGTAATGACGAGGAAGTAAATAAATTGTGATTGGGTGAAATACATATGCATAAATTGCGCATTCCAAGTGAGAGAAAATTACAATATTGCGGTAAACCTCATACTTATTAACAAATATCTTCTTTTATCGTCAAGGGAATCAATGGCTGACGATGAAATGAAATATAGTTGCCTGTTACAAATGAAAGAAACTGATACCGTTGTGGCAAACTTCATTTTTAAATAAAAAGATCTTATTTCTATGCCGAGAGAAACGCCAAATTGATGATTGAGTGCAATAACAGTCGCCTATTCAGAGTGAGATAAAGTGATAACATTACGGCAAAACTCATATTTAATCAAAAATATCTTTTTTATGTCAAAGGAGCAAATAAATGATGATAGAGAGAAATAAAGCTTATTACAAGCGAGTGAAATTTCACTTAAGTGATAACATAAATGAGAGAGTCATTATATGTTAGCAAACCTCATGTTTATTAACCATTATCTTATATTTCTGTCAAGGTAATTAATATAGATGATGACACAGTGAATTATAGAGGCGTATTCGAAGGGGCAGAAAAAGATAACATTGCAGAAAACCTCATTATTTACTCGGTGATGAGGTAAAAACAAAATAAAACGTACAATGCGCACCGGGGAGTTCATGAAACCCACTAGTCGGTGGCCGTACCGACACCTTTTTGCTGTCGGTACGGCTACCGACGATCTCCCGTCCTCTCGTCGGTGCCGCACCGATCGGGTTCGTACAGAATCGCACGATTTCTTACCGGGAGTCGGTGTGACGTCGCACCCGACGAATCGGTGCCGCACCGATCGGTTTGGAGTTACAGAATACGGCCCCTGGGTGGATTTATCACCATTGGATGAGCGTGATTATGAAACAATTAAGTTGTAGGAAGGAATATCTAGTCCTAAACTCGCTTTTAATTAAAACGTCATTATTATTACTCTTGCAATCGCGAGGAAACATTGTCTTAAAACGTTCACTACAAGAGCTACAGTGCGGAAGCTTTCAGAAGTAAAATTCACTAAATCTATTAACGTCTTTCTTGAGTTGTATATGGGCATAATTTGTCAAATTTATATCTTGTATTTTGATTTGCTAGTCACTTTTCAAAATTTAAATTATTTTTCCTTTGATCACTTGAATAATCAATGTATTTTAAAAATCTATTCCTTTGAACACGCGTGATCCATAAAATTACTTAGGCTCCTTTGCGAGAGTATGAAGCAATGGCCTTGTAAAGGAGCCGCAAGCTCTCTATGGAAATACGTAGTACTAACCCATTTCCGCCAAGAAAACTTTCTGATTGCGATTGTGATTACACGTAGGTATGTTGTTCCTATAGTCGTTTTTAGAAATCCAGTAAAATATTTTGGTGACACATCCCTTTGTTTCTTCAGAATAACCCGTAGCCACCTAGTGTAGCAAGGTGGTAACGAGGTCAGAATCTAATATTGTTCAAAATCTACGCGTTACCTTGGTAGAAAGGATGAACCTTTAGGGAAAGCATATTTTTGAATGAAGAATGAGTAAAATAATCTATACAATGACATTTTCTGTTTACGTTTCTGATACTTTTGTGTAATTAAAGGACATTAGGTGTCCTTATTCCGTTTCCATTTTGCACCCGTCTTTTATCGTCAATGGGCTCTTTTCGAACGACTCCAAAAATAAACTAAGAGGTGTATTAACTTATTTCAAGCTAGAACAACATACTTGTAGTAGTTCGAAAGAGTGCGGGTTTTCTTCAAGATCCTCACGCTAAGAATGGTAAGATGTAGCCACGATGTAATATGGTCACGGTGGGCGGAAACTGGTTAATTTTATCAATAACAAACACATTTTTACTTTCACGACATATTTTGTGGAAGTGATAAAGTGTCTGTTATTGATAATATGGAGCTCTTCCACCAAGTACAAACTTCAAGTTTCGTATTAACTGGTTAATTTACTTTCCTC
The DNA here is from genome assembly GCF_921293095.1 of Ischnura elegans. NCBI lineage: Eukaryota > Metazoa > Arthropoda > Insecta > Odonata > Coenagrionidae > Ischnura > Ischnura elegans. Next base: position 100,910,345 of record NC_060254.1, read on the forward strand.
CATCTCTTTGTGCGTATTTAAAACACATGCTAAATCGAAGATACCCTCTCGTAGTTTAGCAAAGGTACAACTTCTGATTGCATTACTTGTTAATTTATAATATATATAAATTCTGCTCAACATACCCTGCATACCTCACCGTTAAGATGACGCATCACTCCTGCTCGACCGACCTATTTTTCCAGACCTAATATTTATTTAAATCTTTCTCTTGATACCTTAAATTTTCTGGGTATATGGAATTGATCATTACTGTTAGTACCTTCTATCTTAAATATGAAAATTTTATCTAAGTATTTTCTCGAAAGTAAAACGTTCTTTGTGGACAAATGCGCGGATGTTTACTCGCAAAACTCTGAAATATTTCATTTGATACCGTAATATACAGTATAAAATCACTTCGTTAAGTTCAACGGATATTTCTTTAATGTATCGATCTAAGTTTCGACAGCAAGAGTCAGTATTAAGATGTTATCGCTTTGATCTGGCTTTTGCAGTCGAAACCTAGGTCGGTATATAAAATAAAAATCTGCGGAACTTAACGCAGTGATTTTATTTTTAATGTCTTTATGTGGTTGGGCAAGGTGAAGTCTGAGCACGTGATATTTATTTACTTCTTTAAGTTTTAAACAAGAACTTGGTTGCCAAAAGTGACAAAACACGACAGATTTTGCAAAAGTGATGCCAGGGATGCCGACCTACAAAAAATATTGGGGGGCCCCAAACCGGGAATCTTGCCCCGGGAAATTTTATAAGTAGTGAGTTTTAAGTTTTTTAACATTTAAGAAGAGTCATATGGTCAAAATTAGAACTCTGATAACTCGAATCTCGATATCTGGACTCCGGAGAAAATCGACAAGCCTGACACATTTTTACTCACACACACAAGGAATTTTTGAGGGGGCTCGGGCCCCCTCAGGCCCCATGGAGTCTACGCCACTGAGTGATGCGTCCTATCAATCCAGTGCTTTCAAATTAAAGTGTGTTGCCTAAGTACAGCGCCCTCTGTGAGTTGGCGAATGAAAGATGTTGCCGGCTGAGCTTTAACATGTGCTTCGGTCAGCTGTGGCAGCTGCAACCATTATCACCAGTCCACTTTCCTCGCTTATCGACGCATTCACGTGACGTGCGTGTAATTGCATATCTGGTTGCGTTGCACCGGATTTGATAATCATGTGGGCTTGCGAGCGATGGAGAACTTATCCGAGGTGATAAGGCGGGAAAGGCCACGAAGTTTCCGCTTCTCGCCGCTGGATGACCGCAACAGTCAATGCACGTTGCGGCGCGACAATGTAAATAAAAATAAAAACTAAATAAAGTTCTGCTATTTGGGTAGACGAGTGACCTGCTATTGACGAAGCAAGAAGACAAGAGTTAGGTAGCATTCCTCAAAAAGGGGAGTCTCTTAGCAGCTGGGGATATAAGCGTTAAATTTAGGAGGAAATTTATTAGGACCTCTTTAAGGTAGTGAGGCACGGGCGATGAAAGCAGCCGATAAATCAAGGTTTGAAGCAGGGATGGCAAGTGAAACGAAACGAAAATGTTTCGTTTCATCCCAGAGGGAAACGGAAATACGAGGCATAGGTTTAGATTCGTTCCTGCACAAAATTAAAATCACCAAGGAGTTTAGTGTCGACCCAGGACGAAGCTTCACTCCCAGGAATGAAAAATAATCAATCGAAAATCCGCTGCTCAATGAGCAGTACTCATAGTTAAGTTTCGATCCCGAAAGTTGAGTCGGGGGGTATAAGAGAAAATGGTTTCGACCCATTACGTTTGAAATTCGTGTGAAGAGATAAATAAAACCGTTCGGAAGTAAAACGTTCTTGTTGGAGACATACGCGGATGTTTGCTTATAAAACTCTGAAATATTTCATTTGATACCTTAATATACCGTATAAAATCACTTCGTTAAGTTCAACAGACATTTCTCCGTTCACCGTTCTCCTGTTAGTGGTAAAATTATGAGTGGCCCTTGTATCTAATAACTTCGCACTCGGCGTGTGGGTCGAAACTGAACAATTCGAAGGTGAAGCACGTGGTCCCTCCGGTGCGAAACATCATCTGCGTTTCGTTTCGTTCCAGAGTTTTACTTTAGTTTCGGCTGGCCGGAACTCAGCTATTCCCGAGACACTTCACACCATTTGACCCTTAATTAACTGCATTGTACCAAAAAGTACTTCTTAAAAAATATATAATATAGGCGATAAGGATATAAGGATTATTCTGCAGCAGAGGTTCCAGATTCAAATCTTGCGTGAAGTCTTGGTACACCCTCATATGATATCATCGAAGTACGAGGTGACCCTGGGAAAAGACCTGGCCCCCCTACACTGAATGTGTGAAACTCACACCCCTGTGACTTATTGTTAGTCTGGGGTTTGCTTTAACTAACCAAATCAACTTTCGAGCTGGATCACTGATTGTGAGCGAGCAATGATCTTTATTTGTTCAGATGAACACCTGCATAGTGAATTATAGAAAATCTATCCACACCTTTATTTACAGAATATACCAATAAAGGTTAAGATGGTGAAGAGTGCCCCCAGATATTTTGAAAAATAAAAAATATACACTTAAAGTGCATCCCAAATTATGTGTTACACAAAATTTTCAGGTCTTAACAATGGATAATAGCTCCAAAAACAATTGAAAAACGATTTTTAGTTTTTAACAATATGCGTATTCATATTTATTGAAATTCTTGAAAAAATTTGAATGAAAACAAATCTTAAGTATGAATAAAGAGTCTGTCTGTCGAAGTAAACCTTAATGGTCATGCTGTGTTACGATATGACTCGCGTGCCAAAGATAATTCTGATTGGTTATCCGCATGAAAAATTCGATTTATCACTCATGAACTTTTTTTTTCAGGATATGGAAAACTCAGTGGTGAAGAAAGGCGGGGCAAAAGAAAAAAGCGAAAATGAGAGAGAGATGGAGGGCGCCTTGATCTACGAGAAGCCAGACGGAGGCTGGGGATGGATTGTCGTCCTTGGAGTGGCGCTCATGAATGTAAGTGCGTATCTGCATGTTATCCACATTCCACTTTAAGACGTCAAAAAATTAAATCTTGAATCGCGAATCGGAAACTCATCGAATACTTTACTTATCCATCAGCAATTGATATACGATTCTTCATTATCATTAATCTATTCTACGGTGTTTTGGTTATGATCGCTATCATTTTACAATCATAATATTATTAGAGTTATGACAGGCGTATTAGTTGACTTTGAGGATTAAAGGTTCCAAGGAAAAACAAACATTTGCAGACGTGGCAATGGAGAAGATTTCGCTGTATTTTTGTTTTGATACAGTAAAATATTTCTTATTTTTCCATGTAAACCACGCTTATTTAAATTTAGTATTCCACTTATGTTCGTAATGAAACACTTATTATGAACATATTATTTGGACTATGGTCTTCTCAATTTTTAAAAGAAAACTACTTCAACTAAATTTTCTGGTGATGGATATCTTCTTTTATAAATGCTTTTCATTAATGTTCATAACTTATGGAGCCCATGTATCACAGCATTGGTTGACAAGGACCTTCTGTAATCACTTTTGTTTCAAGAAAAATTATTTTGACGTTACGGCTTTGTTTTCTTTTTAACGTACTCCAGTAAAATCCCGCACCACAGTACTTTTTCTTTTCTTATTTCTTCAACTTGCAGAGAAATCCAGTTTTTCATTAAGACCATGCTTCAAACAAGAGTTAGATACTTCATACTTTAAATAGGAAATAGGTTGCATAGCATCTTCATACAATTAAGTTTTCATATAAAGGCCTGCGAAACCAGTAAAATACATCCCCCTTTACGATGAGTTCAACTTAAGATGGATTCAGGCACACCATCTGAGCTGATTTTGCGTGGGATTTTTTTAGATTTAAAAATTCGCCGATTTGGTTTACACTCATAAAAATTCATCACTTATGTTATTCTACGCCCTATTTGTTAGTGAAACACATATAATATCATAGCAAAATATACATTCACTAATGCACTTTAAGCTTTAAGCCCTATCAATAATAAATTCCCATTGTAAATATCTACTGTACTGGTTTGACAACGTTTTAAATGAAAATTTAGGTATATCATGATGTTTTGTGGTATAACTCCTATGGTCTAATAAAAAACGGACTTTCTCTGCATATTGGAGAGAAAACAAAATAAATTTTGCTGTAGTAATCGATTTTACTAAATTACGTCAAACATAAAACAAATCCAAGACGTCAAAATTCATTTTCCTTGAAACTAGAGTGGTTGTAGAAGGTCCTTGTCGAACCAATGCAGTGATATGTCGTAAAGACATCCTACAAGTTATAATAATTAATGGAAAGCATTTTTAAAGGATTATATCTATCACCAGGCAACATAATTTTAATATTTTTTATTTATATGCGTCAATTTAAGTCCACTCAGTTACTTGTTAGTTACGACGGTTAACTATAAATTTCTCGTCATATTTTATAGTGTGCTAAAGCGGATTCATGGGCTACAATGGCTTTGACACGTTTTCCACACAGATGACGGCCCAGTCTCTCGTGTCCTCTTTCGGCCTGCTCTTCGGCGATTGGCTGGAAGCGAGGGGCGAGTCCACCACGAGGGCAGCCATCATCATGAGCGTCATGGTCGCCACCACCAACCTTTCAGGTCAGTTTACATTCCATTCCATTCCGAAAGTTTCGCAAAAAATTATTATAGTGTCTTAACCCAACCCCCCTCCACCCCCAGTGGCACCGACTCCATGGGACCTGAGGGGGCCCGAACCCCCTCAAAAATTCGTTATGGGGGGAGAAAAAATGTGTCAGGCTTGTCGATTTTCCACGGAGTGACCAGTTATCGAAATTCGAATTTTCAGGGTTCTAATGTTGATTATATGACTATTCTAAAATGCTTTAAAAACTTTAAAACTCACTACTTATAAAATTTCCCGGGTTAAGAACCTCGGTATGGACCCCTAAAATATTTTTTATAAGTCGGCACCCCTGCTCCTCCTCCCCGTGCAAATTGAAATATTATGGTCCCCTCATTCCGCAAGGATCGCAGTAAATGAATATTACACATACCAATCTCTCTTGTTCATGGGATTCTAAAAATTATATGTTTAAACATATTCAATTGGAGGGGGAAATGTTGTATTCGAGATGGAAATGAAAACTGCGGTCACAAATTAGCTGAATATAGGATAAAATGCAAATGTAGAGTGAAGTAATAAATATAATTAGAATATGTTATATTTACTTTAAATCCCCATCGTAAAGCTTTAAGGCCTGTAAGGAATAATGCAAAATGGAATTTTTAAATTTATTAAGTTCAATGATTTAGTCTTTTTGTGCCGGATCCAAAAATATTCGTGAAACTACCGCAAACTGCTAAGTGTTGTAGTCAATTGTTTCATGCGATCCTCTTCCGTGCTTTGCTATCTCTAACCGTCTACCACGGATGAATATATCTTTAGTGATGCAATAATACTCTTAGCGGACCTTCAGTAGAATGAATATTTAAAAACTTTTTTTCTGAAAGCAGAAACTAATTTAAACCAATTTCACAATTCTAACGATTGTCACTGAATATCATGTCTTTTGCAGCGTTGTGGAACGACTAGACAAAATTTTTCACCCTAAGGCAGTAGGAAATGCTAAAAAATAGATATTCAGACTAGATGACTAACACAATAGCCTTAATCATACCTTATATCTCCGTGATATTAGGTTCGCTCTGCTGTCAGGGACGCAAGCGGTAACTTATGTAAACCTAACTAAATGCGCGGTGGGTCCCCCCTCTGTGCATTTGAGCGAGACTGCCTATAAGTCACTGAGACACCAAGGCCTTAGCTTAAAAAAAATTTTGGACGATAGTTCTTTTTTCACTTAAACCCGTATCTCCCAAAAGTTTCGTGGGACGTTTGAATACTTAAAGCCGGTTTATAGGTTAGAACAGTGGCGTAACCAGGAATATACTTTGAGGGGATGAGGGGGGTTATTAGTGGGGGCTATTCCTCCAGGAAAAAGGGATTACAAGAAAATTTTTGAAAAATAACATGCCTGAAAATGCATTTTACGTCATTTTGGCTCTTAAAATTTAACTGATGCAGTCTGCAAGGCAGATTCAGTTATTATATATCAATTCCGGACAAGATTTTTAAAGAACTTTTTTATTTCTCTGAGGCTTTGGGGGAGGAAACATCCCCTCATCCTCCCCCATAGTTACGCCAATGGATTATAATTGCGAAAAAATAATCGTTATGAACACTTAGCGTGAGATTACCGGAACACTTTGGTTAATGGCAGCGTTGTGAGAAAAAGCTATCGCGCAACCTGACTAAATTACCGAGAAAATTAGCGTAAACTTTGGTCGATTTTAAAATTTCGAGAAAACATTTTAATGCTCAGGGTGTTATCTTCCAAGTTCATAGATTAATTCTTTCTGCATATGCAAGGTGTGGCCGGACGTGTGCGAAATAGTATCTCTCTTTTACTTTCATACAAAAACCGTTCCGCAACAAGCTTGTGGAATCCTAGTATGTGTATCCTAGAGTGTGGAATGCCAGCCAAGAAGACTAGCGTTTTCTTCCACTGTCGGCGTCGAAATGATGTGACGCTGTACTTTGCAAATTTATATCTGGGCTTCAAGGCATGCTATAATAATGAATTATACGTCATTTTTAAGAAATTTTATTCCAAATTCTGATTTATTTTTTGTTTTACAATAAACTTAAAAATATAGACACGCCAGGGCAGTAAATGACTCCGCGCACCGTAAAATTAGCCGTTTCGCCAACTTCATGAACTTTGTAACTCAACCTAGGGAAAACTACTGGGTCTACAGGGTTCATCTTCCGCAATAAGTTGCACACATTAATTTAGATTAATAAAATGGCTTTTGCGTATTTTTAGAGCGCATATTTTGTTGCAAATCAACGAAAATATTTTAACATTATCTAATCCTATAGTTTACCCCGAAAGAAAAAATAAAAACACTCACTAGATAGATTCACTTTTTAATTTATTTGTAATTTTTCTATGATCTATTACAGGTAATGATATTGATACTTGTGAATGTTAATCAATTCTATTTATGCAATGTTGCCAAACGGGGCCGCGGCGGGTAAACTTAGGGAAGATGCTGTGAGAATGGATCGGAGACGCATTATAAAGAAAGTTGTGGATGGAAAAAGAATTAAATGCAGAGGTGGTCACAAAAAATGAATCATATAGCATTCTTTGAATTTAATCTTCGTCGTTGCATGCTTTTCAGAAAAATTTGAATCACAAGATGAATGTTCCGCGGCCCTTGATTTAGAAACTTTGGAGAAAGAAGCAGAAGACATACATGGATCAGCAATTTCCATTTAGTTGGTTATCAGGATATAGCAAGGATCCATTTGTTGTCAGGCCATCGTATAGAGTAGGACTGAAGTGCGCCACATGGGAAATAGGGTGTTTGATGGAAAGTCATACCCAAAGTTGTTCTACGAATGTGCAGTTCTCTCATATGTTGCTCTTTCCCCAGTTAAAACCGAAGAGTAATTGGTTTTGAATGATATTTTCACCCCGGAACCCAGTGATAGTGAAAGTGCAGGTGAAAGTTATCACTCTAGGATTTCCGATACGGAATTTTTAAGTGACAACGATCGCAATGACGATAAGCTCGTCTTGAGAGTAGGTGCCAGATATATAATGAGAAAAGCTCCCAAAATGTATTAAGGACTCTGTCCGGAAAATATTCATATTGTAATGCTACTTTAGGAAGGCCTTAATTACAAAGGTAACTTATTGACACCTGCAGACGTTGTGTTTATTATATTGATCGAAGTGCGATTGACTGATTCTTTCTGCAGAATAGGAAGTGACTTCGGGGTTTTTGAGTCACAAGCAGGCAGATTGTGTTGGAAATTCGTGCATATTAACGCTACTAAATTGTAAAAATTAAGAGACTGGCTTCCTCATATTCCAATCTTAAAGGGCTTCGTTTCGCCTTCCACACAAGGTATTTTTAACTCGAAAGCATCTTTGAATGCTTCGAGGTGGAAAATAAGTTTAACATAAGACTCTTTACCGGACCAGCCAAAAGAATACACATTGTCACATAAGTATACGCTTTCGCCAATATTACATGCAAATCTCACTTTGTTATGAAGTGTAAAACATTTCAGATTCACATCTGCTATAACTTCCATTTTTCGGCATCGACTTTCGGCGCCGAAGAACTCTTCAATTTCACTAAAATACCTTGGTATCATGATGGAATCAGTAACACGAAGCTTGCTAGAATTAGCCAAAGAATGACCATATTCCGTCATCTTTACGCAATCTATCGCTTTCAATCAAGGAAAAATAGATCGAATAATAGCCCTGTAGTCACAATAAATGACTCCGATACGTCTGCACTTCAATAAGTGAATCATAACCACGCCGTCGCTTGTATTAAAGTATGCAGCCTCTACCATGGCCGTGCCACCGTTCCTCCGCACACTGAATAATGACGTCACCTTACCACCAGCCAATCATCGGGCGTTTTCGATTCTCACTTGTATTTGAAAATTCTCGTTAACTTTTATGAATTAAATATCGCAAACCGCGTAATAAAATAATTAAAAAAACTTTCTCCGTGATACGCAGACATATATTTTTATATAATTTTTAGGCGCTTGAGAATATCTGAAATATATGCAAGCTCCCTATTAATGAGGGAAGTCCATGGAGGGAGGGGATACTGCCAAAATACTTCTTAAGAACTCCATGGAAACCTACATCAATCGATATATATTTTTAATGAAAAAAAGACTGCGAGATAATCCTCTTATTATTTCTTTCGAAATTTGTTATTTATTGGAAGGGATGGCCCTCTAGGACGTATATTAGAAAATTTTTATGCATTGGCTTCGTGATGTTGTGCCAATAATATTTCGTGCCTATAACGTGCCTCCTTTAGTAGTATTAATTCTAAAATTTCATCAGGTTAAGATGCGTTACACTCTAAAGCACTCTTTGATTCCCTTTTTTATATTAAATGCGTATTATTTCAATAAGGACACCTCGGTATCGAAATCACAACAGAGGATGGGGTGCATGAACCTGACGGTTTTTGTGGAAAAAGTTAATTCACCTCAACGTCACGTTTGTTTTCGCAGGCCTTATGACTGGACCTGTCATTCGTCGTTTTTCGTATCGGAAAGTGGCTATGACGGGAGGAATTCTGACGGCCTCTGGAATTGTCATCACGAGCAGGTGTGACGAAATTTGGCAGGTCATCATTTGCTACAGCATGATGGCTGGTAAGTGATTCAACTTTACCTCATCAGCATATATCCCTATTATTTTGCACTGGTTTTAACGTTGAATTGGTGAACTCAATGGAGATAATTGGTAAGAGTACATGAAAAATTTTAATTTTTAATATTGAAAAATAACACCGGCGCTCGTATTTTGGGCCCGCACAACTTTAAGTTATCATATGCAATATTAAGAGGTGCGTGGCAGCCTAGTCGGTAGAGTGATTGACCAATGATTTGAGGTGTACCTACCGGGCAGTGACGTCATGGCAAAATTAGCAAAGCACGATCTTTATTTTTTTAGAAGAGAAATATTACTCTATCTCTCTTTTATTACAACTTATAATTTAGATTACATTACATTTTTTTTGGTTTTGAATGTGCATGTTTGAAATTTTGTGGCAACAAAATTGACAAAAGTGCTATTTCACTATTATGTCTTATGTTAACCAGTGCCGGAACGGCGTAACGGCGCGCTCCGTCACCATGACACCCAGTAGCGTAGCCAGGGGGGGTCCGAGGGGTCAGGATCCCTCCCCTTCCCCCCCCGAAATATAAAAACACAATCATTTTCTTTCATAAAATAAAACAAAAGATTAAAAAATCATGAATTTTAAAGATTTTTCCTTTAACAAATGAAGTTTTTCCGATTATGAAAAGTGTTAAAATTAGTTTAAAACCCATTACTTAGAACCCTGTTTTTCCCCCTGGTTTTGGACCCCCCCGCCCCCCGAACGAAATTGCTGGCTATGCCACTGATGACACCTATGGCACCGGGTTCAAATCCTGGTTGAAGCCTTCGAACATCCCCAAACTAAATCCTCGAAGAGCAAAGCGACCCACAGTGGGCTGAAATCGAAAAAAGCTGGCCAAAAATGATTTTTTTCACTTTTTAATTTGGAAAAAAGTATTATATTTTCAAATTACAGAATAATCAGTGACCACATTACTGAAATAATTTTATTCATAACTCATTTTTTTAAAGCAGGAGACGTCTGTGAAAATTAATGAAAAATTATCTCAAAATTTTTTTCCCATATTTTGAAAGAATTGACTGAAGTTTTTTGATACTGTTGCGTTATGTTTTAAAATGCCTAATTTTAAACCATTCCATAATAAAAATGAACATTTTCATAATTCGTTGTAGTGAAAGTTTTTATTATAGCGATAATTTTTATTGCTTTTATTTAAACAATTAAAATGTCCTATTTTTCATGTATTTTTAACATAATGTAGAGAAAAAGTTGATGTTTTTCACTTTGCTTCACGAAGTGTTTAGCACCACATTGTAAAATAAAGTGTCAACTTTAGTTATCAATTGAAAAATCCTGCCCCGATTTGCCACCCCACCTCTCCTGTCAAGTTATGTGCGTGTATGTCCAACCGCCCGACGCGGTGGTTTGATGCGAACATTTGTTCAGACTTAGCTGTGGCAGAGGATAATTCGCTAAAAGTGAGACGAAACTACACTTACATGCACTGCATACATTTAGCATGCCATATTAGTCTTATTGTTCTATTTTTCTAAGCGCACATTACAATTTCCTTCATGAGACATATAAACGACTCAACGATTGCGCTGGCAGACCAGATTCTTGTCTCGGGAAGCGGGCGGCTGCAAAGCATAAATTCTTGGAAAACCCAATTCTAACCACTATAAACTCGCATATTCTGATATCCGTACTCTCCTAGGCCATACGTAGCAACCATCAGCTGAAACACTGAAAAGGGCACACGTGTGGCGGAGCGCCGCGCCGCAACGGCGGGCACTACCCTGCCGACCGCGTTAATCCCTATTGTACCCGAAAACCCAACCACTGTGTTATGATTCTTATCTAGCGTTAAAGAAGTTGTGTACTCGTTTCATAACTGTCCCTCTCTAGAAATGCCATTTATTGCTTTATAGCCTCGGTCTATGAAAGGGTTTTTGGACTGTTGAGGATCGCTTCCCTTCGACATCCGTGCAAACAATTTTCTACGAAGTAGCTCACACGGGGTTTTCCACAAATGCTTCTTTTCAATTGGTTGAAAACTATTATCTTTTACGATTTTACCGAGAAAAGTAGTGATTTTGTCTTCGTAAGTGCGAAAGGATGTGAGTGCTTGCGCTACGGATGCGAAGAACCAGGGTTTATTTTCCCTAAGTATACCTTGAAATTTCAGCGTTGAGGCCGAACTACTACTAGCGAAGGATATCTCGGAACGATAAAAAGGTACGTTTTCCAAGTAAAATCTCTGTGATCGTGTGTATTATTCAGAGAATTAAGTTCTAATTTCGATTTCCTTGCCCGGTGGTTTAAATTGTTGATATTTTGGATGAGAGAAAACGGAGCGCATGAAAGTAACCCGCAAAGAAATACATGACGTTATTGTTAATGAAAATGTAAATTCGCCGTCGTCAAAACGTAAATTGGCCCTTCAATATCTTTATGGTAAGTTAAACTTGGGGAAAGACGAGAAGACAAAGGAAATGTTGAAGAACTTCATGAATAAATACTTTTTCAATAGGTATATCTAGAAATGGAAAGAATGCAAGAGAACCAGTTTGTAGTAAAATTTCGATGTTGATTAGAGAAGGATAAACCGCTCCCAACAGATATGCATGCAACTCTTCTTGAGACCACTTGTTAAAGCATGGTCAAGGCACGACTAATGATGGGAACACTGCCCAACGTTTTTTTTCTGAACCTAAGCTAACATCAGAAATTACCGGTATGTTTACCACCAAAAACTCAAATTATATAGATTTTTATTTATTAATTCAAAAACTTGTTATGAATATTTAAAATTTTTGGAAGAAGGAATTGGTGAGGACTTTTTTCCTTTTTAAATAAGCATTAGCGAGGAACTCATCTCGAGGTTTGCCTCAATTTTAAAAGCTCTGACATCTGCACCTGAGATAGATTATGCCAATTTCAGCGAGTACTGCTCAGAAACTGCATACCTTTTCGTGGATTTGTATCCGTGGTACTACACGCCCCCCACGGTGCACAAATTGCTGTTTTATGGAGCATCAATTGCCAAGGCAGCAGTGCTTCCAATTGGCCAACTTTCGAAGGAAGCTTTGAAATATCGCCACAAAGATGTCAGAAGATTCCGAGCGCACCACACGCGAAAAATTTCGCGCTGAACTGAAAGGAGATATCTTTTCCGAAGGCTTCTCCTTACTTCGGATCATCTAATATCCAATAGTTATGTACGTACAAATGCTAAAAGAAATGTTTCAAAGGATATACGATACTTACTTGTATTGGAAGAGCCAACTGGTAGTGGACAGAGATGAGGACAGTGACGGCTGGGAATCCGATGAAAACTGGTAGTGGCTGGCAAATTTATCCCTTATGTTTTCTTATGTTTTATATATTTATGTTAATTTATTATGGTTCTTAAATAATTTTGTGGTATTTTGGTTTATGGTATAAATTGTTTGCGAGGTGCTTTCTTATGTGTGTTCTTTAGGACAAAATGTTGACGCAAAGTTGGTTGACTAAATCACTAATGTTTAAAAAATAATTTTATGTATTTATTATGAACATTTTTATTTAAATTATTAAATTTAATGTTAAACTACTTACTGTTTTATTCCTAGCTATTAATTTCAATTAAATGTTCCCTCTTTACTGAAGCGGTCCAAATAGTCGATTTTTGGTTTTTTTCCGTCTCCGCGTATTTGTTTAAAAAAACTCCCCGGATTGATTTTTCGGCAAAATGTCTTTATAATTATGTTATATAGCCTAAGTAAGAATAGGAGGAAAAATTTTATCGAGCTAATTGTAAAAATACGGAAGATATGATTTTTGGCCAGCTTTTTTCGATTTCAGCCCACTGTGCGACCCAAGGACAACAACTGGCCCCCCTAACACTTAATGTATGGAATTCATGCGCCTGTAGCTTAGTCTACGGTGAGCTCTACTCTCACCTAAACAAAAAAAACCTTCGGGTTGAATCACTGAGTGAGTTATGTAATATTAAGACTTGTATATCGATGTATAACATATTATGATCGATATATTATTAATGGTAATCGAAAAAAACCTAAATCACGTAATCAGCTGAGAAGTTAACCAGATATATTATTTTGCGTAATGTGAGAGAAAGATTTCCCAGACAAAATGTACGTCGCTACCGTAGCTCTTTGAAAAGATAAGTTTCCTTTCTGATAGAATATTATTCTTGGGCCAAATTCCTGTAAATGTAGGTTTGTAAAATCTGGATGTATGGATCTTAATCCACCTTGGACGTCAAGTTACGTAAGCTCAAAACAAGAGCATCACAAATTTTCAAAACTTAATTTTTTTACAGAAATTTTACGTTAAAGGCGCACTGTATTGAGTATTTTATAATTTTCACGTTGCTGAATGCACCGCGCTGCGTAGATATTTATTTTTCTTGCCTGCTGATAATAGGGTAGTTTCCTTATTCAAGGAAAACGAAATGCATTGATTGCGATTCCTTACCCACCATTAGTGTATTCACAATATACAAATTATTTGGTTTTAGAAATTCCAGTTTAGACGAATGGCAATGGTCAATTTTAACCTCATTTGAAAAAGGCCAGATTGGCGCCCATGCGATTCCACTCCACGTGACGTCACAGGGACCTAGTTTCTATACGAGTAGATAGAAGTTTTACATTGTCTGAGATTACTAATGCATGCATGAGGCACAGATCTCAGGGAAACATGTCTTAATAATCAACTATTAAAACAGCTTATGGTCGGAAAGTTTCCTTCCTTTGATAAGGTATTAATAATCCTTATTTAAGCCAAGCGCTAAATGATAGCAGGGTACTCTGCTACCTGCTAGCAGCCTGCGTCGTATCAGCGCTCAAAGCCTCGCCCCAAGGTCACCTCGCCAGGCGACAGCTGGAACCAAAAATACGTCACACGGACTTTTCCCGGCATTCCTACTTAGCCTTCGCGTTTTCGCGCGCTTGAAATTTTTCACTTTTCGTTTAATCGCGAAAAATAGATATCGTCATTCGAAAATCTAAGAGCGTGAAATGCGTTCTCCAGGAGTAATAATTATTACGATTATTTTAGTACATTATAATCTTTCGATTTAGGCAATAAAAAAATAATAGGAAACTACCCCATTAATCTCATGTTCTCAGGTCTGGGGCTTGGCTTCATCCTGCCATCCTCCTTCGTTGCCATCAACGCTTACTTCACGGAGAAGCGCGGCCGCGCCGTGGGCTTCTCTCTGGCGGGCACGGGCATCGGTCAGATGCTGATGCCGCAGGCGGTGCGGGCGCTGCTCGACGAGTACGGCTTCCGCGGCGCCATGCTCATCCTGGGTGCGGTCGCCTCGCACAGCATCGCCGGATCCGCCGTCTTCCACCCCGTTCACTGGCACGCCAGGGTGCGGGAACCCGCGCCCGGCGAAGAGGGCGGAGGTACGAGCACCTTCATTCACCTCTAACCAAATAGGGGATACGGAAAAAAATACTTCAGGGGGGGCGCAAAACACATCTTGCCTTTACTTTGATCGTGGGGATCGGGTTGGTGAGGTGGCTAGAGTGTTGGCTCCCCACCCGGCGGGCTCGGGTTGAAATCCCGGCAGTGGTAGAGAATTTTCGGAGACTGCCCGATCCCTGCTTGAGTGCTGTGTGGAGGACATTTCAAGCGCAACACTCCGTCCGTCGGATGGGACGTTAAGCCGTGGTCCCCTTGGCGCCTTTCGTTAAGAGCAGGCTAATGCCAACGCCGGGTTTCTCTCCACCCTTCCTTCCATACCCTTCCCTCATGGCGCAAATGACCTCAGCAGTCAGTCGCCTCCTCCAAATATCATACCATACTTTGATCGTAATAAACAATAGATAAGCCACATGCAAATTTTAAGGAAGTTTTATTTCAATTAACACAATGCCATCTTGTGGTATAAAAAAGTTAAAATTGTGGTTCTATCATGTTCGGCAATGCGGGTGGCCCCACAAGGAGGGGGACGCGACCCCCCCCACCCCTCCTACTCCATATGTATCCCTCACTGCCTCTAACTCCTTTCATTCATATAACGCTATAAAGGCAAACATGCATTAAGGAGAAAGTTGTAGTAGTCCTCATCCTTTAATAGTTATGTTTTTCTATCCTTTTTTTCCCCTTCTTTGGATGTATAATGAAGCTAATAATAATAGGTCATGCTATATTTTGGCTTCTTGCATTTGTGCATCCGCTCATGGGTGTACCCAGGTAGGGGCAGGAGGAGGCAGCTGCCCCCCCAGTGGAGCCAACTCCATGGGGCCTGAGGGGGCCCGAGCCCCCTCAAAATCTCTTTATTATCTCTTTGTTATTTTAAAAATACTTTGTTTTCTCATAGGCGGAGGCAAGGAGATGCCTTTGCTTGGTATAGCGACACTGATTGAGCAGCCAGAGTCCAAGTCGGAGCGTCTGCACCCGCCATTGGCGGCAGGTGATGCAGAAGAGGAAGCAGAGGATGAGGTTGCCGACCTGCGGGGTCGCATGCTCAGGAGGGCTTCATCTTCAGCGGGACAGAGGTAAAGAGTAATAATAACGATAATAATAATTGTTATTGTTCCTAGAGATCACATATGTACTGGTGACATTGGAAGTCATCAAAATAAAAAGTAATGGTTACAAATAAATGAAGTGATATAGTATTTACAATCTTTACAGTTTTAAGGAAAAGTTACAATTTTTGTGGCTGATGGGCAAAGATTACTCTGAGCCCAACATAAAATCCTTCAGGCTATAGTAGTTGTTTTCCATTAAATCTTCAAAGTATTCTTGAATGGTGTAGGTGGAAGGCATTTGATATCATACAGTAGTTTTTTGTATATTTTTGATAGGGAGAATAAGGGTCCTTTTTGGCAGAAAGTGCAAGGGTAATCTTTGAGGTGAAGGTCATTGGTGGTTCTGGTTGCGTGATTATGAAGAGAACTATTTTTTGGAAAGTATTCAGGGTTATTTTTAACAAAAGAGGCACAGTTAAGTATGTACAGTAATAGGAATGTTAGAATTCTCAGATCATAGGGACAGGGAAGTAGCCAGAGATGTTCAAAGTACCAAAACAAAGTAAATGGGCAAAGTCAATCTATCGATAAATATAAAACAGGACCTCTGTCTGTCTGTCCACCATGCATTTCCAAACGACCGCACAAATTGCTTCCAAAGTTAGTACATATAGGTGCATCTCATGCTCCTACAACCCATAGCATTACTTCTGGTTGTGCCCGGCAAGTCTTTTGTGTTGTTTTCTCAGTAACATTTGTTGCATGATACCAAACAACTTCTGTGGTTGGACATACTACCGGGTAGATAGATAGCTGATAGCTCTGTTCATACAAGCATTACTTCCAATACACTTTGGAAAAAAATGCCACATGATGCCTATGCATCACAAATGGATGCCTTTTTTTATATATAACGTTTTAATTATTACTCTGTCTATTACTCTAATATAAACTCAATATTGTATTACATTTCATTAGTAATCCACAGCATTTTATAAAGAGAAGAGAAAAATATCACACATCTTGTGTAGGACTTAAACGGAAGTTGTGGAGTTTGGAAAATTCTTGCATTGTCTTAAATTATGGGAAGGGGAGTCAAAATTGGTATGAATTGGCCCTACATGTACCTTGAATGGCCCATTATATTTATTACATTTCCAGTTTCCCATCTCCACTTACCATTTGGTCTGTGTTCTTTTTGGAATTGTTCACACAATATGACAATTTTGAATTGCATATGCAATCAGATAGGGTATACAAGAAATACTGACAAAGTTAGGCAATTCAATACCTTCTCTACATAAACGCTCATCAGTCACCTACCGAATCAAATCTGCTCATCTAGCTGCCCCACAATACGAATGCGCTCAGCTGGCAGTAGCCAGAGCATAAACGCACACCTCCAACTCTCCAATCTTCAGAGGCGAGCGTTTGTACACGGGCTACTGCCAGCTGAGTGCATTCGTATTGTGGGGCTCCCAGCTGAGTGGGTTTGATATATTGGGGGATTTTTGAGCATTTTTGCAGTGGAGGTATCGAATAGGGTAGTTTCCTTCATCAAAGAAAACGAAAGGCATTGATTGCGATTCGTTACCCACCATTAGTGTATTCATAACATATGAATTATTTGGTTTTAGAAATACCGGTTCAGACAAATGGCAAGGGTCACTTTTATCCTCATTTGAAAAAGGCCAGATTGGCGCCCATGCAATGCCACTCCACATGATGTCACTGGGACCTAGTTTCTATACGAGTAGATATGAGTTTTACATCGTCTGAGATTACCAATGCATGCATGAGGCACAGAGCTCAGGGAAACATGTCTTAATAATCACCTATTAAAACTGGCTAAGGTTGGAAAGTTTTCCTCGTTTGATAAGGTATTAATAATCCTTATTTAAGCCAAGCGCTAACAGCTAGCATGGTACTCTGCTACCTGCTAGCATCCTGCATCATATCAGTGCTCAGAGCCTCGCCCCAAGGTCACCTCACTTGTGGCAGCAGGAACCAGAACGACATCACACGGGAGTTTTCCCGGCATTCATACTTAGCCGTCGCGTTTTCGCGCGCTTGAAAATTTTCACTTTTCATTTAATCGCAAAATATAGATATCGTCGTTTAAAAATCTAAAAGCGTGAAATATGTACTCCAGGAGGATTAATCTTTCGATTTAGGCAATAAAAAAATAATAGGAAACCACCCTATTGCTCACATGCTGAAAAGTGAAAGTTTCTTTCACAAAGCAATTGAGTAGGTAATATTTAATATTACATGTAATATTTAAATTTATTAAAAGCAATGATTTTTAGGAAAAAACCATGAAATGTAATCGTTTTTTGTAACCCATTCACTTTTACTCAACACCTCCTCAACTCTGCTGGTGTCCAAAAATAACATGAGTTAAGATCAATAATTTTTTAACACGAATAGCTCAAGAAATAGACGATGGATCAAAAAATGGAAAAGATATGTCTCTCTTTATTTTTTACACTATTGCAGTTGGAAACCATAAAAAAATTATGAAAAAGCCCATTCTTCACTCACAGTAATGCATCATTTCCATCTTGCACACAGCCTTAGGCCGGTGTCCGTTGAGAGGCGTCGTTCCTCCCTGACGCCTCCGCCCCGGTGGATGACACGGAAGGCTTCCTGCGTGTCAGTGACCAGCGTTGATGTGGGCTTGCCTGTCGAAATGCTAGCTGGCCTCTCCATCGAGGAACTCCCCAAAGAGGAGGGTGCGAAGAAGAAAGGTTGCTGGGACAAGGTTGTGGCCTTCATGGACCTGAATCTCCTGGGCGACCCTGTGTTCGTCAATGTGGTTGTGGGCCTGGCTCTCGTCTACTCGGCTGGCATCAACTTTGCCATGGTCTTCCCCTTCTACTTGTCCAGTATTGGGTTCAGCAAGGCAGAGACGGCTACCTGCATGTCCACACTGGCTGGAGCTGACATCCTGTCACGGGTCGCCCTACCGTCCATCACGGACAAGCTAGGTGCTGGCAACCGGAAGACCTTCTTGGTGGGCGTTGTGTGCCTTGCCATTTCGAGGTCAGGTGAGTGATCTTTGATATCTTTAGCTCTCACCATCACTCTCCAAGGTAGTTCTCTACCCACAAAAAACCGACTTTATTACCTACTTCTAGATTTACTGAATTGTACCCTCACTAAATCTATGCCTGCTTTTCAGTGCCAATGGTACAAATATTTTTTAATTCTATTATTTTAATGCTAATTATGGTTAATACCTTCCTTCTTCCCCTAGTTTTTGTCTGTAGTCTACGGACCTTCAGCTATCCATAAATGCGTTTATCTACCAATTATGTACTCAAAAAGGTATGTAAACATTGTATGAGGTTGGGGTCGTAGCTTGCAAAATTCGCTCATTTAAGGAATTAAATGGTAACAACCAGAGATGAGTCAGTTCAGGTACCCGGTTCTTGGTACTGCCTGCTCTTAGCCCTTAGAATCAGTATCAGCAACCGATCGCATAAAGTCAATACTTAGGAACCACCACAGAACAGAGGATGGGATTTGAATTTTCTGCACAAAATCGAAATGCAGTTGATTTCTGGATTCTGGATCTGAAATCGATTACCAACCATACAAGACATACAAGATGTCCGCCGGCAACATGTTACCGGTGTGACCGGTGTTATGTGTATTACTGTCACTCAAATACAGTTGCTGTTATCTGCATTGAGTTGCGATTAAATGATATCCGTCTGTGCGGTGTTTTGTTTGCCTTTTGTGAAATTCTTCCAGATTCCTCAGATGGGTATCAACCGCTAAACGTGCGAGTAGATGTTTTTGTATTACTTAGTATGAATAATTCATATTAGGCAGAGTTTATTCATTTTATTGTGAACCATTTTTTACCAAGTGGATTTATTGAATGTGTTGTTGACGTAGATATCTGGTTGACTCGAGTTAAGCGTTAATAACTTCTCAGATGTTATCATAGCACTAAAATCAAAAGCTTACTGTTTATCAAATTGTATGTTTATTGTGAAAGCGCAATTGGTCAAGGCCGGAATCTACAACAGAAACAGCCAATTTTAGAAATTCCAGGATTGAGACAGTGCGCTCTCGCAGCAAATATAAATGCGAAAAAATAGGGATTTTACTATTAGCGAAATGATAATATCTGATTTGTGCAGGAAATTTGAATTGAGAGACAACAGTTTTCGTCTCATGGCGCCATGACTCCTAATTTTCAAGTGTAAGTAGGATTAAAAGCTATGTACTTAGCCTCAATCAATGAATGTGACGAATGCCTATATAAGAATGCACAGTAAAATATTGAAACCGTTAGATCATAGAAAAATATTTGGGTTACATTGTATTATTGTTTCATTTTTGTCAAATTCTTCGCTTTGACATTATTGATAACGTCAAAAACGCACAAAAATTTCATTAAAAATTAGTCTACAGAGTAAATGATCTAAACGATGATATGCTTAATGTGAAAGTGCAACGAACAGTCTCAGAGTTATTTCAGTTTGTGCACAGTATGTTCAGTTGAGTTTGTCGTGGACCACACACATTCAAGAGATCCCCTTAGTGAAAATGCTCCTCAATATATTGAATATAAAATCTGGCTAGTAAGAATTGTAACAATCTGCTCATCTAGGTGCTGATGAAACAAATAAAAGAAGTTCAGTGGTTCATACCCTTCCTTTCTAAATCCTGGAAAAGACATTCAATGGATGTCCACAAGTGGGATGTTTGGGCATCCATATGGAGTCCAGAGTAAGACATTCAATGGATGTCCACAAGTGGGCCATTTGGACATCTATAGGAAGTCCAGTGGACGTCAAGTGGATGTCCATGGATGTCAGCCCTGTCATTCAATGGATGTCCAATGGATAACATTGCAGACTGCAGAACAAATGTTCACACCTCCAACAAGCAGTACACTTAATCACAGGGTTGGGATCAGGCCGTTACAATGGAACACCGATGTCTCAAACAGATCAGACGGCCGATGACGAAGAGAGTAGTCTTTAACTCAAAAGGGTCACCACCGCATGGTGTGCCATATCAGGCACAGATACTTATAACTATTTTTACGCAATAAATAAATACTTAAGTGTTATTCAAACTACCAGCAATATAGTATACACTTGTGTCATCAATTATAAAATGATTTTGACTGCTTGAATAAATTAGAACTACAATTTATAAGAAATGTAAAATGTAAAAAATTTACAGAACCAATTTTTGATGCATTCACTTACATATGAGTACACAAAATCATGGTGCTGAGATCTAGCAGTGTCGCTGGACCTTCAAGGGTTTAAACAGACTACGGGCAAGAGGACTTTATAATTTCAAGCCGATATCTGTAATTACTCCAACAGTATAATCGATTGTATAAGATGTGCCATATATGGCGCACCGTGCAGTGTAGGGTTAAGACCTTTCTCCCTCACATTGCCATTCTTGATGGCCCACGAGGGCGTAACATCCAGTACCATGAGCCTCGGTACAATTGCCACGGGAAATCAGGAATCTGGATTGCATAACTGCCTCCCTGAGCCTGAGAAAAAATTCCAAGCTGCAAAAACTTAGCGTTCATCAGAGTAAATATTAGTTTCAGCTTAGCAAATTTGTCAATTTTGTCGAGAGAAGAGTGGTCAGAAATATAGATATTCTCCTCTATGCTCCTAAATCTCTTTCTACTCATAGTTTGATGAACTAATCCAACGCATTTATCCTTATGTTTAGACCAGTACATGTCCTGCTAGTGGAACACGTGATGCCTAGAGAGAATCAAAATCCCAAGAAATGTTTTAAGTCTATTCTGATGTTAAACTCATACCTGTTATTATTAGTAGCATACTTTCTTGAAAAATATACCATTTTCTCCAAAACCTCATCATCAAGAAACAGGTGAAAAATGTCTGATGGAGACTCATCTCCAAGTTTACGTTGTATTTTATCATCATCATCCTTCAATATCTAAAGAGAAGGAATGTGCACATGTGCATGTGCACATTCCTTCTCTTTAGATATC
The DNA here is from genome assembly GCF_921293095.1 of Ischnura elegans. Lineage (NCBI taxonomy): Eukaryota > Metazoa > Arthropoda > Insecta > Odonata > Coenagrionidae > Ischnura > Ischnura elegans. The sequence goes on from NC_060254.1 coordinate 100,932,112, forward strand.
GAAGGACACAAAAACTTAGCATCAATTTCTTTTTTCGATTTTCGAAATGAGTCCCTTTTATCAAAGGATTGTGTATCTTTTTGAAGTAAACTGACGGCTTTCCTCCATCTTCTTATTCCATATTTGGTGCTCAACTATGCCATCGCCTCGATGTATTTCAAATGTTCCTGCAATGTCTTTGTAAATCGGCTCCACTGTTAAAATTTTGTCATCTATGTCCTCTTCATCAGTCAATTTGTCAACATCTGGTGGTACATAGACAACATCCATTGCTTCATCCACATAATTCAGGGTTTCTTTTAAAGTGGCCAGGATTTCTTGGGTGGACATACTCCTTTTTATGATCTATCTGTAGTAGTCGTAAATAAGTTTTAGTCTCAGAAAATTTGATAAAATAAAAAATGATTTTTTTCACACTTAACATTGCCTGAAATGTTGATGATCTTGAAGCTGTAGGATCACCCAGTCACACCTTGCAACTGCATGTATACCTATGGGACCAACTTCTTGAAGGCTTCATCTACAATTGAAGGTAAAATATATTGATGTGTACATAGCAGTGATCTGCTTCTTAATGACCTTCTGCTGTTTGAGAAACTATACATTACACACAGTTAGGAACCAACTGGTCTCTTGGCAGGGAAACGAGCTGCTCATTACTTCACAATGTATCTAATGACTGAATGAAGCCACTTTGTAGCAGTGGACAGCTGCGAGACCAATACGATTAGATAAAACAATTAATGGTATTTGAAATCCCAAAGTGCTCAGAATGCCAAAGTGCTTAAAATCGACTCCACGAATAATTTCAGGATGGTATACAATGTTAGCGACCAAGGTTTGCTAGATTTGTCCCTCGCATGGTGCCTCTGTCCTATACTGCCATACCTCTGAATGCCAAAGGTGTGAAAATGCACCATTAAATATGAGCGTCAAAATTGTATATATCTGAATAGTAAATATGTTATTTAATTAAAAAAAAATTCAAGTACATGATTAAGCATTCCTAGTGCATACATTAATAATACGAGTGTTAAGATTCATAAATATTTTTATTGCACTTGTAAAAAAATAATATTACTAACTAATGAATAATTTACCATGAAAAAACTATTAAAAAACAAGGCAGATATTTTTTCACCAACTAATTAAAAAATGGTGAATTTTTACACCGTAGGCCATAAATGGGTTCCTCTGATTTCTGGATTGCACCGCAGGAAACATAGACGTAAGAGTACACTGGTAATTGCAGGGAATATGCACAAGAATGTTCGACCCTCTGCTCTAATCAGCCTTCCATTGCCCTTGTATCTCTATGAACCAAACTCTTTCTTTGATGAATGGGATATATAATTGACAACCCTCCCTTCACACCCAAACTAATCTCAACCTCACATGTAAGTGGTCAAATTATAAACCCTTTAATTGAATTGGCTCTCCTTCCATTATTATTTCACTAACTTTGGAGACAGAATGTGGTAACAGAAGTCTTTTGATCCATGTGAATGAATATCAACCGATTTTCTTGGTCTTTGGTATCAAAATAAACAGAAAATTATGAAAAAACTTCTGCTAATAATTGTTTTGTAGATTTTGCCCCATGAAATAGTTAAAACACACTATCAAATATTCTGCTTATTTGTCCCTCATTGGGAGAGTCCCTCTTCCCATGGGGCCCACAGGAAAAAGATCGAGAGGATTATACATACAAGAATTTTTTACCAGTTTTGCTCTCCTGGCAGAAAAAGACTCCAGTCCCCTTGACAAATTTTCCCGCATACGCAGCAGAAGATTTGTGATCTTGTAACTGCAGCTAAAGGGTTAATTGATAGCAATTTAGAGTCTCACTAAATGACCCCAATAAATGAAAAAGTAACCCTAATTATCATGAGTTATCAATGTTTAATTATAAATATTTTCCTTCCATAGTAATTGCAGAACTAAGAGATTATTACACTCTCCTGATTGTGTCAGCCATTTGTGGCTTTGTGAGAGGATCAACCGTTGTGAATTTCAACCTGTCCATCGCTGAGCACTGTTCAAGTGCGCAACTACCTGCTGCGCTAGGGATCAACATGGTGATGAAAGGAGTTTCGATATTAATCTTGGGACCAGTACTTGGTGAGTTCCTCTTCAGGTTATAGCACTATGAATGTCTTACTGTGGCAGCTTGTCAGGCGAAGTTGGAGAACTGTCACTTCACTTATTTTTGAGATGATGCATGAGAATGTCATGTTATTTGAACACTTTAAGAATTCATATCCACTTTTGATCCTCTGACTACCAGCCTATTCTGAGTAGAATATGTGAAAAATGCCAGATATGTCACCAATTAAACCGCCATTCTAGATTTATTCCTGATATTGAAGATAGGTTTGGGGCTTAAAATCATTAAAATCATTGGATGATTAAGGCATTAAAATTTTTTGGCCATTCAAGCCACGCTGATGGGAAAAAGATTAAAAACATGGGGATTGGGTTGGCATGGTGGCTAGAGTTTTGGCTTCCCATCCTGTGGGTCTGAGTTCCAATCTGAGTGGCAGAGATGTGTTCAAACTAACATACATGATTGGTGAATATATATTTATAATTTTATTATTAACAGGAAGCGATTGCTATAGTGCATGATTTTTACCATGATTCAAAAGAAAATGATGTGATCTCTCTTAATTCAACATTTACATAAAATGATTAGGATAGTTGGATACCTTTTTTCTTATTTACTGTTAGGTGTGCTCTCATAAGAAACAAAGTGGCCTTAGCTAATGGTTATCTTGAAAATTACAGAGTATTATAGGTGTATAGGAAAAAAAATAAGCGTGAACCATTTTTTGCTGAAAATATCATTCCATGTATGTAATCGTGGTTGCATTAATGGCCTCTAGTTGTCTCGGTACGATTTGTGGAGGTACTAGTTAGGCTGTCTCGGGGGTGTCACCTTGGTATGATAAGTGGAGGTTTTATGATATAAAGAGGTTCATTACAAGGAGGTTTGCCTATAAATTTACATGTAAATCTGATGGGACAGTAGGGGTGGTATGAAGTATGGAGGTTTATGATGTAAAGAGGTTCACTACATAGAGGTTTTACTGTAGTTATGTACTTGCATGGCATTGCTCGTGAATTTCAACCTGTCCATCACTGAGCACTATTCAAGTGCACAACTACCTGCTGCGCTAGGGATCAAGATGGTGATGAAAGGAGTTTCCATATTACTCTTGGGTAGCTGGAGAAGTGGAATTACTTAAGAGGAAAAACTTAGAATTCATATTCACATAGCATGATTTTTAGATAAAGGAACATAACAGCTATGGCAAAGGTACATATATGATAACCCCGACCCCCCCTTGTGTATCACATGGTTGACTCTGAATTGAAATATGATGACGAGAGGAAGACATTGAACAGCAAACACAAGAAAAAACTATTTCCGCGCATGGGATTACCGTATACCCCACTTCACAGCATTAATTTTTATGTGTGTTTGTACATGCGTAGACCAAAAATGTTGTGTGAACGAATACCCCAGCAAAAAGCTTTGTACCAAGAGGATCGGTGGCACAGCAAGGAAGGATTTAGGGGGATAAACTCCCTCTCCCCACAGAGCTCAGAGAAATCTTTTCCATATTTGAGGTTTAATCCACTTTACAAAATTGCATTAATACTACCTATAGAATAGTGTAATAATTAATGAAATATCCCTTAGACAGCTGTAAAACTCACCATTTTAACCTTCATATGGATTTGCTGCGCCTTAGCGGTGCTCGTGGTTTTAAAAGTAGTGTAAAAATTTTCCATTCCAATGGATCATTTTGAAATTTTCAGTAGTCTATTTTTTCTGCTTTCTTCGTCTACATATAAAATTTTGTTAGCATAGTGTTGATAGTTTACATTTTATTGGCCTCTAATGAAAAAAGTTACGTCATTGGATTTACGGCGCCGCTGCGGTGCTCAGTATTTCCTCATCGCTACGTCGGTGACTGCACCCTCAATGTTAATGTCAAAGCATTTATGTTTCGTATGAAATGCTATAGTATATTTATAATCATATTATTTATATTTCTAAACATTATAAACAAAATGAAAATGTTAAATAAAAGAAAAATATTACCATACCAATTTTGCTTTATATTTTAGCTAAGAATCAAAATATTTGCCTCGTTATAATGTTCATCGACAAAACTTCATCTTTTTACAAGAATTATTCATAAAAACTCATGGCTAGTCAAAGTTGTTTTATCATGGGTCTCCGACTTAGTTTTGCTTGGGCCGAGAATTTCCTGGTCGCTACGTCAGGGACTGCACTCTCAATGCTAATGTCAAAGCAATTATGTTTCATATGAAATGCTATAATCTATTTATAATCCTATTATTTAATTTTTCAAACTTATAAACCAAGTGAAATTGTTTAACAAAAGGAAAATATTACAATACCAATCGTGCTTTCTCTTTTAGCTAAGAATCATTATGTTTGCCTCGTTAAAATGACAAAACTTCATCTTTTCGCATGAGTTATTTATAGAAACTCATGGGTAGCCAAGGTTTTTTTTCCATGGATTCCGACTTAGTTTTGCTTGGGCACCTTCTCCACTCCGTGTCCACGTACCTGCCGTGGTGTTAGTCACCTTTAGGTAAATTCTAGGGTGACTCTGTTTAGAATTACTCCAAGCAGCAATTCTAAGAAAAATTTAACACAATGCATTATCCGAATTCGTAGAATAATGCTTCCTCACCGTTGTGTGAATATTTCTCGCTGAATGAGTAACTGTAACTTGCCAGGAGATTCAGAAGTTTCACCGACTACTGTGAGGAACACGTCGCACAGTTATTGTTATATGTCATGTACCTTTCATTCGAAAAAAATCTGTTTGCAGCTACGATAGTCTATACAAAATTGCTGGCATTCATATAGTTACTGATGACGTGACAGTTTACCATTGGGGTGAAATCAAGGTAACTACCCAACTAATTGTGTTATAGAAAATAATTTCTCTTTCCTGACGATGAGTTTAGAATTTACATGGTAAAAACCGTTTCATTATGAAAAGGTGAAAAGACAATTTACCGTGAGGTGAAAATTTGTGAACATATTTCTCGTTTCTTTGTGTACTCAAATGCACAGATATTTTATGCATTGGGGGTGTTACTAACGCAAAGGGGTGAGTGAGGAGGAGAAAGGAGAAGGAATGCCAGGTAGGTTGTTTTGAGGTGAAGGGGTGGTAGTGTGTCGACTGCCAAGGATCGGGGAATACCCTGATCATTAGGACAGGTAGGAGTAGAAAATCCTTATCGCAAAAAAGGTTGGGAGTGCAAGGAGGCAATTAGATACAAAAGCCTGCTTTTTCTTCATCCTCCAACGCTGCATGAGGGACAGGGAACAAAAGCCTTGTCAAAACGCCCCACGGTGGCCCTCCCTTCATTCCAAGAAGGTCCAGCTTGGGTGGGTCATTAGGGTGGAGAGAAGTTCAATCAAGTTTTGTGGGAGGGGGGAAGAAGGTGGTGAATGACGAATAAGGGAGCTTAGTGGGAAGGTATGGATAGTCTCAATGTTTGGGTCAGTGAAACCCTACGGAAAGAAAATGTAAGGGAAGTCCTTCCAAAGTGAGGATATTTTTGTCACCCCAGAACATTCCTCCATCAGTTTCTCATGCAGAGCTGGACGAAAGAAAAAAGGCAGCTGCTCCTTCCCCCTACCACCAATAACACATACTTCGAAGAAGTTATTTTTTTGGATTTCCCACCAATCCAGGAGTGAAACTTAATCTGATGCACTCCTACGCAAAACATTTACCCGTCCATATCTAAGGAAACCTTTCCCTTGGGCTACACGTCCCCAGTGGGGGAATGGGGCTCCGTGGTAGGAAAAGAGTACCGACTCTTCTAGCTCCATCTCCAAAGCAGCATTGGGTTTTTTGACACGTCGCTTATTAACCCATATTATTTATATTTCAAAACCCATAAGACTTGATTTTTTTAATTGCAGGACATAAGTTCCCAGAATATTCGTAAGATTTGTCTTGATCGCCAGAATCTTGTAAAAATCACGAAAGTAACATCATCTCTTCTCACTTAACCTACAGCTGCTCCATTATTAACATTTAATTACTTATTCTTCTATATACAATGCAAAGATATAACATAAGGGTGGACGCAGTGAAGTAAAATTATGTCATATGGGCAGAAACGAATTTTATTCGGTCATCATTTTTAGTATTTGGATACACAAAATTATAAACAATATAAACATTAAAAAGCGGAGTTTGTCGAGCTCTGCATATCAGAAAAATATTTCAAACAACCATTACACAGGAAATTAAAACTTTCACTCGAAAATAACAAACAAAGTGAACTGAAATTAAGAGCATTATGGCAAGAAATGGAAAAGAATGCAACGTTCAAGATTTTTCGTTTTAACTTCAACAATAAGGCTTAAAAACTAGCAAAACAGGGTAAGAAATAAAGACAATAGATGTATTTACCATTATCAATCAGAAAACTTGTAAATTCAGGATAACTTTGAAAGATAATAGCAAAAAATGATGCGGCGCCGCTGCGGCGCCGTAAATCCAACGACGTAACTAATTTTGTAAATCCACATGAGGGTTAAATGACTTATCTTAAAACTTTCAGGGGGAGGGCCCCTGCACCTCCCGCTTAACTCTGGCAGGTATTTCATACCCCCAAGACCCCACAGTAATAGTTGCGCCTAAAACTCCCTAGCCTTAATTCCTTGCTGATCCCCTGAAGAGGATTAGGTAATAGTTAAGTGTTGAATCCTTTGAGTTATGCTTTCCCTTTGAGTGTGTCTTCCCAGCAGAATGCTCAACTGCAGAAGTTGTGTGACATGACATAACAAACTGTAATGAGAAAACAAAGCAAAGTATGCATTGGACAAAACCAGAAGTAGCATTTTAGTGTCTGGTCTGAGATCCTGAGATGCACGTATTTACTAACTTTGGTCGCAATCCGTGCAGCTGTTTGGAAACGCATGGTGGACAGACAAATCAACACTGTCTTTTATCCATATAGAAGATTTGATATGGGTCATTAAAACACAGTAATGTGTCACAGGAAAATATGAGGACAGATTTTTAGGTTATGCCAGGTTAAAAATATGTATACAATACTTTACTGCTCAAAATCAATGAAGCGAGCCTATTTGTTCCATTTACAAATAGCTAAATGTAGTATAAACATAGTGTTTCCCTCTCTTCTGTTTAGTACCTTTTGAACATTAGATGATTCAGTTTGCAAGTTCACTTAGTTAATAGGGTAGTTTCCTTCATCAAAGAAAACAAAAGGCATTGATTACGATTCGTTACCCACCATTAGTGTATTCAAAACATACGAATTATTTGGTTTTAGAGATACCAGTTTAGACGAATGGCAATGGTCAATTTTAACCACATTTGAAAAAGGCCAGATCGGCGCCCATACGATGCCACTCCATGTGATGTCACAGAGACCTAGTTTCTATACGAGTAGATAGGAGTTTTACATCGTCTGAGATTACCAATGCATGCATGAGGCACAGAGCTCAGGGAAGCATGTCTTAATAATCACCTATTAAAACTGCCCAAGGTCGGAAAGTTTCCTTCGTTTCATAAGGTATTAATAATCCTTATTTAAGCCAAGCACTACCAGCTAGCAGGGTACTCGCTGCCTGCTAGCATCCTGCGTCGTATCAGCGCTCAAAGCCTCGCCCCGAGGTCACCTCTCTTACGGCAGCGGGAACCAGAACGACGTCACCCCGGGTTTTACCAGCATTCATACTTAGTTTTCGTGCGCTTGAAAATTTTCACTTTGCGTTTAGTCGCAAAAAATAGATATCGTCATTCGAAAATCTGAGAGCGGGAAATGGATACTCCAGGAGTAATAATCTTTCGATTTAGGCAAAAAAAAAATATGTAATAGGAAAGGGCCCTATTTACCACTGTTTTATCTTTCCCTGACTTGCCCTTCTGGATTCTGAATTCAACTCAATCCAAGTACTTAGTGGTTAGCCCTTTCATCCATGCATCTATTTATAGTCCTCATCACCATCTGAAATGGGTAACAGGACACAGGCTCAGAACACATCATAGCCCACAATTTACAACTCTGATTCTCTACCTGAACCATTATTTATGCAGTCTGAAACACATTAATTATCATATGCGAGGAGGATATTCAAAATTTGTCGCCTCTGACATCAATAATGGCAGTGAGACTTTATGTCTAATAATTCACTCTCATTGATTAAGAGCTGTTTTCAGCTGACTACAGCCTGACTTCAACAGATAGGTATACTGTTTGACTTTTGCTGTTGACAAATTGATGGTCTGTGGTAGCAGATGGCTCAAAAATTTCAGCGCAAGCAAATATCTCAGATTCAACAAGATCAAAAGATTGTGAGAATAATAAGATTAAAATATTTTCAAATTATTAATGGAGCTTTTATTAGGAATATTTTCAATGAAATTGAGGAGAATCAACTGCATGTATCCTGGTCCACGACAAATGCGCAGATTGCACTATTCATTTAATTATGATTGCTTTGATAATAACGGAAATTCATGGAATGTCTTCATTCATTCAAGATTTTGTATTCTCTGAAAGTTTGGTTCTTATGCATGCAATTATTTTCAATTGCGGAGAAGAAAATTTCTTGGTCATTCATTATTTTCCTTACTCTTGAAAGTTTTATTGACACTGACTGGTAAAGTTGTTTAAATCATATGACCAAATACTTAAGAACTTAACAAGAGAAATATGATTTTTTAAATATTGAATAATGTAATGTATTTTTTCAAAGAGTAGAGTGATATTTTTTGACACCTCCTCAGTAAGGCATCGAAGGGAGGTAGGGATGGGGTGAAAGAGCTTTCACCTCAGCAGAAAAATTAAAAATATGACTTGTTTGGATGAAATGTGGAGGGGAATCAAAAAATTAGGATAATAGCAATGTTAATTTGGAATAAGGAAAGGAATTTATGAGTATTTAAGTACCTATGTACTTAGCAGTTATTGTTAAGCCATGATTTATATTTGGTTATGCAAGGGTGTATCAGCAAGACTGATGTACATACCTATGATGAATGCCTATTTTTTCTACCCTTTTCCATTAAATGTGCCTGGTGATACATGTCTTCTCCAATATCATTCTAATTCTTCCTCTCCTGACTGTAGGCTGGGTTCGGGATTATTCAGGCAGTTATTCTCTGTGCATCCATGTTCCAAACACACTTTTGCTGCTTACTGGTGCATTTTGGGTGGCTGAGATGATCATTGTCAGTCGAAGAAGGAATGCAACGGCCAATGGAGATTGCAAAAAACTACCCAACTCTTATGGAAAGAAAAAAGGAGATGTCTCTGCATTTAGCCGCCAGTGATTGTGTTGGTTTTTTGGCCGTATTTAAGTTTATTTCTGTGTACAGAAAACACCAGCACCTCTTCTGAAAGACTAGTTGTAAAAATATGCCAATCAAAGAAGGTGAGGATGATAAGTGCCTGAAACTTGACTGACAAAAAATTTATTTATATATGTACATGAATTTGGAAAAGTATGAATTTTTATACACCATTATTAAAATTATTTACATAAAAAATGCATCTCAATTTGTTCGCAAATTTGAAGGCAACTGGCTCCCATTTTCCTTCTCTTGGTATAAAATGTAGAAGGAGTTCTTATAGTTGCAGCCTCTCTTAGCACACTTCCTCAATTATGCCGAAAGACATTTTTCAAATAGAACAGAAATATTTTCCTGTGCTCACTTATTGGAATGATATTTCTTCCCAATTATATACATGTTTCAGAGGGCAAAAATACTCCCACAACTTTTGGTATTGTTCACTATACTGCAATGCCACTGGCTTATATGACTTGCACAAATTAAGCGCCACTTCATATGAGATTTTTCCAATCAAAAAGAGTAAAATCACCTTCTTTTCCTCCTTAAATATCCAATATTAATGACTATAAAATGCCGTTTTAACCATTCCTTGTAAGCTTCCCAGTTCTCCTCTCTCAGCAAGAACTTTTTGATGAATCACTCCATCCATCCTCCTCCCCAATGTAGTATCTAAGCAGGCAAATGAATTCTCACGGTGGTCTAAGTCCAACCTCAGCAACATGTCTGCCATAGCCCATATGTGTATTGTAAAAAATTAATGAATGCTGAAAAATGAACTACCACAGCACTGAGATCAAAACCTTTTCAACAACTTTTTCGATAATCTTCATTTAATAGAAATCTTGAATATTTGCAATAATGAAAAATAGCAACTTATGAATTAATGCAACTTAATAATACAACAGTATGGAGAGGTAAAACAGATTTGATCAGCCTTTTGTTTTAGCATGTTTTTCCTCCCTCTTCTCTTAGGGTTCAATCTAGCCGTCTTTCTTTGTTTAGGTTGGTGATTTTAGCTAGGCTTGGAAATTGTAGTTGATTGCAGAAACTAGGTAAAATTTTTGAAGCCCATGGTTTTAGTACCTACACCAAAGTCCTCCAAGGGATGAAGTATTTGAAATAACTGAGTGAGCTTTCAAGACTTACTAGTTGAGAGACATCTTGTACTAATTTAAACTTGGTTGAAAAATCTTCTACAGGAAAACCTTAGATTACAGGTCACTCAAATAATCACTCAAAACTATGTTAGCAGACATGCATATGCTAAAAAACGCTCACTTAAAACCGTGTATGGATTTCCATGTAAGAGTTGGTTCCACCTTGTAAAATAGCAACAGCAGATCTCAAATGCTCCATTTGGGAGAAAAATATCTGTACGGCTGATGTCTTAAAACATTTACTAATATTGTACCAGGAATCGATTTAATCTAGTGAGAGTAACTAATGCGTTTCACTTTCAAGAAATGCCTTCCTGAAAAATGATGTGATTGATATTTATGTATAATGTGTTATTCACAATCTGCTGAACTTTTGCTCTTCCTTGAAAGGTTCTTGCGAGAATTCTGGCTGCGTCAATGTGGCTACTTTATAACCATGATGCCAGTTAGTATAGAGCTCTTATATATATGTATTATTAATTTGTTGGTTGATAACTATCCAAAAATACCCAGATGGTATCCAGTGTTTCAAGGATACACACCCCTAATATATGTATAGTCATTATCTTACAACTTCTCTTCTTGTAAGAAGGAAGGTTTCATTTGGGATCCAAACACTTCGTTTCTTTCTTTCTGTTATTTCTTCTTTGTTTCTTTCTTCACTTCTTTCTTACTGTTATGGGCTTACCTTGCCCAATCTTCTTCAAGAGCTCCATCCAGCTATCATCTTTCCATGCCCATCCAAAGTTCAGCTCAGCATTTAAGCCAGGTTTATGGGTAAGAGTGGATTGACCTTCGGTGAACTACAAAGGAGTTGCCTTATGTCTACATCTACGATGCACCACCTGGATGAATCGACACCAGGCATGCAACACTCATCCTAGCCTTATTCAGAAATGCTCGCTCGCTTGTCATTCACAGGCCAAGCAAACAGGACAACAATGTGAGGTCATAACAGAAATGCATACACTCAGGGGCAGATCCAGGATTTTTTTCTGGGGAGGCAACCAGCATCTGACAGGTCTTCTCATATTTGAGATTAAAAACAAAATACCACAATTGCTATTGAAAATATTCTATTCATTTTAATATGAAAGTTATCAATATAAAATGAAATGATTGAGGCTCCAAAATACACTAAATAAAAAGAACATAATATAACCGTATTAAAAATCTTGACTATTTTTTATGCATCTGGGGGGGAGGGAAATGTACCCCTAACCACCTTAAATCCACCTATGCATACAGTATTCATTGCTTGGAGTCACCAACTGTGAGTGACCGAAAATTCATTAGGAAAAACCCAATCCTGAATCAACAATGGCAACTACTTAAGTTCATACAATATTCTTAGATTGCTTGAGCATTTAAGAATATATGTCATTCAGAGCAACACTGAGTGCGAGTTCAACCCTTTTTGTGTTTGCGAGTCTGTCAAGATGAACAATGCATGTGACTTTTACTTCACGTTGCAAAATTACAATTACTGTACACGGTGTTTCAGGAGGAATTTGCATTGCTTCAGGAGGTGGTGGGGGCAGGGGTGGTCCGCAGTGATTGGGGGCCCTCGGCTGGGGCTCATGATGGGGCCCTCCTTCCCAGGGAATTTGGGGGTCTTCCCCCAGTAAATTTTAGGAAACTGCATGCTGGTAAATGTGTTTGGATGCTATTCTGGCTCTTAAAAATAAAATAAAAGTTAATAAAAAATAGCACTGTCATAAGTAAAAATTCTATGAATTATGAGAACTCTTCAGCTTATAAAATTTAAAAATGAATTATGGTTCCATCATCTATTTAATGAATTTGTTCCTTGACAATGCATTGGAATCTAAAAAAAAAACTCTAAAATGTCCTTTTCGAATAACCATTTCAAAAAAAAGCATCAGGTTCTCTTTTATCTCCTGACACCTTTATTTTATTTATTTTTAGGTACATATATATAATCTTTTTACACTATGCTGTGTATATAGCAAATAATGACAAAGTAGAATTTTATAATAGGGTAGTTTCCTTCATCAAAGCAGACCGCCAGCAGACCGCCCCTGGGTTGGGGAGACAATTTTCAGCATTTTTTGTTTTGACAACATGGGATCGCAACTCTTTAGTTCCTTAGCTATGGCAACGTAAACATTTTCTCGGATGCACTTTGAATTTACTATGAAATCGTTAAATAACGTACTGTGCAGGGATGGAAAGGATCTGAAACTTGAGCTGATTGTAATTGAGATATGTTTCGTCCACTTTATGCTATCCACAAAGAAAATGGTAGCTTATCTGTACTATCGACTGAATAATTGTGAATATTTCAACTTTCAAAGTCGTATTTTTTTACGATGAAAGCTTAATATTCAGAGATGGCATCAAAGTCTTCAAAACTAATTGTTAGGAATATTGATTTCATTTACAGCAAATATCTTTTCTCTATCATTATTTACACAGTTTATATGGAAACTTAAATGATCCCATGATAGCAGTAGCGGATACAGAAAAAACTCAAAGGAGGGGGGGGGTGCAAAAGATATCTTGAACTACCTTTACCTTTGTCGTAATGACAAATAATTAGAATTAAGTCACATGCAAAGTTTAAAAAAGGCCAAATGAGCAGAGTGATTGAGATAGGCACGAATATTACAAAAAAGAATCTTCAAGTCCGCCACTAAATGTGTTTCTCACCCTCCGCGCATGTGAATGGGTTTACAAAAGTCGCCACTCGCGTCGCTGACAGACAAAGTGATCCGAGTTTCACGGAGAAATAAGGTATGATTAGGGGTATTTACCATAATGTATATACGTACATTAAAGGCCTACCCAGGATCAAAACTAGGAGAGGGGGGGTGCAAGCCGTGGTCGTTCAAGTCTTAACATTTTAGAAAGGGTTGATCCCCTGTTTAAAATTATTGGCTTGAAAAAATAATGATATTTATTTTAGTCCTACGAATTATACTAACATCATTTTTCTTCAAAAGAAAATTCGCTCAAAACTTTCATTTTGAACTAAATGTATTTTCGCTTAAAGGGGGGGCAGCTGCCCCCTTTTCCTCCACTGGGTACGCCCATGATATACAGACTGTCCCAAGGGTCGTGTGTCATTTTTGACCTCTAATTTCAGTAACTTCCCCTCAAGCAATATTCTTGAAATTTGGAATACTTATGGGTAAAGGTCCTTAGTTTTGTTGAGTGCAAGTAAAACATTACAACTTTGACTTTTTAACCTCAAAATGTGGGCCCAAAACAAAATTTTGAATTTGCCTTACAGGGTTTCAATGATAAAAAATTCGAGATTAAAAAAAGTCTGAATTTCATTGACCAAGATGTCAATTCTTAGGTTTTCGGACACGAGGAAACCGAAAATAACACTTTTATTTACAAAAATGCAACCGTTCACCCAGTAAGGTCAAAGGTCAAAGTCATAAGGGTGGCAAAAAGAATAGGATGCCGACAAAGTTGTCGATCCATGGATTTGAAAGTGTGCCCAAGTCATTGGTATTGTCTACATACTCGTCTTATTCACTCTTTGACCTCCACGGCTAATACTGAGGTCAAAGGTCATAGAGGTAAACGTTGGGCCATCGTGACAACCAACTTGTCGTAACATAGATTTTAAAGGGTGCTCAAGTCATTTCTACAGTTTATTTTTTAGTATTGTTGATTTTTTGGCATTCGGGGGTCACAATGGGGGTCAAGGGTCATAGAGGTAAATGTCGGGCCATCGTGACAACCAACTTGTCGAACCATAGATTTTAAAAGGTGCTGAAGTCAGTATTGCAGTTCATTTATCAGTATTGTTGATTTTTTGACCTGCGGAGGTCACAATGAGAGCAAGGGTCATAGAGGTAAACGTTGGGCCATCGTGACAACCAACTTGTCGAACCATAGATTTTAAAAGGTGCTGAAGTCAGTATTGCAGTTCATTTATCAGTATTGTTGATTTTTTGACCTTCGAAGGCCATCATGGGGGTGAAAGGTCATAAAGCCATGATTTCATATATCAGGGAAACTAATGTCTCCAACCAAAGGGTGACCAAGTGAAGTGCGTAGTACACATAGCATCCATTTTTTTAACTTGTTAACCTCCTGAGGTCATAAGGTGGTCAACATTCACGGAGGTGTGTGCAAAAATATCCAGGAAATCAACCCGCTAACCGAAAGGTTTTCAAAGATGCCCAAGATAGTGGAGCGATAAACACATGCATAATGATGTGATGTATCAAGTTCATAAATTTTTTATGCTATTCCTCGCATTAAAAGCATTATAAGTAATGCAAAATATTGGAAAAAAAGTCGATCGCATCGCACTCATAGCCGCGCCGCGGACATTTTTGAAAGGCGATTATAATGCGACCGAAGTGGCAACAGAAATCAGACTTCTATGGGATGTAATTGGGCCTCCTTTACTATGAGGTCCCCTTGGAGAAAGCGATCGCATTGCCCTTCAACGACTGCCTAACATGCTCAACCCACCTCAGCTGTATGTCTGGCACCGTGCGTACGGTTTACTTTGAGTTGCGTAGCGCTCTTTCTCGTGACTCACGAGTACGTTTGATTTTTTCGCCCGATGGGGGAGTTTTCGTCATGAATTGTGCCTTATAATCCATTCGCTTGCCAGTCAGTTTTGATCGTCAGGAGCGAGTAGTTGGCAGTCTGCATAGGTACCTTGTCCTTAGCTGTTTCAGTGTCGCACTGAATAACAATAATGCAATTCATTTATTTTCCAAGCCATTACGTTCAGCGTACGTAACATGAATTGGCGGTGCATTTGCGATTATTTTTTGTTTCAATGTGTTTCCTCGATGGAGCAATTGAATTTTCCGAAGGGTGAGTTCTACCTGTATATACGCTTCAAGGGATTTAAGGCTTTTGGTTACGATGGAATGATGAACCTTTCAGTGTATCTTATTCTGACATCGTACCTCCACTCAGTGATTCGAAGGATTGTGAAACAGCATCTATTTACTGACAATGCAGTGTTGATGGTGTTCAATTATTAACGCAAAAGGAATTTTTCAACCTCGAAGCGATTGAAGCCAAAGGCGATTTCGAAGCCAAAGGCGAAAGGCAAAGTTTCCTCGTATTGTCGTCATGCGGGACCGATAGAAGGAAGTGAGCACATTATTCAATTATTTTCTAATTTTTGAAATGTTTTAATGCTCAGTATCCGATAATTCGGAGGAGTTTATCGCAGTCATCACTGTGCAGTATCGGAGGAGTGCAATGTCATCGACGCCGAGGGAATTCTGATCTTCGAAGCGAGACGAGCCAAAGGCGATCCTGCGGAGATTTTGGAGATCCTATGGCTTCCCACCATTTGCAGCCCGATCGTGAGGGTGAGTAGCGTAATGAATTTTTTCCACTCTTAAAATACATCACTTTCAAAATTTTTACGAAAACGTATGTAGCGCCACTTGTGCTTTTCAATGCAATTTAGTTTCCCCCACTGCCAGGGGCGGATCCATGATTTCTTTCTGGGGGGGCACAAGGATACCTCGTGATACAAAACGAATGCAATTACAATGGGACCATATTAAAACTTTTGCATATTTTTTAAGCGTCTGGGGTGGCGGGGGCACGTGCCTCATATCCTCCCCCCTACATCCGCCTATGCTTTTGTTGTTATGGGGTACGCACTGCAAATATTTCGTTTTTACGTGAAAGCATATATGCGCTTGAAGAGAGGCCGTATTTCATTAAATCAAATTTATTAATCTCTTTCGATTTATGCTGGATTTAATTATTATTTCACCTGCATTAACTGCGTACTTTCGTTTTCAATAATGTGCAGACACCCACGCGTCCTACTTTACAAAAGGGGCTGGGTCGGTGAAAACTTGGAAGGTTGGCACATGAAGTAACCTGCATCCTTTGCCTTCGCGGCACCAAGAGCAGTCGCGGACGCGACCGATCTGCCGAAGCTGGAGTCAAACTCTAGGGGCAAAAGGCCCAGCGGATTTTAGATTGTTATCGGATGGAATGCAGTGAGGTAACTCACGTTCACGTTGGGCCCTCGGGTTATTTACTTCCGAGCTCCGTGGCGAAGTTTTTCCTCTCTTTAGATTCACATTAGGACTCGCCATTTATGCATCCCTCATACGTGGCCCTGTAGCCGATTAAGTCAATTCTGTGTGCGTTGGATGTGGTGAAGTTCTGGGAGGGTTTGAGTCCGAAGTAATCATATTTTTTTATCATTTCTTAAAAGAGGGAATCTTAAAATCAACATATTCTATGCAGATAACTCAAGAAAAAGTTAGTAGGTACTGGTTTTTTTAAACGACTATATAGTTATTAAATTTCGACTCTATTTACGTTAGCACATTTTTATCTAAACAGATTCTTTCGCGGAGTGGAAATTAGCATAAATAATTTGGTAAGTGAAATCTTAACACTAATTAATCCGATTAATTAAAATAACAATACATTTATGACCGAAATAATGGTCACCCGGATGTATTCAAACTTTTTATTCGGGCTAATCCGTAATATACTACGATGCATTTTTCTCGGGGAATAATCATAGAATATCCAAGTGGTCCTTAAAGCTAATTGTGGTTCGCGCACCCACTTTTAGGATAGTGTTTGTGCTTTCATTCATGTAAATTCCCACATTTGTTTCGTAATTAAGTACCTACTAGGACTTTGAAAACTATGATTATCGAACGAATTAAAATTATTTTTCTTACTCTAGGGTTATCACTAAGGTTTGAGCTACTATTGTACCTGGTTATTTAGTGAGAATTGTAGATAATATGAGTAGGAATTTTTCTCAATTGGTATTGGATAGTAAGAAATTAACCGAAAGGATACGAAGATACAATCTATGCCACTTCCTCTGCTTATTTCCTCTCAGTGAATGAATCTGCTCAGAAATAAAGGTGTTAAATTAGATGGTCAATATTTCAATAAATTTAGTAGTTTCAAAACGAAAAAAATTAAATAATTACTTCGGATTCGAACCCCCCAAAACTTAAGTGCAACAAATACTCGTGAAACATACCTATTCAGCTACGGAGCCGTATATCTACGCCACAAGGAAACGTTTATTCCAAACATGGAGCTGAAGAGAGGAAAAACCTCGAAATGGAGCCCGAGAGAAAACACTCCCACGGCTCAATCTGTGCGTGAACGTGATTATCTCAGTGAATGCGATTCCATTGGGCTTTAGCCTCTGGAGTTTGACTCCTGTCTCGCTAATTCGGTCGCCCCCGCGTCCATCCTCGTCGGCTCTTGGTGGCGCTCAGGTGAGGGATGCAGGTTACCTCATGTGCCAACCTTCCAAGTTTTTACCGACCCGGCCACATTAGTTGAGTGGGGCTCGTGGATGTCTACATATTATTGGATGCGATAAGGGGCGGATACAGGATTTCTTTCTTGGGGGGGCACAAGTATACCCCGTAATACAAAACGAACGCAATGGGGTGTTTGCATAAAAATTTTTTGCTCTTAAATATTTCTTCATCGTATAGAGGAAAGGAAGTAGATGAAGATAACATAGGTTTTAATGCAGTAAAATGGAGAAATATATTATTAAATGAATAATAAAATCGCTAAAATGCCAAGGAAATCGGCGGGAGAAGATACGGTTGGTGACGTCACTTGCCCGTAGTTACCCGTATGAGGCCTCATTGCGACTGGGAAAATTGTCGAAAACACGGCATTAGAGGTAAATTTTGATAAAGGAAATACAAATAATCTACCAAAAGTAGATGTATTTATGGTGGCGGAGTATTTGAAGGGAAATGACTTCTTCAGCATTCCGGAAGTTAGAAAAACGAAGGCACTTCGGTAAGTTACCTGATGATTTCATCTCCATAGTACAATGAAAGGTATGGGAAGCTGCCTTTTTATAGTCACCCTATCAGGCCAATAGATCAGTTCCTTCAATGTGTGTGCCAGGATTGGCACAGTTCTGTTAAAAATTTTACATGCATGGCCACATGATGTCCAAAATTGATCCGCGAGCCTTTCAAAAGAATCATTTACCTTGATTTTCATGAGAGTAAATACAATGTCTCTTTGGCCAAGTTTATTGTATTTCATTATCAAAGACATTGCATGAGGAAACCACTCATCTGGCACGCCAATATAAATTTTGGATTTCCTATTTACACAAGAGAGAATTGCATCAGGGTCCTGAAATTCATGAGAAGACTCATCACTCTCAGATGAGCATGGCTCATATTCACTCCCACTGCCATTTTCCACACCCTAAGTTGTTGTGACAGACTCCAATTCTTCTTCATCCACAGCCCCACCTATTCTCTTCAGTGGAGATGTCGGCACATCTCTCTGTAACTTGATGGGTGATGTGGCAATGTTAAGTACTTCCTTTTTTCTCATATTGCAATTTACTCCTGTGAGAAGCAGAAGTTTGGACACTAGCATCACTAAATGTCTTAGTAAGAGTCAATGGCTCATAGTTGGATGCAGCATTTCCACCCTCATGAGCTTCAGTGTAGTTCTATGTCCACTGACTCCTCATCCAAATCATGACTGGTTATATGGGGAGGGATATGTTTATCAACCTAAAATAAAAGCATATATTTTATGAGTTGTATAATTCAGGCAATAATATGCAAGTAACTCACATACATTTAACGAGACCCTTATCTCCATAGTACCAAGTTGATTTTTTTTAATTTGAGTACCTGAGCAGCGCAAACTCTTCACTTCAAATTTTCAATAATCACTTGAGCTCATATGAAAATATTCAAAATCCTACTGGGCATATAAGTGTAGAATTAAATATATGATTAACAACATTTTATTTCACTTTCACGCTTATTATTTTGCCCATTTTATTTCAGATATGATGGGGTTAGAATCCAAGTATAGCCAATAGTTAGAAGCCAAGAGTTTAGATGCCACATTTTAATAAGAGATATTTTTCAGAAATATTCCCTTCCCTCCTTCACCATTCCCGTCACTTACCTCTCCCCTCTCCCCTTCCCCTCCAATCACCCGACCACAGAGTATATATACCGGCAAATTCTGATGTGTTTCACTAGTCTTGAAAATGGTACAGTGTAACCGAAACTAGTCGGCAATAAAGTGTGTGTTTTTGTAGAAAAGCTAAGAAATTTCCTTCCAAACATTAAATATTAACTGCTCTGTTGCTATTAGGCTTCAATGTTGCGCAGGGGCGGATCCAGGATTTTGTTCAGGGGGGGGGGCACAAGGATACCTCGTCATACAAAACGAAGTAAATGATAATGGGACCTTATTAAAAATCTAGCACATTTTTAAGGGTCTGGGGGGGCACGTGCCCCCCCCTGGATCCGCCTATGATGTGGCAGCATATCATATATTAGTCAGTCTATACCTGTAGAACACATTTATGTCTCTGTAACTGTTTCTATTTAGTGATTATCATTTATTTTATTCATTAATGAAAATATTAATTTATTTAAAGGGCCAATATAAGCAATGCAGTCTACACTTAAAGTAGATACCTATAAAGAGTTCCCATAATAAGACTGTAATATTCATCAATTCACATTGAGGCTACAAATATCTTTAGAACCAGCCTAGGGAGGGCTGAATATGTATAACTTACACTCAGTCAGTGCGTCTTCTATTAATCTCTTATGAGTCCTCTTCATGGGTAATTTTCGGGTGGTTGACGCTAATGCTATCTGCCGATCTTCCTGGCAGCCAAATACGTGGGGAAAAGCACATTTTTTCAATAGGTTATGCCCTCCTACCATTTTGCACCTCATGAAATTTTCCATGTCGTCCTCCATTTATGAACAAAGCATTAGGTATATATTTTTAACTGTACATACCAAAATCATAGCTCAAACTGTTTACTTCTGATCTACTTGATGCTTATTCCAAGGTTTTCTTCGTCAACAATTTACATCCTTTGAATTGCAGTTTTTTGGAAGCATCTATTTTCCATTTCATTACGTTGGCTATTTTGTACGATTAATGGATTCATTCAGCAGATGTTAAAGGCTCTTCATCATGAATAATTTACGTGTCATATAAATACATTAGCATCTATTCAATAAGCGTCGGTAATAAATATTAAAATACCTTAAAATGGTCCTCGCTGCAATAAAGGGTTGATTTCAGAGAGACATTGAAGTCCCTTCTTGCATCTCTAAACCATTTCTTCCTTCGGAACCGCGAAAAACACTTTGTTAGGGTTCCTGCTGCTTGCATTAGTACACTCTGGTACAAAACACCATTTATATGCCGACATTGCGCACAGTTTATCTCTGACTTTCGTTCAAGAGAGCGCGTAACCATTTACTACAGCATACCCGTACGGCAAGTACTCGAAGTTACGGGCACGTGACGTCACAGGCGGCCATGTTCATTTTTCTTGTTTTCGCGGACGTTCAAACCGGGTAATTTTTTACGTAGCCTGAAATGGCCAAAATTACCTTAAATTTAAGTTTAAATAGCATTTCCGTATCTAGGATGAAGTGAAGTTTCCGCATATATCGCTAAAAAAATCCATGCAAACACCCCATTATAACGGGACCGTATTAAAAATCTCGCATACTTTTTAAGGGTCTGGGGGGGCACGTGTCCCCGAGACCCCCCCCTAGATCCGCCTATGGAAACCATAGTACCTACATACCCCGGATTTCACGGTTGTTTCTAATTTGCGCATTATAAACCGTTTCATGGAACTACGGTGGTTTGGTGAAGAACGTCTGACGCTGAAATAGTGGGTATCCCTTCCGGGTTATGTAATCAATTTTTTTCAGCTTGTTCTCTCATTTCGCACTTATTTACAGGTTTCTTATCATTGTAAATTCGCTAAAATTGTTATGTATACTATCATTAGAAGGAAGCTGTCGCACAAAAGTTAGAAATCGGGCAAGAGTTAACGTACCCTTTTCATG
Source organism: Ischnura elegans (assembly GCF_921293095.1). Taxonomy (NCBI): domain Eukaryota; kingdom Metazoa; phylum Arthropoda; class Insecta; order Odonata; family Coenagrionidae; genus Ischnura; species Ischnura elegans. The sequence goes on from NC_060254.1 coordinate 100,953,511, forward strand.
GGTGGCTCCATTAGGGATATAGAATAGTGGGTATCCCAGCAGTAATATAAAACTGCGTTTCAGTTAACGTGCACTTAAAGACTGGCGTGAGGAGTCACACATTTCGTTGTAATATTTGAAATTTGTTAGTCTGCTTCGATTCATTTTAATTATAATTATTTTCTAGTGTTCATTTAAATTTACTTGCCTCGGTTTTCTCAGATCTATTGTAAAGGCCGCTTTACACGATGAATGATCATGCGAATGAAATCTTTCGCCGTGTATAACGGAGAAAATTGCGAATGAACCGTCATGCGCATGGTCATTCAGTGAAAATTTGAACATTTTCTTTTTTGCTCGTATGATCACGAGATCATTCGGAATAATCATGCGCATGATCATTCACCGTGTATAGCGGCCTTAAAGGCCGCTTTACACGGAACACAGAATTGCGCAATCTGACATACGTGCGAAGGCGCAATCAAAATTGCGTCGTGTAAAGCGGTGAATTGCTAGAACACATGTGAGAATGCGTGAACGTGAGATGGCAACAATAGTCCCTGTTCTAATTTCGTTCATGCATTTGCGCAATTCCATTTTCGAAATTAATGCAGCTCTAACCTGCGCAATTCCGTGCCCCGTGTAAAAAGGCTTTAAGACTTGCTAAAACACCCGTTTTTATTAATAATATTAGTGCTTCTTTTTATCAACATGGTGATGGCCTTCTATTGTCAATGGAACTTATTTTTCCTTTTCTGCGAGAAATACGATGCCGTTGTTCAAATTGGAGATTGCTGTACAGTGGCGCCAACTCCATGGGGCCTGAAGGGGCCCCAGCCCCCTCAAAAATTCGATATGAGTGTGAGGAAAAAATGTGTCTGCCTACAGGATTGTCGATTTTCCACGGAGTGTCCAGATATCGAGAATCGAGTTAACAGGGTTATAATGTTGATCATATAACTCTTCTAAAATCAGTGCGGTAGTTGGAAAAAAAGAAATTAGGCGGTACTCACCAAAAATTCCAACAGCTGAACATGTATTATACATCCGGCCGCGAAGGTATTTTAACCGGTACGCTTATAACGAGTTTGGATTTTAGGGGGTACGCCGTCCCGGCCCAACTACAGCACTGTCTAAAGTACTTAAAAAAACTTCAAACTTACTACTTATAAAATTTCCCGGGGCAAGATCCCCGGCTTAGGCCACCAAATATTTTTGTAAGTTGGCATCCCTGTTACTGTACAATACTTCGTACTATTTGAAACTTCATTAGATTAGCGTCGAAGACCCATCCCGTTTTGTGAGTGCAAAGTGTGGTAGGTTAGATAAAGATTTTGTTACATGAAGATGATGTACTGCTGCCCAATAAGTACAGAGGGAAAAACTAAGGTACATACTTTGCTTTTCAAAAGTGGTATTAATAAGACCATCGGCATATGCAGACTTTTTTGTTTCGAAGCCATATGTCACATGATATCTCAGCCCTGAATTCATAACTGGCAATTTGGCAAAAATGGAGATTTGTAATTGACAGTGTTTGTGTTTTTCAATGACAAAGTAATGAAAATAGTTTACTACGGCCGAGACCTATTTTCCAATAAGATGAATATATATAATGTGAAAGCTACAGGATTAACAATATCGCTTACAGGTAATATTTGCAGCAGTTTTGTTGCGGCTCTTTAGATCAGGATCGTTATCATTTATTTATTTTATATTGATACAAGCAGGCCATTGTCTGGCGGCAGCATGGGATTAAAGTAAATGAATGGTAAGTGTAGCTATCTAATAACAAAGTAAAAAGTCAGAAAATACACCTATACTATACCATATCACTCTACTTCGAATACCATACCACTAAAAAATGACTTTGACCCAAAGTGCCCAATTTCCACGCTCCCAAATAAATAACAATCCTTGTTTCTCCTTCTCGAGAATGTAATTTCTTCGCATTTTCTCGTGTTAACATCCATTTTATTGGTGATAATCCATGGGGATATTTTATCTAGGTTATTTTGAAGGGTACACCGGTCTTCACTGCTTTTGATCCTTTGGTAGATCAGGCAAGCATCCGCAAAAAGGCAATATATTTTGGTGTAAACTCCCTCAATTATGTCATTAATATATATTAAAAATAAAAGCTGACCCAATACGCTTCCTTGCGGGACCCGCGATATTACCGCTATCTCCGTGGAATATTCCTCACCTACTCTTACCCTCTGGGATCTACCTTTCAAAAACTTCCTATCTATTAATTTAATCCTATCATCTCTCAGTATCATAGTTATTTTCTCTATCAATTGAGCGACGGACACCGTATTAAAAGCTTTTTTTTTAATGCAACGATCAACGCATCAGGGGTCGGAAATGTGCGTGCAGAGACTATGCATCGAACGCAAACCACGCGATATATTTTCGGAAGCATGCATTGTGTCACAGCATTGGCGTAACTATGGGGGGGGGGGGAATGAGGGAGATAGATCTCCCCCAAAGCCTCAGAGAAATAAAAATATTCAAAACTTTTGCTAGTTTGGACATGTAGTAAATTTTAACGTAACCTTTTAATGAAACCCATATTTTAAGTGCCAAAATTAAGTAAAATGTATTTGTAGACATGTAACTTTTCCAAAATTTTCTCAAACGGGGGAGGAGGGGGTGGGAGGTCGTCCTTCCCCATCCCCCTCATCCCCCCCAAAGCATATTCCTAGTTACGCCACTGTGTCACAACACAAATTGAGCTCTTAGTGTGAGCACAAACTTGCCCGTCTCACGACGTACACTTACGGGCGAAGATTCTTTGTTTGCATTCAATGCCACCATAGCCTTTCGACTTCGGCCACGAATTACGTTCCTGCCGCTGTGACGTTCTCAGCGTCCGTCGCCCAAGTGTCGCTCTATCTTCCGTCGGCGGACTGCATTTTATTTCCGCACTCAATGCTAGCGGGCCACTTCGACTCCAAACCACGAATTCACTTCCTGCCGCTCTAGACATTTGCTATCACGGGTGCGAAGCAGGGGGCCACGAATTTTAAGTTCCATAAATTCAGACTGCCACGCTACTAATTTAATATGCAGATAATAAAGTGGGATTTTTTGGAGTAGTGCCTGAATAGGGTGGTTTCCTATTATTTCTTATTGCCTAAATCGAAAGATTATTACTCCTGGCGTACGTATTTTACGCTTTTAGATTTTTTAATGTCGATATCTACTTTTCTCAATTAAATGAAAAGTGAAATTTTCAAGCGCGTGAAAACGCGACGGCTAAGTAGGAATGATGGGAAAAGTCCGTGTGACGTCATTCTGGTTCCCGCTGTCGCCGTGTGAGGTGACCTTGGAGCGAGGCTTGAGCACTGATACGATGCTGGCTGATAGCAGGTAGCAGAGTACCCTGCTAGCAGGTAGCGCTTGGCTTCAATAAGGATTATTAATACCATATCAAAGGAAGAAAACTTTCCGACCTAAGACAGTTTTAATAGGAGATTATGAAGAGATGTTTCCCTGAGCTCTGTGCCTCATGCATGCATTGGCAATCGTAGACGATGTAAAACTCCTATCTACTCGTATAGAAACTAGGTCCCTGTGACGTCACGTTGAGTGGCATCGAATGGGTGCCAATCTGGCTTTTTTCGAATGAGGTTAAAATTGACCATTGCCATTCGTCTAAACTGGGATTTGTAAAACCAAATAATTTGTATATTATGAATATACCAATGGTGGGTAACGAATCGCAATCAATGCCTTTCGTTTTCTTTGATGAAGGAAACTACCCGATATTCACATGGTAATTTAGCTTCCGTTCTCGCCGACTACCAATATACATACTTATATCTGGTCGTGGGTTCGATTCCTGCCTTGGTGGCTTTATCACCATCCAGGACATTGATTTATGTGATTTATAAACAAGGTAATCGCAAGAGAGGACACCCTAGTCCTAAATTCGCTTGAAATAAAGTCAGCATTATAACTACTTTTTTACATTTTGGGGAAATTGAACAGCTAACTGAGAGCATGTTGGTCTTAACTCAGCCCATACCAATCATTTTGAGGTAGTCATGGTAGGAGGCATAGAGAAAGCTATGTAGAAATACAAATGTTGCCAATAAACGAAAAAATGCATATATTAAAAAAAACATATATTTTACGAAATACTGAAGCATCTAATAAACAGGCCAGCATGTCAGATGTTTTTTAATAATTCACGCCCCAGTGGGTGACATGTATTAGACAATATGTATTTGGAATAACTCGACAGCTATGCCTATATCGTGTACGGGAAGATTCTTTTTTCTTGTTTCACATTTAAATAATAACATTACATTCTTTTTCGCTCAGATTCTTCTGAGTTCATTAGCCAATACATCCTTGATATCCTCGTTGCAAAGCGTGCATGGGATATCCTATGTTGGCCACAGCTGTCAAAGCAGTTTGAATATTGGCCGACGTTGCTGTATCTGAAGTCAGTATAATGACACTTTCTGGAAATAAAGAGTAAAAAACGAATTAGAATTCAAATTCATGCCTCCATGAAAAATAAAAACTTTATTCAAATTTATATGGCTTTCATAAAATCCATTTGACTCAACACGGTCGAAAAATATGAATTAGTGATATGAAATCTTGAGAAAAAAATATTATGAATGAATTTAAACGTGTGCACTCACCCATCTTTCCAAAAAAAACATTTTCGCATGAGTATAGCACCAAAAAACGTCCATCTGTACCACTTATTATATAGTAGGTTGCCGACTTTGTGAAATCTGAAATATAAAAAATAATATTATAAATTAATAATTTAAAAACAGCATTTTTCACGTCAACTATAAAGAGGAAAATAAATTTCTCTGGCTATATACTAGTCTCGATATGAATTGTTACTCAAATAGTGACATACTTTATGACAATCATTACGACCAAAACGAAAAAGGTGGGCGCATGTAAGGTTACATATAGTGTCTGCAATTAACATGAATTTGGATTATTATCATTTACTGCTGGGTTTTCCATCGTTATGCAACTTGATATTATCTGCTACTTATTGATACTAATCACTATTATTAAGATTATTTAAAATTCAGTTTATATTGAATGAGAAGGTAATGCTCAGTACTTAACATCTGAACGTATTAGAAATTAGCACCTAATGAGTTGATTGATAAATGTTACAAATATTCAGGAAGTCATCAGTTAATGTTTAATTATTCAGCAATTATGCATGAATGTGTTATTACCTGTCACGCAATGTTTGAAGATTTACTATCTGAGAATTTTTGATCCTGTTTTAGTTCTCAAAGATCAGTACCTAGTCTTCAACTATGCGAATGTGTTGATTTTAGGTAAGAATATGGTTGGTAAATCAAATCGCAGTTTAGTAAGATTTTTTAAGAGTAATGTCACCTGTTGTCATCCAGTTCTGAGCTAGATATAAATTTTCAACGCCCTAGCTCGTTAGGTGTGTTAAAATTGAGGAAATGAATTCCAACAATAAAATAGTATTATTACGGAGGCTCCCGCGGTAATTAAATTGGTGATTGGTTTCCGGGTTAATACCGCATCAATTAATCTTTGGTGGACGTCGACTCATTTTTGGACCCGAGGACGGGAGCTGGAACGCGCCCGAAACTATCCTCCACCAAATATGAGTCGACGCGGAAATAAGCCGGAATGCAATCATCAATAAAATAGTATGATACCGGGAATTTTAATCGACATGGTTCCTATCTATTGAGGATAAAAGCATTATACCATGGGTGTATTTGTTCATACTAATTCTTAAATTCATATAAATCTAAAAAAATGGTGACCTTTTTGGTGTCACAATTGATTACTTATGGTGTTGCTTCGCTTACCTATCTCTTGGCCATATATACAGGCTGTCGCACAGGTTGTGTGTCATTTTTGAACTCTAATTTTAGTAACTTTAAATCGAGCAATTTCCATGAAACTTTGCATGCTTATGGGGAAATATCCTTAGTTTTGTTGAGTGTAAGCAAAATTTTACAATTTTGACCTCTTGGCCTCACAATGTGGGTCCAAACAAAAAATTTGAATTTGCCTTATGGGGATTCAATGTTAAAAAATTCGAGATAGAAAAAAGTCTCAATTTCATTGACCAAGATATCAATTCTTAGGTTTTCGGATACGAGAAAACCGAAAATCATACTTTTACTTACGAAAATTCAACCGTTCACCCAGTAAGGTCACAGTCAAGGTCATAAGGGTGGCAAGAAGAATAGCATACCAACAAAGGTGTCGATCCATGGGTTTTAAGGGGTGCCCAAGTCAATGGTATTGTCCTAATACCCGTATTATCCCTTAATTGACCTCCAAGGTTAATACGGAGGTAAAAAGTAATAGAGGTAAACGTCGGACCATCGTGACAACCAGCGTGTGGAACCATAGGTTTTAATGGGTGCCAAAGACAGTTTTGTAGTTCATGGATCCGAATTGTTGATTTTTTGACCTCCGAAGGTCTTTACGGGTTCAAAGGTCGTAGAGTTAACTGTCGGGGCATCATGACAACCAACACGTGGAACCATAGGTTTTAAAGGGTGCCCAAGTCAGTTTTGGAGTTCATAGATCCATATTGTCGATTTTTTATTTGATTTTTATATGCACATAGGACACTAGGCGCCCAATGCTACCTGCTTCGCAGTCAGGTATGGCTCATTGGGCGTGACCAGTGTTGCAGGACTACAGCCAAATGACATTGAGAACAGGTCTATAGAGCATGGAAGTGCCACCCAAATCAATGGAGAGCAATATCTTACATGCCTTCGTGTTATAGCACCTTAATATGGAATCGTATTGTGACTCACATCTGTCCCATGATATTTGTTTTTCCTAGTCTACGGCTACGATTCCTTGACGCGTGAATCAATTTTTGCAAGCAGCTAGACGTCACTAAGAGCTGCAGAATGAGCTATTCTTTAATTTATAAAACTTGTTTTTACGTCAAACAAGGGAAAATCGAAGCCGATGATAAATTTATTACGGAATACTTCTTATTTAGCAACTTTTGTACCAAAAACATCCATGCTGGCGTATTGTCATCCTTCAGCTGCGGAAAATCATTAAAATTAATCAAATCATCAACCGCATTTAAGGTATTAGGGACGATTTTTGCGATTCTTTCCGATAAGGGAACACTCTCACAAAGGAGTGTTTGAATTTCGCGGTTTTCCGATCACCTTTTTTACGGTCACGAATATCAATGATCCTCAAGTCGGCATCTAAACGTGTTGCCAACCACCGCGCATTCAAATGGGTTTACAAAAGTCGCCAGTCGCGTTGCTGACGGACAAATTGATCCGAGTTTCACGGCAAAATAAGGTATAATTAGAGAATCTAACCGAAATTTACATACTTAGTGATGTGATAAACTAAGTTCATAACTTTTCAATGCTTTTCCTCCTCTATGCAGCCCCCTTGACCTCGGTATTGAAACCATCTAAGGTCCCCGGATGGCCCTTTTTGGATTGTCCATCGGATTTCCGCAAATGTTACATCACGGTTTTCATATTCACGTATCAAGTCACAAATGTGAAAAAATAGACAAAAAAAAGAAGAAACACTCACAGGAAAAATAAAACTTGAAGCTTTCGAGGTTGTAACCTCCTCCTCAAGAGAGGCCACAAAAAAAACTTAAACGCAAATAAAAGGACACTCACACGTAAGGTTACGAATTTTCGACCGTTTCGGTCTTCATCTGGAAGGAGACAACTAGGGACTTATAGAAATTGAAGCAAAGAAACAGAAAAATAAACAAAGGATGATGACACAGCGTGACGTGGAGATGGAATGAAGGCCGAAAACACATGGAAAAGTTTCACACGTGGCACATGCGTTTCGGGGAACGCTGATTCACAACATGAAGAAACTACCCATAGAGGTTCAGGGATGCAAAAAATATTGGGGGGGCCCAAACCGGGAATCTTGCACCGAGAAATTTTATAAGTAGTGAGTTTTAAGTTTTTTAAGCATTTTAGATTAGTCATATGATCAACATTAGAACACTGATGATTCGAATCTCGATATCTGGACACTCCGAATTTTTGAGGGGGCTCGGGCCCCCTCAGGCCCCATGGAGTCGGTGCCACTGTAGAAGTTACATAGGTGTTTATGTTTCTGTCCCTTTGTTTCAATAGGGAAGTGCACTAGTGTTTCAAATGCACCAAACACATTTTTTAAATTAGAGTTCAGAATAACATAATGTCGTAAAACCACAGTTTAAATCCTAATAGTGAATACTTTATTCGAGATGACCGTCTGAAATATGGAAAAATTCAAAGGCCGCGAAAACGGGTGTCCATGTTGAATATTGGCCGTGACGTCACAAGGCAGTAGCAGAAGGCAGCTTCTACACCGTTTAGTTCTACCACTATTATTGCATAGAAAAATTACAGAATTTGAGGGTATCCGTTTTTTGCTGTCATAAAATATCTTCGGAATATATATGTGGCTGCTTCTCTTTTGAGTAAACGACTTCATCATTGCGTAATATATTAATATTCATTTACGTGTCAACTTCAAGTTTGGAAAGAGTAGTACGAATAGCACATTGAATCTTTAATAAGTGCATGATGGCATTTATTTTTCGCTGGGTATATTTTGACACAATGCCGTTTATCATGCCAAAACTTTTTTTGTAAGAACCGAGTCAAACTAATAAACCTATTTCAGACGTTTGCTGCAAGACTTATTCGTTGCGTATGTATTCACGCCGGCCGGAACGTTCGCCCTTCGCAACTAGAATCATGGGATGTTAGCCTTATTTCCGAGCTGGCTGGTTGTTGCAATGGTTCGCTGTCCAGGATGGGTTCAAGAAAAGATAATCTTGGTTGGGAGAAGGAAAATTCCAACGATTTATAAATGGTATACCAAACTTTGATGTATTTATGGTTACTGAATTTTTGAATAAGGAGGACAGGTTCAACGCTCCATAGAAATGCGAGACGTTAAGGCTAACAAGGGTAGACCGCGTACCTTGCTGCATCTTTTTCAATTAGGGCGTTAGTTAGGCTGTAATTAATTAATTTTCATGCGTTACTTTTTACAAGTTAAATATATAAATCCAAAATGTCCACATTGACTCAATGGGTCGCTTGGGGTAGTGGCAGCGTGCACGACTCTAAGAATAGATTTCACCCGAGGGACCGTGGTTCAAGACTGCGTCATGGCATAATTTTTTGTTGTCTTCATTGTGATTATACGGCATCAAGTTTATCATTAATTATAATTGCAGCAATCATTGACGTGAGACAATTTTTTTATCATCATTATGGCGTTTAGGTATTTTAGCAGTGTCATTACAAACGCCGAGATACGATGACTACAAGGGTTGGTGTGCGCTAAAATGTTAATATTTTCTTTGCTTATACTGACCAACTTCCACATTAAAAATGAAAACCACTCTTGCAAGAGCACATACCATTAAAGGCTCGCGGCAAGCAACAATATGCGTACAGGCATAATTAATAAGAACACAAAGCGAATATAAAATGCCATATATCTCGAACACTTGTAATTCACATTACTCCAAAGGGAGTTTACTTACTCAGTACATATCTCAATACCTTGTACTCAGTACCAACCAGTTTACCTCAGTAGCAGTGCTAAAAGAACCATTCCGAAGTATAATTTCAACTAACAAATAGGATGAAATAAAAGTTGATAACCCTGGACCGGGCGCGCTGGCGTATAAAATACGTCAATCTTTGAAAACCAAGGATTTCGACATTGTACGTACATTCTGGGCTATAATGGTCTCGTGTATTCTTACAATGTACTTTGACTGCCTATATTGCGAGTTTTCAAAGTTCGAGGTATTGTAGCTAATTTTTTGGATCAGCAAGATGAACCCGTCACCAGTGGAGTACAAATTACGCCGCGCGACCTGCCGTGTACCTTTATATCTGTATCACCTATAAATGTACTAATTTCAACAAATAAAGATTAACTTTAACAAAAATCGTTTGTTATCATATATGCACATATCATGGGCAAAGTACGCATTTTGCCCGGTCGTGTAAAAAAACAGTCGCGCCATAATTCTTTAACCAAACTACTTTCAGTTTATAAATTACGTAGGTCTACGCGGAAGATGCTATATTTTGACTCAACACACTTTCTGATGTGACTGAGGTACCTATTAAGTAAATTATTATAATATAAATATCAATTTCATCTTACAATACCCTCAAATGATCTTCAAAACAGAATATCATCGATAGGTAAGAGTCAGGAGCAGCCTTGAACCATTTATTCCGTATAGCTTGTGCTTAAGGCACGGGAATGAATATCTTCTCCAGGCTTTTGTTTCGACGTCGAGATGAAATTTGAAACAAAAAATCATTTATAATTCTATTTTGAATTCATGTTTTCGGTACTAGACGACATTTTTAGGAAGCAAACTCCACCGATTCCCGGAAACTCTCGCCGCGCTAAAGAAGGCGACGGAATTCAGTGATACTCCACTGGTGACTACTGCCTTGTGACGTCACATCTCAATCAAGATGGAGGCACTGTGTTTCAGCGCAACATGAAATTTTCCGACTTTCAAAACGTTTTAAAGTGCGTACCCCAGATGCAGAAAATAAAAGTGACTATACTAATGTTTCTTTTTTAGGCTAAACTTTCAAATTCAGCAATAAAAAAAAATTAGTGCACTTCCCTATTTCTATCTGTAATTCTGCTTGTTTGCATTGATATATGTTAATGTAACATGGCATTTACGGAAGATTACTTACAATAGCTTGGCACTTGGATAGTGAGGGTTGTCCCGGCCACGGTCATCGTGCCCGCCGCAGCTCCACCGGCGGTTATGGTGCCAGTGACGGTGAATGTTTGCTGCGTTCTGAAATTAGCGGTAAAAAAAACTCATGAATTTCAACAGCAAAAACAGGTCATCGCATTTCTGAATCCAAAGTCACTCCATCACTTCCCATTTACCTTCATAGCTCCAGCGATAGCTTTCCAGGAACCGTTACAATGATAGTTCGAATTAAAAAATAATCGGTTGAATCAGTCAATACATTTATTTATTTATTTAGTTAATCCAAAAACAGCACAAGGCCAATTACAGAGGACTGGAGAAACAATTTCATAATATTAAGCAACATAACCAACAATAACAAAAAATATTCAACAGTATTTACGAATAAATAACAAAGAATAGTCATCGAGTGGTGCGAGGAATAGGGGGAAAATTACAATAGTGAGGGTGCAAGTTGGGTTGACATGCTTTTATGCAAACATCATAGTTAATTCATTCTTGCCTTTTTCAAATGCGGTTAAAATTGACCATTGCCATTCGTCTAAACTGGCATTTCTAAAAGCAAATATTTTGTATATTATGAATACACTAATAGTGGATAGCGAATCGCAATCAATGCCTTTCGTTTTCATTGACGAAAGAAACTACCCTATTGTAATGTACGCCGCGTCACGGCATTCCATACCGTCATGGAGCAGCCGTGGACTGCGCGCGCGGTAAAAACATCTATTTTATTTCGTTTGATGCCAACGTTCAAGGTTGATATTCTTTGACGGACACTCTCAAAATTTTGATGTAATTTTAATTCAAATATCTCGAGGTAACTCCGTGATCCTTTTTTTATAATCTCACGTTAACCCATTATTACGACGAAAAACTGATTCCGCCCATTTGTATCGTATCGACGATAAATATCAAAAAGCATTGAAGAAATTAGGCTATATGAAATTTCAAATAAATTTGGCACTAAGACATTATATCTTATTCATAATTCACATGCTAAAAGATTAACTTTCCAACGCGCGTCGAGCAAGGTATTCCCCGTGGCCACAACGAGCCCCTTAAGTTATGATTAATTTTACGGAGGTGATTGCTTGTTTGGCAAAAATTATCAAACTCTACATTGCTATGCAAATTTGGTTTGATAGAATTTAATAAGCATTTCGTTATCTATCGAATGGTCTGTCGCTCCTCTTTTGTTTATACCAATGCGCATTTGCAGTTGAAAGATTCTTAAACAGACCTTACACAGAAGATGGGTTGGTAGAAATGATTTTGTTTTCATTATTTGTGATGGCGATAACGTTTTAATTTTGTTTACGTTCATTTTTCTATTTGTTCCTGCTTTAAATTTCAATGCTATCCGTAAGCTGGTGCATCAAAGACAATGATTGAATAGCGTATTATCGTGGATATTAAAGCTGTAAGGAAATGTTTGTGTATTTTGACACATTAAAACTTTAATTAGAGAGATTCCCGAGGTATAATCATTCGCGATCATGTTTAATAACATGTGATAAAAGTCGACATACTGGACCCAATTCATGCTAAGGATATCACCCAGCACGTTAAAGTCATCTCTACGTCGATGTAAAAAGCCTGCAAATAAAGTTTACTTGCGGTTCTGCACTAGATATTTATAAGGAGTAACTAATTAATGCAATTGTGTGCATCAAGTATTCCTCTTAAGCTTATAAAGGGAAACTCCTAATTTTATGATTTTCAATCAGAATAGTGTTTTCTGGATAGACAATCTTTCACATGTGCACGCTACATCGGTTTTATTGTCCTTTCGATTTTGATAGTTTTTATCGAACTGCTGTGGCCATTTCGGCAACAATTACCAAATCAGTTTGATAGAATTTATCAAACTGGTTTGGTAATTATTAAGTACTGAATTTTTCAATGTGCTATATGAACCCAAAAGTTTGATTCATCAGAAATCGATAGTTCTAATCAAACGTTTTTTTCCGTGTATGAATACACTGATGATGGGTATCGAATCGCAATCAATGTCTTTCGTTTTCTCTGATGAAGGAAACTACCCTATTCTTCTTTATGAATCACACTCGAGAGGATCTGTTGCGTATGTGGTGCAAATATCTCGAGGTAACTCGGTGATCCTTGTTTCATAATCGCCCATGAGCACAAAGTTTAGACAGAAAACAGGGCCGTAATTCTTCGTTAACACTTTCGCGGGTACTCGTCATGTTGAATAAAAATGTTTGTGCTATGTCGCTACGTCAATTCTTGGGTGGCCCAAAAAGTTTCCCGACCGATGCTGGTCGCTTTCTCATGAGTCATTCGAGAAAGCGACAAGCATCGGCCGGGAAACTGTCTGGGGCCACCCAAGAATAGGGTAGTTTCCTTCATCAAAGAAAACGAAAGGCATTGATTGCGATTCGTTACCCACCATTAGTGTATTCATAATACACAAATTATTTGGTTTTTGAAATACCGGTTTAGACGAATGGCAAGGGTCAAATTTTATCCTCATTTGAAAAAGGCCAGATTGGCGCCCATGCGATTCCACTCCACGTGACGTCACAGGGACCTAGTTTCTACACGAGAGGATAGGAGTTATACATCGTCTGAGGTTACCAATGCATGCATGAGGCACAGAGCTCAGGGAAACATGTCTTAATAATCACCTACTAAAACTGGCTAAGGTCGGAAAGTTTTCTTCTTTTGATAAGGTATTAATAAACCTTTTTTAAGCCAAGCGCTACTATTCAGCAAGGTATTCAGCTACCCGCTGGCAGCCTGCGACGCTAAGCCTCGCCTCAAGGTCACCTCACCGGGCGGGAGGGGGAACCAGAAATACGACGTACGGAGATATTTCCCGGCATTCATACTTGAGCGTCGCGTTTTCGCGCGCTTGAAAATTTTCACTTTTCATTTAATCGCGAAAAATAGATATTGTCATTTAAAAATCTAAAAGCGTGAAATACGTACTCCAGGAGTAATAATCTTTCGATTAAGGCAATAAAAAAATAATAGGAAACCACCCTATTGACGCGGCGACATACCCCAAAAGTTTTTTATTCAACAGAAAACAGGGTCCACTATTTTATGACGATTCGACGATAAATATCGTGAGACAGTGAAGAAATTAGGTTATTATATGAAATTGAAAATAAATGTGGCACTAATATATCACAGCTTTTATACAATTAATCTACTTTATAAAATTCAATTACCAACATGTGGAGCACGATATTCCTCGTGGCCAACACCGACTGCGCCGCACGTTCGAAAAATCAATCTCAAATTCGCCGTAATACGACGAAATGGTCAAAAGTTGAAACAAAACATACTGTACAACGGCTAAAAAATAACTTTCCACCATTTTGTAATTTATGATCGGAGCACTTCGTGTTTTATATAACTCTTCTTAGCATTTTTGGCAATTTTTCAAATATGCTATTTAGATTGAGATATTAAGACCGTTTTACACGGTACACGGAATTGCGCAATATGACGTACGTGCGAAGGCGCAATCAAAATCGCGTCGTGTAAAGCGGTGAATTGCTAGAACACATGGGAGAATGCGTGGATGCGAGACGGCAAAATAGCCCCTGTTCTAATTTCGTTCATGCATTCGCGCAATTCCACGCCATTTTAGAAATTAATTCAGCTCTGACCTGCGCAATTCCGTGCCCCGAGTATAATGACCTTTACGAGAAAGTAAAAAAGTTAATAGTTCTAGGCGCTAGTTGCGTTCGTCGGGGGGAGAAAAGGGACGGGCGGACGGACCCGCCAGCTACCTGTGTCGGTCCCATTCAGTTTTTTGTCGGTTCTTTCCTCCTCCCCCCCTTTGATCGCGGCTCAGGTACTTCGCGGGCCCGTGCGCCAACTTACGGTATACAGACTATAAAATCTAAAGATAAAGGAACAATGTTAGCTTCACTCACAGTTTATTTTGACTGGTGATAGTTAAGGCGTATGATGTCATCGCAACCACTTGTGTGATTGTGTATAGGGTGCACTGCCAGGTGTGAGTATGGATGCTTGGTGTGCGAGCGTACTCTCTCCACGTGGCCGCGATCTGTGAATGAGGAAAGCGGAAGAATTATTTGTTTTTAAAATCAACAGTGCCAGGAGTTCCAATTAAAAAATCACTGGGCCATTCTCCCACAATCGTACAAAATTATGTCCATGGACTACCATAAAAAAACCAAAACTTTTAAAACAAATTATTACTTCACGTACCCATGGCTTGTATGTAATTGGAATATTGGCAGTAAACGTTACTCTCCAGTGGCGTAACTAGGAATATGCTTTTGGGGGGATGAGATGGCCTGGGGCGGGAAAAGTTTTGAAAAATGACATGCCTGGATATACATTTTACATTATTTTGGCACTAAAACTTTAAATTTAAGCAGATGCAGTTATTACATTTCAAAACTAGGCAATATTTTAAAATAACTTTTTTATTTCTCTGATGCTTTAAGGTGGGGGGGGGGGGATCCGTCCCCTCATCCCCCCCCCCCCCCCCCATAGTTTCGCCACTGTCAATCTCGTTATCAGAAGTTATCCTCCGTCTTGTGTTAGTACACTTGAAAACGCATGGAAAAAATTCCAGCGTATGAAGATGTGGGTTATTATTTTACTCACGTCGTAATCAATGTAGCTAAAAGACATAGTTTAGATGTAGTGGACCTCAGTGGAGCAGCGAGGGTGGGTTTTGGGGGATAAAACCCCCCCACAGCTCAGATAAATTTTTAAGTTTAATCCATTTTACGTAATTGGATTGATAATACTAATAGAATAGTGTAAGGATTAATAAAATATACCTCAGAGAGCCGTAAAACTCACCAGTGGCGTAGCCAGGAGTTTTGTTCGGGGGGGTCCAAAACCAGGGGGGAAATAAAAAAAATGGGGTACTAAAAATTGGGTTTTAAACTAATTTTAACACTTTCCATAATCGAAAAACTTCATTTGTTAAAGAAATATTTTGTAAATTCTTGATGTTTCAATATTTTGTTTTCTTTTATGAAGAAAAATAATTGTATTTTTATATTTCGGGGGGGCTCCGGACCCCCCGAACTCCCCCCTGGCTACGCCACTGAAACTCACCATTTTGAACCATTTATCTTCAAATTGCGTAATTTTTTAATTTCGCACCTACCGCTTATCCTGGTATACCGCTATTCCATACCACCACACACCCCGGTATTAGTTGCACCTAAACCACCTCCAGCCTTAATTCCTAGCTGCGCCCCTGGTGTATCTGATGCATCATAAGTGAAAGAAATCATGCAAGTTCCATGGAAAAGCAGCGGAACTTAGAAGATCTTTTCGGAAATCATCAATTACTTTTAGTAACAAATTAGTAAAGAAAAAAATTACATTCCCCAAATTTTATGTCCACAGACTATGACTCATCATGTCCGTGGACAGTCCCACGTAGATTTTTAAGTGGAGTTTTTTGTATTAACAACCTTTACTACGTAATTTGTTATAAAATCTATTATTAAACAAGTTGCCATAATTTAAAAATTAAAAAATTTTGGGTTACTCATGTTCCATTACAATTTTTATAAAAAAAACATTTGTCCCACCCAAAAAATTAATGCCCGAGGACACACAAGGGAAAGAGGAATCATTCAAAATCGCCACTCGCGGCGCTACCAGTCACCTGAACAATTTCTACGAGGATATTTCACGGCAGTAATATGTCACTTAATATGTAATAATAATTTCAAATTAGGAAGAGTAGTATAATTCAGTATATTAACTAAGTCATTTATCAGTTCAATACTTACCATAGCGATCGTCAAATCGACTTGAGTAGTTACTGTAGGGCAACTTCCAAAGCTAAACTTCTGTCCAGAGCTCTGCATAATGAGGAGTAATATGAAGGTGATTACTACCCTCTTTCCCCGCATTATGACCTCTGTAGCTGTCCGATGCTGATGAAAAAATAAAAAATCCGGAGTCTCTGAAATAAAAAAATACTATCAAAACACCAAATTATTGCTACTCAAATTTTATTAGCAACGCACTTTTCCCTTAATGTAACTGTCCCGAAATAGACGGTCACTGTAAATTGGTAAAAGTACATTATGAAATTTCTAAATTCAAAAAATAAATCAGGTAAATGCGTTAATTCAATAAATCAAAGGACAGGAGTACTTTAATACTACAAAGTGGAACTTGCATTGGTCGTCGATTGCTGTAAAAACTATTTTGAACAGGTAAAATAGGTATATAGGCTCCTACTAATACCTTAAGTATCTCCATTCATCATCAAAAGACGTTAAAAATTTACATTAAAAATCGAGCAAAAATATCGCTGAGCCGACCACCGCGATAATTCACAGCGCGCGCGTCTTAAGATACTCGAGCTCTGCCGACGCCAGGTGTGATGTCGTCTATGCCTCAACTGCCGTCGGGAAATACACTTACCGTAACGTATGCTGTAAACATTGTTTTGAGGGAGGATTTAGTCGCTCATCGCCACTTTTTTGTGTGCTGTTATTCTTAGGTAAGTTTTCCTACTGGTATTGTGCCACGATTATTACTTGAGATATAAAAAATGTTTTATAAGGATAGTAAAGTGGAAGTTTTTTACCACTTATATTTCAGTTATGAGAAAAATGGATGATAACGTTGGTTCAGATGGTATACTTGGTATTGATACCACGACCCTCATGTAATTCATGATGACAAATGATTGCTGTACGACGCGTCGGTGGAAAATCGCAACGTAAAAGCAGCTCGGCATATTGGAGTATAACAATCGGATTAATTATGCATGAATGCATCAATTTTACCGGTTTATTGGGATGTTCCATGATTCGGTGAATTTTCTAACCATGTACCACTCCATATATTCCATTTTCATCTAGTTTTATGCTTAGATCAAAACACTTATTTTAACCACTTGTTGATAATATTTGTGGGTTATTCGAAAAAAACCCTAAGTAATGATTAACTGGTGGAAATAGTTGGTGTTGGCCTCAAGAACTTTATACCGACACGTTTTAAGATGCATCGACTATAATATGTTTCAGTTTCAATAGGGTCACAAGTTCCTGCCTTAGGGACAAGGGAGTTTAATATAGTTCTAAGCAGTTTCAAGACCTTTTTATGCGTTTATAACAACTTTCATAGATTTTCAAAAGACATACAACACATATTCTCTGGCATGGGAAGGGCCACGATAGCGAGATTACTTCGCTGGTTTAGGTGAATAAGATTCAGAAATTAGTGCTATTCAGCAATGGAGACGAGTGCCACTTTAACAACCTTTCCAAAAGTTATTCATTCATTTGCAGACATATCGTGCAGGCAAATTTTAAGGCTTTACCTAAGCCTGAACTTTCCAGCTCGAAGACATTTCCACTAATTCGGCCACCAGCTCGCGTGAGCCCAGCGGTGGTATGCTCAGGCGATGTTTCGGCAAAGATGACGTCATCGGGGCTTCCTAAGCAGTGACTTGGTGGTGGGGGGGGGGGTGGGCGAGAATTTTCGGTGCGTCATAAAATTCGTTATAATTATCAATCGATATCTAGCGAAGAAAAACTCAGAAATACATGCGGTTTTCTTTGTTGAATTCAGAAAATAATTTTCCGTCTGCCTGTTAATGAAAAAAGTGCAAGTTCCCCATTCTATTGGACAGCATCAGGGAAAATATACGGTAGGTACTTTAAAATGCATGAAAACAAATTGACAAGTAATTAATGAACAACGCATTAGGTTTTTAATTGCAAATCAAGATCTTTCCATAAATACAAACTAAAACAAAATGAATACAAATACATGACTTGTTATGCACGGACGAAAACATAGTCTAAAGTCAAATTTTTCACGAAAAGATTCTATCCTTAATAAATACGTTGGAGCCATTTCAGAGCCTAATCTTGCCAGGTTGTATCCCGAAAGGAATTTACCCTGGTTACTGCCCGGAAAATCTTGAGACCTTTCATCAACCAACATTACCCATTACTTCCAGGAGTCGTTCCAACTTGACCGTATCGTATACAAAGAAGCCTGCATCAAGTGACCGCCGGACTTCAGATGCTCAAGATGGCCAAGCTCACTTCTAGCCTCGCCCATTATACAACATTCAGATTTAAGATCTCAATGAGTGATTTTTATTCTCTATAATTCATTCTACTGCATACTGCAACTTTAGTTGATCGCCGTATCCTCAATGACCGGTGACTCTTCTTAAATATCATTAATGGCAAATACAGTTCATCTGACCTTCTTTTTTTCCGTTTCGTGTTCCTTCGGGCACGACGAGGTCGAGTGACCTATTTCATTGTTTCACCCCCGCGTAGCTTTCTCCAAACGTTCTTTTCTATTCAGACTTCCTTCTTCCATTAACTCCTATGCCAAATGTGTTCCAAATTTTGATCCTTTTTTCATCCCTCATCCATCTTGCACCACTACTATCGTAATTTTCCCCCTATTCCTCGCACCACCCGATGAAATTTACTATTCTTGGCATTTATTTGTAAATACTGTTGAATATTTTTTGTTAATTATTGGTTATGTTGCTTAATATTATTAAATTGCTTCTCCTGTTATTATGAGTCCTCTGTAATTGGCCTCGTGCTGTTTTTGGACTGGATTAAATAAATAAATCCACGAAAATCGGGCAGAAATGGTATCCCTCAATATACTATTAATTGACGAAATGCGCATGACTTTAGGAAAATAAGACGCCTAATTATATCACTAAACAAAACGAGTTCCATCACTGGCGTGAATCGTCACTTCTCACGAAGACGGCCATTCAATTTCCTGCGATGGTGACTTTAAAACAATAATTAAAAAAATACGCTTGCGGTATCTGCACTAAGCTCTCTTGGATTTTGGCAACGGCTTTAGAGCTACACAGCAAGAATGTCTGATTGAGGAGCGAGGCCCTCAGAACTCTATGAAACAAAAATATGAGGCTTCTGGAATAGTTTCAATGCATGTATATATATCGTTTCCAAAAGTCAGGTTTTATCTTTCAGGTCCTCAGCCCCGACAATTTAAAGGTTAAGGATACTTAGGCCGTTTTCTTTTAGGATTTTTAGGGGGTATTGAAGGCTCATTATTTTTATAATTGGGCATCTTTTTTCGTGAAGCCGTGCCCTCATTTCTTCAAATACCTAATAATGTTTTGGGCGTTATGATTTCTGCACGCATTCTAGAGAATAGAAATAACTCATCGAGATCTCATTTAGTGATGAAAAAATCGATTTCGATTAGCATCGAAAATCGAGAATTCACATTCAAAGATCGAGCATTTATATTCAATTTTTGATCCAAAATCGATTTTTCAACTTCAGTCTTTATCATTTTGATTGATTTCAGCAGCATTACCGGTAACGTAATTCGTCCCAAATGAAAGGATTTTCTATAAGGCTGGTAAAACTGAAAAGGCACGCCCTCATCAAGAAACGATTTCAATCAGAAATTTTAGTGATGCCGAATGATTTCAAGCGGTGATCCCAAAACTTAATTTGCGTACATTTTTAATTTTTCAATGATCAATAATTCAAGCATGTATTCTGAATAGAGTTTTTGGGATTTTTTCCACGCCTAAAATTTTTAAAAGTATTTTTGGAACGTATAAAAAAACGTATTTTTAAAAAACTGTATCAAGAAACAACCATCATTTTTTTATTTGATCTTTTGGTTGAAAAGTCGAGCTTTTTATTTTGATTAAAATTCGTTTGCCGAAGAATCGATTTGACCAAAATGTTTACATCACTTATAATGTTTCCTCCTTAGATTCCGATTTGTGGCTACCTTTATTTTGCGCCTCGGACTAGACGACTGATGTCGCAGGCGTGGAGAAAATTATTTGAAAATCATTATGACTCGGGTTCCATTTTAGTTAAACATCAAATTTTTATGCATTTTTTATTCCTCGATGAGTGCGTCAGCATTCAAAAGATTCTCTTATCCCTACAATAACATGTTTAAAAAATATTTTTTCGTCTCGTTTATTCTGGAATAATACATGAGCACGCACAAGTTGTATTTCCTTAATGAACAGAATTTATGCAGATGTAATTATTTTAATTGTCCGATGTTTTTTTCAGATTTAATTATTGTAATTTTATTTCTTTAATTACACACTAACTTAAAAGATATTTCTAATAACGTCACAACAAAATTTCTTACAGATTAGCGCAGAAACTAGCTTTTGAAAAATAGAAATATCACTGCTACTTACAAGAAAAATTTCCCTTGAAGTGAAGTAGAAACCATTTCCTTACTGAGTACCGAAATTTGAAAATGATATGACAGATTTTATATCGTGTTCGTACAGGTTAAAAGTGCTTCATAAAATGAAAAAAAAGAATAAGTAATAATGGGATGAAGGACTGCACTTGCAACCCGTAGCTCTTGAAAAAAATACAAATTTGAATACCTAAAAAAGTCCTTTTCATAAAAAATGCCGTTATTTTATGACTTGATGGAAAGCTAGGCCGCCGCACCGGGAGGCATAACGCCACATGGTGGGCTACGAACTTTTTCGACTCCTAGCTCATGCCGCAAGCAAGACATAGATATTCAGTTTTTTTTATTAGTTTGGTGGAAAGATAAACTAAGAGAAGCACTACTGCACCTTTGCGTCGAATAATAATTGGTGTTCAAAATAATTTCGATTGCGACATAACTTCACTTTGAGTTCAGCAACGGCAATTGTGCTAGGGCATCAAAGTGTCTGTCAAAGTATTTTTACGGGATAGAGATACGATATGGATTAATATCTAACCAAAAGAAGGAATGAAGGCCTTTCTCTCAAGGGCAGATAATACGCAAACTCGGCCAGTTTCAATCT
Source organism: Ischnura elegans (assembly GCF_921293095.1). NCBI lineage: Eukaryota > Metazoa > Arthropoda > Insecta > Odonata > Coenagrionidae > Ischnura > Ischnura elegans. Next base: position 100,975,059 of record NC_060254.1, read on the forward strand.
TAAACTCATACCGTTGAACTGAACGTTCCAAAGGCATTTCATGAGCATTATCTTTTGCGCACCATACTTGTGACTAGCGCGAATTACACTCGGGGCATTTCGTTATTCGATATCCGACATGTGCACTGAAATAGGAAAAAAAAGTGAAGAGTTTGATTTACGACGTCGTAAATCAGACTAAAACATAATCTCTCATCAGAAAGGAAACTTAATTCCTCTCAGAAAGATAGCGGCGAAACAAAATTTTTCACGATACATTCTCCCCTTTATAAATTTTCGTGAGAAAACTCATGCATAAAAATTGGATTGAGCTACTATGTCATTAAAGCGACCCACATACAGTTTAAAGTATACCGGGACTGGTCCGGTACTCTCCGAAAATGTCCACATTGAAGAATGACGCCTCGATAGCTTAACTGGCTAAAGCACTCGACCGGTAATCGGGGGATCCGGGTTCGAATCCCGGTCAAAGCAAATGATTTTTACTCTGTGGATCTTTCGCACGACCCACATACAATTTAAAATTACTTTTGGCATGGCCTACAGGCGTAGGTAGATTTTACAGCACATACATGAAAATAAATATCAAAATAAATATTTCAAAAATAAATGAATGACTTTGAATCACTTTTCTAGCGATCGCCCCTTTAAAAAGCAAGCAAAAATTAATTGAGCCACTATGAAGCTGCTTAACCATGTTACCAGCGCCATGCAGCTATACATTCGTCTCTACAAATTGTAAAATGACATGCGCTGTTAAAGATAGCTCAAATTTATGTTTCAAGGCAATATTATCGAGTAAAATAACACAGATATGAATAACTGTTCTCAGATGTCTCTGACTACTCAATAAAATAAAAAATACACTGGAATGATAATTAAAAAATTATCGTGGGGTATTAATCACGAGGTAGCAATCGCTGAAAGCAACAGTCACCACCACTTTTGCCTCAAGGGAGATGAATAGTTACCGCCACCAGTATTTTAAAATACATGTTCGGCACCAATGAAGAACAGTATGAATCTAAAGTACTTAGCCAAAAGACGAAACTGGAGGAAGAGCCGGGTGATCTCGCTTTGTTTCCGAGGGTGTCCTCCGATAGAATGGTCCTACGGACGGCCGGGGTCACTACTTTTATACCAGCTTATTGTAGAAACTGAAATATTTCCGCCATTTACTCCTAGAAGCTCCACTCCCCCTCCCCTCAAGCCCACAGTTGGTTGAACGAACTATCGCGTGTGAGAATTCGAATTGGAGACCACACTCTCCTTTGTTATTATAGACCAAAATCCAATAATAGAGAAACATAGAGAAGGATAAAGAGGAGGGAAGAAAATGAGGAGAAAATTGGAATTGGAATGACATGCGAAGAGCATATTTCGATGGGATATTTTGAGTGCTGAGCTGCTTAATTCGTAGAACACTTTGCAATGATAGAAGATGTATGTCCAAGGAAGTTAATGCCTTAATAATGGGAGTAAAATTAAATAACAAAGGGGTAAAAGTAGTTCAAATGTAGATTTATCAATTTCTTTCGAGGTGCGCCTAGATTTCGCAGTACGGGTACATCATCGAAATTTCACGGTCCAATCTTAAGTATTTAGGTCTATACATCAACCACAGCCTACAACCCATTCGCCGACTGGCTAATCTGACCGAGAAAACCGAGAAAAAAGAAGTTTAAATGGGGGGAGTGATTTAAACATCACTTCCCCCATTTAAACTTCAATCTCTAACTCTTCAAGGGGAAAGACGGAATGAATAATCCGAAATCACGGTGAATCCAAACTTTCACTCTAATTTCTTGTGATGCCCATAATTTCCCCTGCCTGGTCATAGTGTAAACATGTCTGAGTGCGACGTCTCCGGTTCCCTCGGGCTGCATTCAACCGCATGCAAGGCCACGGCAATAGTTGCTCATTTTTGATATAATGCATTTAAAGGTCGTAGAAAATATTTTCTTAATTTGTCATTGTTTAACCATTGGACAATCTTCTAAAATTTATTAAGAGATTTTTCCCGCTGCTCATTGTCTTCTGCATTGCCATAGAAAACGTCCTAGTAAATTTGAAACATGCCTATTCCGCAAGTACATAGAGTAACTCCGGTTTACGAAGGGAATGCAAAAGCCGATTGCATCCGATTTTATTTTTTAAAGATCGCGTAAAATATCGAAGAAGCGTGAAACTCATGCACGGTAAACACACAACACGGATTCGTTAAATGGTATCGGGCTCAACTATGTGGAAGTTGATTTTGGGAAATGAAAAGAAGACATTGTTGACTTCCACTGGTTTACTTCCTCGGTCCGACTTGCTTCGATCAATAGAGGTCATTATCAGTGGCGGATCCAGGATAGGGCTAAGTGGGGTTAAAAATTCCAGCAGTACTGGGGGTCGGAAAAAATTAACATTTTATCTTGTGTAAATTGGATAACCAAGGGGGCTCTTCCCTTTAGGGGGCTGCCCCCCCCCCCCCCCCCATACATCCGCCACTGGTAATTATCAAGTACTTGATAATGACCTCTAAGGATCGAAACATGTTGTACCGAGGAAATAAACCACTGGAAGTCAACGAAGTCTTAAAGGCATTTTTTTCACTTGTATCCTGGTCATGTGTTTGAAAAAAAAATAGGCCCAGCATACCTTTCAAATTTTTGACGAAATGACCAATAATTATTAAAATTTAAACTCTTGGCGAGATCTCCGGACATTAAGAAATCTCATAAAAATTAATGCTTTGCACGAATTCAAAACACACCTTTTCTCGGAGTTCTCGGAAATAAGAAAAAGGTCGAACATCACTTCTAGACCAAGCTAACAACTCATTAGGATGAGGACAATCACCACTATGATTGCCTCAAATTATGTTTAAACGTGGCAAATAGGATTCAAGTTGTATGCGAGACTAGCTACGTAAAAAAATGCAGCGGTGTAGGAATCGCGTCGTGGAAAAATGCAACGCTATCCCAAAAGATGTTTGAGAAAATGCTTTTTATAGGAGGAAGAATAGAGTCACCAACACGCCAAGTCGAGGGCATTGACTTTCAAAAGAGACCTCAGGCGCCAAACATAGGAAGAGGAAGAATAGGCCTCCCTCGTGGTTGAGTGCATGCTGAACTCGAAATATTTTCTAGCCGTGTACTTCAATTAGACTGGTATCAAAAATACCCGCCTTTAGTAAGAAGGTATACCCAATCGGCATTTAAGTCTAGCATTTAAGGGAGAGGGTCTAGAGGGTTAAGATGGTGAAAAGTGCCCACATATGTTTTGAAAAATAAAAAATATGCACTTGAAGTTCATCAAAAATTATGTGTTTCCTCAAAGTTTCAGGCCGTAACAATGGGAAGATAGGGGCAATTACATTTAGGCGTGTCTATTGTTTCCTAAAATTTTTAATTTAATTTTAAAAATTTCAATCTCATGTAAAAGTTTGGTTTTTGGTCAACAAATTTTGAAAAAAAAATCAGGATGGTAAAACGTAATAGTATATACATTTCACAATCAAGAAAAAGATTTTACAAAAATAAAAACAGGAGATATGGCCAAAAAAAACTAAAAATCGTGTATCAATTTTTTTGGGGTTATTTTCCATCTTTATGGCCTGAAACTTTGGGGAGAGACATGATTTTTGATGCACTTAGATTGCATAGTTTTTTATTTTTCAAAATATCTGGGGGCACTTTTCACCATCATAACGTGATAGACACTTTGCGAGCACAAATTTCCCTTCGGGAAAGAAATTTGTTCGCATTCATTGCCACCGTACCTCTTCGACTCCACCCACTAATTTTCTTTTCCTATTATTTTTTAATTGCCCAAATCGAAAGATTATTACTCCTGGAGTACGCATTTCACGCTCTTAGATTTTTGAATGACGATACCTATTTTTCGCGATTAAACGATCGCGGTATCCTTGTGGCCCCCCAGAAAAAATTATGGATACGGCCCGACTGGTGCCCCCTCCCCCCCCAGAAAGAAATCCTGGATCCGCCCCTGGCGAGAATCACAGGTCAATGGCGAGAAATGATCAAAGGGAGTTTGGGGGACATGGGATTATTGTTGCATGCCAGGGCCTGGCTCTCCTTCGCCAGAGTTTTGCAGAGAACCACTGCAGTGGGGAGATAGGAATTATTGTGGATTGCCACTGTTTGCCTTCCGTTTTGTGGGCAGGCTGTTTTTGGTACGTTTTTGCGCTTCCAATTAGAGCGGACACTCCAATCCACGAATATGGTAGTTTCCTTCATCAAAGAAAACGAAAGCCATTGATTACGATTAGTGTATTCATTATATGCAAATTCTTTGGTTTTAGAAATCCCAGTTTAGACGAGTGGCAATGGTCAATTTTAACCGCATTTGAAAACGGCCAGCTTGGCGCCCATGCGATGCCACTCCACGTGACGTCACAGGGTTTCTAGTTTCTATATGGGTAGATAGCAGTTTTAAATCTTTTCAGATTACCAATGCATGCATGAGGCACAGAGCTCAGGCAAACATCTCTTAATAATCACCTATTAAAACTGCCTATGGTCGGAAAGTTTCCTTCGTTTGATAAGGTATTAATAATCTTTATTTAAGCCAAGCGCTACCTGCTAGCAGGGTACTCTGCTATCTGCTAGCAGCCTGAGTAGCAGCGGCGCACATACCCAAGCCCAAAGGTCACCTCACACGGCGGTAGCGGGAACCAGAATGACGTCTCACGGGGTTTTCCCAGCATTCATACTTAGCCGTCGCATTTTCGCGCGCTTGAAAGTTTTCACTTTTCATTTATTTGCGAAAAATAGATATCGTCATTTAAAAATCTACAAGCGTGAAATGCGTACTCCAGGAGTAATAATCTTTCGATTTGGGCAATTAAAAAATTATAGGAAACCTCTCTATTCACTTCTTGCCGCTCTCGACACTCGCTATCGCGGGGACGAGGCAGGAGACCACGTAGTTTACGTTCCACACAGACAGACTGGCACGCCATAAACTCAACTCAATGGACTAGGTACGACTTTTCGCCAAATAGTACGCATTCACCCTTATGAGATACCTAGCCAATGTTTTCGTCAAAGTGGGAGTGGGTTTGGGGGGTTGAGAGAATACATCCCCTCATCCTCCCCCATAGTTACGCCACTGTATAAGAAGGTGTTTATTGTTACGAACCATTCGTTAAATGATTGAAATTCCACTGATAATGGTCACAAAAATGGATTTACTTAGCACGCAAACACGGAACCCGCCCTCTTCCCGCCCACCCAATTAGAAGGACCAAGGGCCACAGGCAAGAGAGATTCGGATGCACACGCATGCCTCTCCTTCGGTAGGAAAAAACTAGATACTTACGAGTCGATTCCACTTTTTTTCGATTCCTCTTCCAATTCCGTTTCTTTCAAATCGATTCCCGACTTTCGATGTAACACTGAGCGTGGTGAACGCATACGATGAAAAAAAAGCTTTATTGCGACTCAACACCTTAAGAGAATTGCTTTTAACATATTTAATTCCATAAATTTTTACCTGTATAGATGACAAATTCACTCATTCATTCATTCAATGTTTCCACTCGTGGGTGAACTAGAAGGATGTCCTTTATATTCAATACAGAGGTCACCGAAGAGTTCGAAGCTCTGATGACGGCTTGCAATTTTTTTCTTGCTTTTCTTATTTTGAACGTTATTTGCAAACGGTTTTTACCATGTGTTGCCTTTATAACGTTTTATTTAAATTTTTTCTTGCACAATTTTGATTTACCTTCAACGCAGGCACACTGACACGTTACAAACTTAACATATATGGACTAGTTACGACTTAAAAGTTCACCAAATAGTACGTATTAACCCTAATGAGATTGCCAATGTTTTGAAAACGCTCTTTTATTTCATTTTAGGTATTTTTTAGCACTCTTGAAATGGAAAAACAAATCTTACAACGTACCTGAATCTGCATCTAAACCATCACTGTGTAGTGATGTCGAGTGCATATTTGTAATGTTCTTGTTCAACCAAGCAGTCAATTTTTTGTGATATAATGCACATCTAAGAGATTTTTCTTCTTCTCATTTCTTTTCTGCGCACTTATTTTGTCAATTTGTTTCATATTAACGCTGTAAATAACATAAAACTCTCTTGCTAACCAAACCAGCAATCATTGAACCTATGTAGGATATGTAGGATTTTGCGATATATGTGAGGAAAAATACGCTAAATAATAGCTGCGTGCGCATCTGTCCTATCAGGTATCGCCTCCTTCCTTACTTCCCTTCCGCGGCACCGAGTTCCACGATGCATGATACCCCTTTATCAAAGACTCAGAAAAGTGAGATGTGTAGCGGTATCTTTAAGTTGTAATCTAATATTTTTTCACGGTGACCTAATTGGGGTGTCAACTGCCCACAAACACAGCTGCGGGGGTATCGGGTTTCGCTTGGGATCTGCGGAGGAGGGAAGGAATGGAAGCGCTGCACAGTGGGCTAGAATCGAAAAAAGCTGGCCAAAACCTCAAAATCAATTTTTTTGAGCTAGGAAATTGAAACTTCGCATACACATTCTCAAATAAATTGTGCATAACTTCCCAGATTATTTTGGTCCTGTGTTTACACTTTAACAATATATGTGAGGTCAAAGTTGAGCAAATTTAGCGAAAAACGACCACCCTCGATTTTTTCTGAAAATTGCCGACTTTATCCTCGTGCAGTGGTTTGATAAATAGATTTATCGACAAAACTGTTATACCATCTTAATTGACACTTCTTATTCTTTCATTTGAAGGGTTTTTAAAGATTTTGTTTCATCAATAATCATAGATACATAACAAAATGGCGGAGCCTGTTTTCAACCCATTTTTTCACATAAACGTAGAAAAAAAGTAGACATTGTCACCGGCTTACACTAAGTAACTTATATCATGTCGTTCTTTGAAGCTTCTACATTGTGAATCTAAAGTCAAACCTTGCACCAATTTGCAACCCCGAATTTTAAATAGTTTTTTCGAACGCACGGACGACACCGGTTCTGGCCGGCGGCGGCGGAGAGTACGGCGACGCGGCAAGCGGGTGGATGCAATATGGTCTCATTCACTTTTATGTGTGGATAACAGATATATTAGTGACAGAAAATAATCACCAGAAAGTAAAATTTATAAATATTGCTACGAATGACTCTCATTATGCAATCGCTGGGCACTGCAAGAGGTGCACTGAAAGGTTTCCTTCTTTGAGTGCATTCCATGGGGAATGGACTTAAATCGCGTGCTTTAAGTGGGGAAACGGACTCTTTCATTAACAAACAAGCTCTATTTCTAGGCAAGAGCCTTCGATGACCCATAGCCTCCACTTCCTAACCCTCCATACATATTTAAAGGCCTTCTGACCACGGTCGTTTTACAGTATTGTTGTAGTGCCGAGCCCTTCGAACTTGTTTTTGGTTTGAAGTTTGAACTCCTGCTAGCTTTAAAAGTTTCGGAAGGCATATTACTCACATCAAATAATGTATTCTTCCTAAGAAATACAGTTTATTTTAATGTATGCCTTATGCTCAATTTAAAGTATTGATTTAAATCTCTTACCTATATATCAACGTCATTATTCTTATTAAACTGCGCTGCTGACAAAATGATTATTTTTCAGAAATATTTTACCATACAAACATAACATAAACAAAAGCAGCAAAATTTACACTTTTCCCAACTGATATACTGCAATTATCACTGTCAGCAATAAAAGGTTACTGTTTTTCATTCACTATCTGACGAGTTTTTATCACTTTCACTGTCTGAGCTAAAGCATTGTTTTCCTTTTTCATAAACAGATCCATTACATTTTTCGGCAAGCTGTGTGTTTCCTCCAGTTTGATTGGCGTAATTTTTGTCATTATCAGTTATGATATTAGTAGTTGTCTTCGGAATAAATCCCTATTTGTGGCCACTCGTGCCATTTTTCTAGTCAACCGTTCACGGAACTTTCTCACGTCCTTATACCGTGCCTATATCGCTTCCCCTGTCAGTTGTCGCAATTAAGAATGGACTCTTTTGCAATGTCAGCTCCTTGAATGAAGACCTTATGTACGGTTGGTGGCATACCATAATTGTATTTAAAGCGTCAGTGTGAGAGAGAGAAAATTAAATTATTTGGAGAGGAAATCTAGAATAATTGTGATGACTTTTGAATACTTGTGCCTGTTTCATGCTTGGCCTAAGGAACAGCATTTTTTACCTAAACAAGAAGGCACAAAGGTGCTCACGAGCAATAATTCATGAGACATAGGCCCTCGTTCCCACGTGTGATTATATTGCGCATGTCCTAACTGCTGTCAAAGCCGTGTTTGCAAATTTAAGTGCACTTTATATGCGACGCGAAACTTGGAACTGTGGAAATGTACGTTAAGATTCGATTCGCAGTAAGATGCAGAACCATTTTTGGAAACTTCTTATATAACCTCTGCTACAATAATTTCACTCGGGTAAATGAAATCATATACTTGCGTCACTCTCTCATCGCTGGGGTTAATATTATATCCCTGGCATTTCAGATTTTCGAAGACCCTTGCACCGAAATTTTGTGAGCTGCATGGACACAATTACTTAGTGAGAGGGCCTCTTAATCTGACATAACATAATACTCGGGGTTGCATTTTATCCACTTGGCAAGAGTTCTTGCCTCCGAGGATGGTCACTGTATCTTCCTTTTGCATTCGTTTTCCTCCTAGTCGTTCTCTTCATACAACCCTAAAAACATGAATTGACGTCCATCTGCACTGGCTAAACTAGAGCAACATGTAAATTGTGCTGCATAAGGAATAGTTATTAATTGCTTTAAATCAAGAATATAAATTAAATAACCTTACTGGATAAGAATAATGAACTCTTCAAGCACCAAGACAGTACTTGATTTGGCAAATTTCGGCAAAATCAAGTACTGTATTGAGCCATTTTCCATCACGTTTAAGGAATATATTATCTGTTATTGTTAAAAAGTTTATTAGTTAGTAAAGCACGCGATTTAAGTCCATTCCCCATGGAATGCACTCAAAGAAGGAAACCTTTCAGTGCACCTCTTGCAGTGCCCAGCGATTGCATAATGAGAGTCATTCGTAGCAATATTTATAAATTTTACTTTCTGGTGATTATTTTCTGTCACTAATATATCTGTTATCCACACATAAAAGTGAATGAGACCATATTGCATCCACCCGCTTGCCGCGTCGCCGTACTCTCCGCCGCCGCCGGCCAGAACCGGTGTCGTCCGTGCGTTCGAAAAAACTATTTAAAATTCGGGGTTGCAAATTGGTGCAAGGTTTGACTTTAGATTCACAATGTAGAAGCTTCAAAGAACGACATGATATAAGTTACTTAGTGTAAGCCGGTGACAATGTCTACTTTTTTTCTACGTTTATGTGAAAAAATGGGTTGAAAACAGGCTCCGCCATTTTGTTATGTATCTATGATTATTGATGAAACAAAATCTTTAAAAACCCTTCAAATGAAAGAATAAGAAGTGTCAATTAAGATGGTATAACAGTTTTGTCGATAAATCTATTTATCAAACCACTGCACGAGGATAAAGTCGGCAATTTTCAGAAAAAATCGAGGGTGGTCGTTTTTCGCTAAATTTGCTCAACTTTGACCTCACATATATTGTTAAAGTGTAAACACAGGACCAAAATAATCTGGGAAGTTATGCACAATTTATTTGAGAATGTGTATGCGAAGTTTCAATTTCCTAGCTCAAAAAAATTGATTTTGAGGTTTTGGCCAGCTTTTTTCGATTCTAGCCCACTGTGCGCTGGAACAGAAGGAGGAGAAAGAGAGACTCGAACAGCGCAACAGTGCAGTGGCGCAACTATGGGAGGGATGAGGGGGATAGATCCCCCCCAAAGCCTCAGAGAAATAAAAATGTAAACTATTGTCTAGTTTTGACATATAATAGGGTAGTTTCCTTCATTGAAAGAAACGGAAGGCATTGATTGCGATTCGTCACCCACCATTAGTGTATTCATAATATACAAATTATTTCGTTTTAGAAATACCGGTTTAGACGAGTGGCAATGGTCAATTTTAACCGCATTTGAAAACGGCCAGCTTGGCGCCCATGCGATGCCACTCCACGTGACGTCACAGGGTTTCTAGTTTCTATATGGGTAGATAGCAGTTTTACATCTTTTCAGATTACCAATGCATGTATGAGGCACAGAGCTCAGGGAAACATGTCTTAATAATCACCGATTAAAACTGCCTAAGGTCGGAAAGTTTCCTTCGTTTGATAGGGTATTAATAATCCTTATTTAAGCCAAGCACTCCCTGCTAGCAGAGCACTCTGCTTCCTGCTAGTAGCCTGCGTCGTATCAGCGCTCAAAGCCTCGCTCCAAAGGCGAGGTAAATAAATAAAATATAATAAATAAATAAAACAGGCAATAAAATATACTTCAGGTTATATAACCTGAATATAACCAGTTTTTATCATCATGTTTTAAAATCAATTACTCCTTCAAAATAACCGGTTAACCAATCACTGGTTTTTTCTCATTGTCGTAAGGACGGTAAATAACCTCGCTTCAGTGAATTAAATGAAAGTAAAGTCGGACCACGTTTATTAGATGGCGAGCCACACAATCTCATCAGTCTCTCACGCGAGAGGAAGTCAGTGATGTTCCTGAGCCTCTCTCTGTAGCGCCTTCGTGGCGCTAGGCTTCTCGCATCCCTGGCGGTATTGACAGTGGCCTCAGCTACAGTGGAGGCAAGGCAGGAGGAGTGTGTCCAAAATCGAATGACTGGTGTTTGTTTCTGCTGGGAGAGCAGTGGATTATTCTTTTGTTCTGTAAAACGTACGTCTGTTGTTTTTTCAACTACGACGCAGTGATGCAGTCATAAATAGTAATGTAAACTCTATGGATGCAGTAGTAGTGATCTCAGAGTAAGGATGGGGGAGAGTGCGCTTTGGCTACTGCGCACGTAGTCAAGATCCCGCATATACAGCATATACATCCCACACTTCCCACAATTCTTCCCACAAGGGATTCCCGCACTACTTCCCACGATCACGTGGTAACCATGTTGACTACAAGAATCTGCTACTGCGCAGCCTGAAAGCGCCCTCTACCCCAATCCTTACTCTGAGGTAGTGATGGGCAAAGTCGATCATTTTAGTGATTCAATCATTTTGACTCGAGTCACATTAGTGATTCAATCAATTGATTCAATCATTATGATCGAAAAGACTCAAAGGAATCAACATCGAAAAGACTCCAAGGAGTCATGATTGAAAACACTCAAAAGGAATCATGATCGAAAAGACTCGAAAGGAATCATGATCGAAAAGACTCAATCAATGGATGTTATAAAACAGTTTGAATAATTGAATAAATACTGCCTCATCTGCGAAGAGCATTGGTAACGCTGATTGCTATCCATATTATCATTTCATATACTATTTTGATTGTGAATTCCTAGATGAGTAAATTAGATTGCAAAAATGAAGGAAGTAGTGTCATGAAAATATTTGGGAAGGCAAAACTGCCACTGCAGTTTCTTAACACTAATAAATTAATTTCTAACTACATATCTCAAAATAGAACACAAAATACACCACACACTATGCATGAATCTGATCTGCAGGATAATTTTATGAACGGCACAATAAAATGTAACCATCTTTAACTTCTCCCAGACAGCACAACCATTTGTATACAAATGGTAAATCTTTTGTACCTTTACAAATTGTACCGATTTTTGTAGTACAACTGTATTACAGTTGCATTCAAACGTCTTGTATACAGACCCGCCCGGAAAACAAAAGAACGATGGAATACGTATCGTCGAACTTGCTAAAACTCACTTTCCTGATACCTCGTTATGAGAAGTGCTGAGAAGGTAGATAGAGTTCTTCTTCATATTTTCTGGTTCGCTTTATAGATTGCTTTGACCCCTCGCCGTGTTGGATTCTTTTTCTCTCGGTTTTGCCCCCCTGCTTCATTTGGTTTGGACTATTCTCACGATTTTGACCCCGGCTTCGTTGTGATTTTGGACTCTTCGTTGTTGTTAAACTACGGCTGCGACAGTGAAATACTGTATTATTTCCTACCATTCTGCGATATTTAGTGAGCCTTAATAGATTCTCAGGTCATCTGTGCTACAAGCTCCCGTGTCAACTCTAGAACCCACGGCTGTTGTTTCAGGTAAGTGCTGGCATTCAATGATTTAATCGATGCATGCATACAAATTTTAAGCTTGGAAAGTGGTTCTGCTGTAGAAATTTTAGGCATATTGATAATGCAGTTAATGTACTAGTGACGTGTTGCTGTCTCGTTTTATTCATTGTTTATCGCTACGGATATAATAGTCAACCTAACATCAACACAACATAGACCAAGGGAAGCCAGCAAAAGTATAATTTTAATGAATGGAATTCGTGAGGCAAGAGAGAATTTTGGGGGTTTACTACATTTTCGTGAAAGTCAAAGCTAGGTCACCCAATCTTGTGAAGACTTGAAGAAGTGCCAATTTCATTTTTTTAAATTTTCTCCCGTATAAAACTCCTGATGCAGTTTTGTGGTACATCAGTAAATGTGATGATAAGGGAGGTTTGTTATTAAGGTATTTGGAATGCAACGAAATTTTAGGTAATTTGTATTACCCCATGGAGTAATAACTTCATCTTTTGACTTATTTCTCTGGGGAAAACCAAATACCCTAAACTGAATAGAGGAACCTATTCCTAAATTAAATGCTTCAGGAGTTTAATATAATTTTCAAGCATTTTTCCTATATACACCAGGGAGTAATGATAGCATTTCCTTTATCTTTACAGTTTCTGCCCGGAGGAAGGGACTTCACGAGGGCAAGTTGTTTGTCCGAGAAATATCAAAATGGTTGAACCAGAGTGCTTCAGAAAGGACAAATAATAAGTTAATGTTCAATTAATTTTATATTGCTTTGCTACAATTATTAGCATTCTTGCATCATGTACATGCACTTTGTTTTTAACTTTTTGAATTAGAATGTAGTAGGAGTAGTCCATATCCATTCAGGCAGCCTAAGAAAAAATCTTGCCTTCATACCTTGTATGTTATTGAATTTAACATACGTCGAACTTCAAGACAAAGTAAGTGGTAAGCATTTTTTGTTTTGTCCAAAAACATTTGTGGCCCGAGATACATTCCACCCAACATGAACCTGCGGGTGCTATTTTTCACTTGTGATTTTGGACAAAATACTAAAATGCTCAGGAACGGTTCAAGATAATATACTTATTTCTGTTTTTTTTAAAGGTAATAATTTTGTGATTAAATTTAAATTGAAAATTTGTGTCCACATTCTCTTGCCGAAATTTTTTCATAAAAACATTTTTTCTCAAAAATTCTAATCCCTAAACATTGCCAGTTCAAATAGTTGGTAAGGTTTTTGAAGTGACTAGCGGCACCATCGGAAATAATTATGATATTTTCTACCTGTGATTGCAGTGGTTGAAGAATTTTGTTAATTGCCAACAATGCATGTGCTGATTCATGTCCTCTGCCATCACTTATAACTGCTACACTTGTGGCCTTGTTCTGAAAATATGTCACTCCTGTAAAAATTTAAACTTGGTCATTACTCCAGTGATATCCTTGAACTTCTTGTGGTAGAATCACTGACCAGGTCTCAGCAAAATCAAAGTGAAGCACTTAACGTGCAGCTTCTATCCGTCCCTACTCTTCTGCAATGTGTTCTCGTTGCATCTTCTTCAGATGTTGGTGTGTTACTGCTTTTTTTGTCCCAAGGTATCGTTAGAAAATTATTATCTTTCAAATAAAACTGAAATTAGCAAAATATCTTGAACTCTTGCTTAGATATGAGCATTTTAGTATTTTGTCCGAAATCTAATGTGAAAAGTAGCACCCATGGGTCCATGTTCGGAGGAATATATCTTGGGCCAAAAATTATTTTGGACAAAACTAAAAAAATGCTTATTACTTACTTTGTCCGGAAGTTTGACACATGTTAAATAACATCGGAGACTATGAAGGTAACCTCTCTGCCTGAATCGATTTGCACTGGGCCAGGATGATTATTTTTAAGTGTTTGTCCGGGAAGTTAAGCTAAATTGTTTGAGTGATTCAAATTTTTTGTCTGGGAAATATCAATTGAATGTACCAGAGTGCTACAAGAATGGAGTATGTTTATTTTGAAAGTGTTTTGACCATGAATAAATCATAATGCAATTATGAACTTCAATTTTCTCTTTTCAAATCCTCATCAACCTGTTACCTTCAATCTGTTTAATTTTACTGCTTAGATAACACTAGAGGGTATCAATGAGCTGGGAGTGCACTAAATTCAGTGAAACTCAAGGTATGTGGTATCCTGGAAGGTTACTTGGGAATTTCATGATTCTATACGCTGGGAAAGCCTCAATCATTCTTCAGGTAGGTTGTATGTTCCCTGAGACTCCCTTTCCAGGAAAAATGCCGGCTAGTCATGGGCTACCATTGATTGCGAGTGTTACTGTTATTTGTCAACAATATTTTTTTCATTGCATTTGTGTTGGATTAGTTATTTTTGGCTTATATTATTTATGTTTTATGTGTATGGTCAACTATTCTGATTTTTCAATCAATTTTCCTCATGCTTTTTCCTGAAGTTTTTTTTTCAGGGAAAAGGGAACTTGCATATATTTCAGATGTAATCAATAGCCCCAAAATTATATAAAAATATATGTTTGCATACCTCGGTGAAAGTTTTTTTATTATTTTATGACGTGGTTTGCGATATTTAATGCATCAAAGTTCACGACAATTTTCAAATGCAAGTGAGAAGCGAAAACGCCCGATGATTGGCTGGTAGAAAAGTGACGTCATAGTTCAGTACGAGGCACGGCGGCACGGCCATAGTATAGGTTGCATACTTGAATACATGCGACGGCGTGGTTATGATTCATTTATTGAAGTGCAGACTTATCGGAGTTGTTCATTGTGACTTCAGGGCTATTATTTGATCTATTTCTCCTCCATTGAAAGCGATAGATTGCGTAAAGATGAAGGCATATGGTTATTCTTAGGCTGATCCTAGCAAGCTTCCTGTTACTGATTCCATCATGATAACAGGGTATTTTAGTGAAACTGTAGACTTCGTCGGCTCGGAAAGTCGATGCCGAGAAATGGAAAGGTAGCTGATGTGCATCTGTAATGTTTTATAGTTCATAACAAAGTGAGACTTGCGTATAAAGCCGATGTCCCACGGTCAAATTTGCGTCAAAATATTTGCATCAAAATTTGATGCAACTGACGCGCACCCTGTCCCACGGTCAAAATTTTGTCCAACTGGCTTTTGGTCCTATCGTTTGTACAAATCACCGATTTGTACAAATGGATAGGATAGGTTCTAAATTTTCATCCAATTGGATGAAACCGACTAATCACAGAGCCTTTGACAAAAAAGCATCGCCAAGCGCTGACACATAGGCCAAATAGGTTAAACTTATTTATCGTCTGCATGAGTATTTTAATCAATAATTATGTATATTATGGACACAAAAATAAAATTTGTTGTATTCCACACAGTATGCATTAAAAACCCAACCGGTTTCCACCTTTTCAGGTCGTTATCTTAATCGTAAACCTCTAGATAAGGACCTGAAAAGATCGAAACCGGTTGAGTTTTTTCATTAGTATTGTATGGAATACTAAAAAGCTTAGTTTTAAATTTATAATATCAACATACCACGAAGTGAATTCACAAAACATTATTTCAAATATATATATACGTTCGTGATCGTCTATTTCATCGCCTGGTGTGGCCCTAAAGGTAAATATGAGCAAAAATTTGTCTTCGTGATAGGCGATGGAAGCTCTCAACTAGGAAATCCGTAATAATTAGTTGATCTTTAATAGAAAGGAAGCGATATTTAGAATCGCAATACCAGGAGGGATGTTTTGGAAATAATAAAAGATTTACTTTAGGTATCGAGGCCGAATTTTACGCTTTGTGGAAGGCATACAATGCGAGCGAGCAGCTGGAGAAATGACTAATATGAACTGATGATTGTACCTATGGAACACTGCAGCTGCCCGTTTCTATTACTATGATTATCGGATAAGGACCTTATTTTAGAAACTGCTAGATTAGGAGAGAAAAATGTGATTTAAATGCACGCTTACAGCACTATTCATAACATCTCCTCAACCACAATGTCCATCATTTATTAATAACATTTTCCACGCGGGAATAAACTGCCTCACGTTTGTATCCTGGCGTTTTATTCTGCCCTCAACCTTGCAGATAAGGGACATGAAAATATCCTCACTTGTCAATTATTATCGATAATAAACGGGAACATCGGCGACCAACTCCTTCTCCAACATGTTTAGCATGGTTATTCCAACGCTTTCATACCCCCTTTCCAGCCAAGGCCAAGTTCAGCATTCCTTTTGTTTTCTTTTTTTCGCATCTTTAATGTTCAAGAGGCCTGTTCAGACAATTTCGCCTGCTAAAAAAGAAAGAATCCTCCACCTCTACAAGTTTCCTAATTGTTTACATAAATATCGTCTTTCGTTTGTTTTTGATCAAAATGAGATGCATCGTGGGACACCCTCAGTCCAGTTGTATCAAAATATTTGCATCAAAATATTTGGACAAACATTTTGATGCAAATATTTTGACGCAAATTTGACCGTGGGACATCGGCTTAATATTGGCGAAAGCGTATACTCATGTGTATTATTTTGGCAGTCCGGTAGAGTCTTATGGTGAACTTATTTCCACCTCGAAGCTGTCGATGATACTTTATCTTAAAAATACCTTGCCTGGAGGGCGACAGGAAGCTCTGAGGAAGCCAGACTATTAATGTTTCAATTTAGTAGCGATAATATAGACGAACTTCCAACACAATCTACCATCTTGTGACTAAAAACCCCGAAGCCACTTCCTATTCTGCAGAAAGAATCGGTCAATCGCACTTCGATCAATATAATAAACACAACGTCTTCAGGTGTTAATAAGTTACTTTTGAAATGAAATACTTCCTAAATTAGCATTAAAATGTGCATGTTTTCCAAACAGAGTCTTTAATACATTTTGGGAGCTTTTCTCACGATATATCTGAAACCTTCTCAGACAATCAACAGGCGAGCTCATCGTCATTGCGATCGGTTGTCACTTAAAAATTCCGTATCGGAAATCCTAGAGGGATGACTTTCGACGATGACCGTGATCACCTGCACTCTCACTATCACTGGAACCCGTGGTGAAAATATCATCCCAATCCAATATCTATTTGGTTTTAACTGGGGAAAGAGCAACATAGAACTGCACATTCTTTGGGCAACTTTGGGTTTGACTTTCCCTCAAACACACCATTTCCCCTGTGGTGCACATCAGTCCTATCTTTATACGATGGCCTGACAACCTTTAAATGGATCCTTGGTTTATCCTGACAATCAACTAAATGGAAATTGCTGATCCACACATGTCCATTCTTATCTCCATAATTTCCAAATCAAAGGCCGCGGAACATTCCTCTTGTGACTCAACTTTTTTTTGAAAAGCAAGCAACGGCGCAGAATAAAATCAAAGAATGCTGCGATTCATTTTTTGTGACCACCTCTGGATTCCATTCTTTTTCCATCTACAACTTCCTTCATCTTTCGGGGTAAACTATGGGACAAGATAATGTTTAAATATTTTCATTAATTTATAACAAAATATAAGTTCTAAAAATACCCAAAAGCCATTTTATTAATTCGCACTGATGAGTGTAAATTAATGTGGAAGATGAATGCTGTAGACGTAGTAGTTTTCCTAGGTTGAGTTGCAAATTTCATGAAATTGACAAAACGGCTAATTTTTCGGTGCGCGGAGTCATTTATTGCACTGACCGTGTCTACATTTTTCAATTTTTTTGTAATAAAATAAATCAGAATTTAGGATAAAATTTCCTTTAAAATGACGTATAGTTCATTTTTATAGCATGTAGTGAAGCCAGGATATAAATTTGCAAAGTACAGCGGCACATCATTTTGACGCCGACAGTATAGAAGAAAACGCTGTCTTCTTGGCTGGCACTCGAATGCATGAGGATCAACGTTGCTCTATATTTTCATATTTCCTCCCTTGATTTTAAACATCATGGAATTTTCTATGTCCTTCCGCAGGGGCGGATCCAGGATTTCTTTCTGGAGGGGGCACAAGCAAAACCGTATCCAGGATTTTGTTCTGGGGGGGGCACAAGGATATTTCATAATACAAAACGAACGCAATGATAATGGGACCGTATTAAAAATCATGCATATTTTAAAGGCCTGTTCACACGGTACATTATCACGTACGGGTTAATGTCTGAATGTATGAATGCGAAAATGAACGCCAAAATGCACCGTGTAACCACCCAACTTGTGCATGCACAGAAAATAAAACCTGTTCTTGGTTGGTTCATGCATTCGTACATGTTCCGTTCCGGTCCACCAAAATTTCACTCAAACATTCACGCAAACGTACATTAACTCGTACGTGTTAATGTATCGTGTAAACAGGCCTTTAGGGTCTGGGGGGGGGGGGGGGGGGGGGCCCCACGTGCCCCCGTGCCCCCCCCTGGATCCGCCTATGTCCTTCCGTAACTGAAATTGAACAAGTACCTTAATAATTTGAGTCCATCGTAACCATCGAGAAACACCTATCTCGATTTTTGGTGTGAAGTTGAGTTTTTATTCTAGGGCGGCCGAATTATCGAAAAATCTCAGTTTCAAGTTATTCAGCCAATTAAATATGGAAATATTATTTATATTAAAGTTATCTTCGCTCACATAGCACACGGGTTTATCATTCCGTTTATTATACTCTTATTTTTCCGCAACGCTCATCCCGACAGACGGCATGCATCGAGGCTTTTCTTCTAATTTCCTCCGTGGGAATGCAGACGAAAATTTTTTCTGGGGTGTTATTGCACAGAGGAACAATGCACCACTTGTAATTTTTCCTCATTTCACCCGTGTTCTCCTTTAAACGCAACGTGGCTCTTCCAAACCTGCAGTTACTGGGCTTGGATCTTGGACTCGTACTGAACTATGACGTCACAGCCAAAGATTAGTGGGGGCGGTATTTTTTAGCCCGCGAAACTCGGGCGACTTTTGGGAGTCATTTTCTAGGGTATAAACTGAATTTTAAGCGGAAAAAAGTATATTGCGGTACTAAGTGTTTACTGTAGTATATCAGCATACTGTTTATAAAAGGTATGCAATTTCCCTAATGCAGACACCCCCTTTACCCTAAAAATTTATTTTAAACGAATCTATTATACTATAACCCTGAGGTTAGGCATACCTTAGTGAGGATACTCCTAAGTGGAAAAATTATTTGTCTTGTCCTTTGATTTTTTATGCCTTGTTCGCATTTCCCTTGTAATACAGTTGCAAACACATGATTCATCAGATGTTATCTCCAGATCCATAGTTAACAGTTTCCCATTCATAGAAGACTGCTAACTATGGATCTGGAGATAACACCTGATGAATCAAAATACATAAATAAATCAAATCAATAAAAACAATTTGTAAAAGTTTCGTATTTTTCCCTGTAATACGAATATAATACAATTGTATTAGAGGACATTTGACACTGTAATACAATTGGAATACAAATGGAATACAAAGAGTTCCATTTTGTAATATGATCGTATTGTGGTGGTATTGCAGTGGTATTACAAATCTTGTGCTATCTGGGCTACTTCTTAACGTTCTCCTACAGGAGTCATCTTAATATTTTCCTTTTACATGTATTGGTGTAATTAATACTGATAACTGCTGGAAAACATTTAAGAAAAAGATTACACAAGTATTCAGTTGTTCATAACATAGTATTTAATTTTCTCACAACTATTTCTGCCCTGACGAAAATAGATCAAGCATCGATCGTTCCAAATTTTGAAACAAACCGGAAACCGGGATGATTGATATGAAACCGGAAGTCGGAGTGATTGATGATCGACTTGTTTAACGAAATGAATCATGAGTCATTTGATTCACCTAATGATTCAATCTTTTTGATCGAATCGTTCATGATCGACCCATCACTACGCAGTAGTCTTCTCCCAGTTGTATGGAGAACATGTCGTTTGGTGTGATAAGTCGTAATAAAGGTGTGTAAAACTACTAATGTGAGCAGTCATTGTGAAAGAACAGAAGGTAATCAACAGCACTGGCCGGGCGAACTGTTGACAGCGTGCGACAACCGGGTTTGGCGAGTGTGCGCCTGAAGTAATTCAGAATATTTGCTGGTTGTTTAGATATAACCAAAAATAACCAAGTACTCGTTCCATTTCAACTTGAGACCCTTTGAAAAAAACCCTTTCACAGCGATAGGTTTTCCCCGCGAGTATTCACTCATTCGGTTATTTCTCTCCCGCTTGCCATCGGCTAATTCAACGAGCACTCGTCGCTTAGGTCGTAGCCTACGTTATTCATAAGGCCGTCCAACGTGAGCTGAAAACGGGCAGAATGAGCATGTCTGGAGTTAGTTCCAGTTGTCGCCGCTGGCGCTGTTTTGAGAACAAAATTCGTATGGGAATGAATGGCGAACATTTGAAACAGACGCGATTTTTGTCAAAATTAGTTCTCTTTTCGTGATTATGCTAACATTTACCATATTTATTTAATTTTGGCCTTTATTTTTTGGTATTTTTCACGGAATAATGTTTTCAAAATTATAGGAATTTCCGACAAAGTGATATTTTCCTAAACGCAGGTGCTGTTACTTCTTCCATGTTACAGTGTCCGTTTCATTTTAGCATAATCGTCCAGAAGTGGCCTAAAATTTTTTTGTAATATTACACAAAGCAATACCGGGTTTGTGCATTGCTTACAAGCAAATTCCTTCAGAAATCTTGGTAAAATGAATGTCAGTAATTGCTCTTCAAGTAGCTGGCGTTGCAGAAAGAGTACTGCCCGAATACAAAATTTTGCTGTCAAGTTTGCGCACTGCTTACACTGAGAAATATGTAAAGTTTTTGCTAGGATAACAATCTATCTATGATCTATTCAAATGATTCACTAATAACAGTGAGGGAGCACTTTTTTGACATGCGGCGAGAGGTGCCAGACACCCTATACATTCAGTTCTCTCCTCTGCGATTCGGACTAGGTAACCCGCCACGAAAGCTACTGCAGCTTCTCTCATATATATTTCAAATATATAATCGATGGTCACTTGGGGAAATTTGTTAATAATAATTAATTAACTATCAAATAATTAATCAGTCGACAAACACTTTTTCAGTAACCTTACCTGGAATAGGTCTACTTAATATCTCGAGAAGATCTTCCGGTTGCGTTGCAGGAGTTTCATGGCCCTTAGAAATGTCATTGAGTTTCCTGATAAGCAACAGTGATTTGCAATCTTCAGAGTCATTTACTCTATCGCAGAGAGGTAGAAAGTTTTGAAATTCAAGTTCTTGACATGTTTTCACTGTTTTCCTGCTGTCGGTAGAGTAACTTGACGAAGTCACTGGAAACGTTTACTCCGTCAGATGTCAGTCTACGGTCAAGAAACTGATTTCTCATGTTCTCAAGGGTGTGGCTAGAATCGTAGCTAAGGAATAGAGGCCGAAATGGGGTCACAAGGCGCGCAATGGTATAGTCTTCTGAATGAACGTTGGCCATCTGTGAAAATTCCCACAAAAAATATAATTTAACTAGTTTAATAGAGGAATACGTTTTGCTCAATTCCACCCAGTTTTATTACAATTTTACGCTATTTCTTGCGGAAAAAATGACGTGATACTTGCCAGGACCCCCCTCCCCTCCACGTGAGATTGGGTGAGAATCGGTTCGACCCCCTAGGTCTAGGTACGCTGTTTCTTGCGGAAAAAATGACGTGATACTTGCCAGAACCCCCCTCCCCTCCACGTGAGATTGCGTGAATCGTTCAGGGGCAAGCTTGCCCCTGAACGATTCACGCAATCAACCTGCTGCGTGAACGGCGGTGATATATCCATGAATTTCCCATGAGAAAATATTCCTCTGAACCGGGAATCGAGGCTGTGATTTTGGATTTCCAGGCCACTGAGCACACTTTCTTTGATTCCCGTGGCAATTGTTCCGAGGCTCATGGTACAAGATGAGAATGGCGGATCCATGGGGATGGGAGATGCTTAGGAGTCGTAACATACGCTATAGATAAAAATTGAAATTTTCATATGTCACTACTTTGACGTAAAGCAGATAGCAAAATTTTCCGGCAAATTTACCAACTATAACGAGTCAAAATACAAATTATTTTTAACCTTATAGGGCCTATTATGACGCTTTGGCATTGGTAAAACGATCTACTACGCCTGCATAATATAGTGTCTTTTTTATCAATGAATTAGTCTAAAACAGCCGTTTTTGAGTCTGGAAAATCCTAACTTTCAAAATCCCCGAACCCCCCTTCGGCTAGGGGGAAATTCCCCTGGTTGTGTAGTAATTCACGAAGATAGGCCCCCCACCTAGTTGGTGCAGATCTATATCCGTCATTGCTAGATTTTAAACCCTTGTGGTTCGTCAAGGATAACGTATATAACGTAGGCTACGCTTAGGTAATAACCGGCCAAAAGGTTTTTCGGTTGTCAAAAATAACCGGTTTTAATGTGCTCTGTGGCCCGTAGAGGCGCAGGAACCATCTCAGCCAGAGGCCAGAGGGTCGTGTGGGTCGTGTGGCAGCCGCTGTGCTGGTAGTTCCAACGGTTCCCGAGAGAGTGCGGGAATCAGGAGTCAGATTATTTTTCTCAGGTTATTTTTCAGTTAAGCCAAAAAATAACTTAATACTCAGGTTAACCGGCGTATAAAAAACAGGTTTTTAATTGGCTAACCTAATTATAAAACCGGTTATTTTTGCCCATACTACCCATATAGAGCTTCTAGAACCTCAATGATCGTGTCTACCCGCCCGAATACGATTTTGCAAGGATCCAATTTGCTTTTTGTAAGGTAAGGAAAGCCATATTTTATAACGGTAATATTTTTATTGATTTGAAAAGTAATGTTTTGAAAAACATAATTGTTTGAAGCGATGCATATTCATTGTAATATTTGTGTATTTGGCGCTTTTGATTGGCGTGAACTGTAGTATTTCGGTCTGTGGCGCATATGATTTGTGTTCTTTAAAATATCTACCTTGATGTTTAAAAATTGCGATCAAGATAAGTATTTTTCGTAATAGTTTACAGCGTTTGGCGTGTTAGATTTGCGATGACGTTGTGAATGTGTATTCACTTTAATTTATCTTTTTATTTCATATGATTTTGTATATAACTGTATGCAATGCTCGGAGGTATAGAAATAGTGTAGAGCCAATTTGGTTAACCAACATATTTGCGAATTCACATATCTTCAGCGGTCTCCCGGGAATGTTCATTCCGTAATTGCTCTTTTTTGTGTGCGTGGATTTTTTCATGTGCTGAAATTCCTGCTAGCAGCAATACTTGGTTTTGTTCTTTATTATTCAGCATTAATATCTATTTTTCTATTCTGTTGGCCAGGGGCCTAAGTCTGTAACTTCGTTTTCTCCCGAGTTGGGAGAAAAGAGACTCGTGAAGCTCCAGTTTCATCCAACTGAAGTCTGTAACGGTAACGGAGAAAACTTTCTCCCAGTAACGGAGACTCTGACTCTCCTGGAGAGTATCTTTCTCCCGACTGAAGTCCGTAACGCGATTTGGAGAAACTGACGCGCCCTGGACGGGAGCTTCGGAGTCACCCGCCCGGGACCCGGCGATTCATTTTCTCCATAGGAGAAACGAGGAAAATACCAATGGCGGACCGTTGTGGGCGATCGTACTGCGGTTCTAATTGTATTCTAATATGGTTTTTTACGTATTTGTGACAAAATAGAACACGAAAATGCATTCTTCAAGTTAGGCAGGCAACGTATGTAGTGTAATTAGTGACAAGGATAGAAATTTTTGTATGGCTGCATTTGCAAGGAAACTACGTGCAGTGAACTTTCATTGTGCCTCTAGTATAAGTGAACAAAATTTGTGTCCTTAGTGAACCCCTTAGTGAATTGATTGCACATAGACGATGAAGTAAAGAGTGAAGTGTGTTGTGAATGTAACATCTTCGACGAAATTATTTCGCACGTATATTACTTAGGCTACGAATCAACTGTATACATTACGATGAAAGGTATCTAACTATTGCGAAGGGGATATGTTTCTTATTTGAACTAGTCTTACTTTAGGGATACATCGAACGCCTGTTAATGTTCATTCGTTTGTTCGCTTCTAAGTTCTGTTTGATTTTATTACGTATTGCATCTATTACCAATTCCCAATTCGTTGTGAGATGTGAGCTTGGCAATGTTTACATTTCACGCATTTCGTTGTGTTGTTGTTTGTTTTTGTTTTGGACATGCTACGGTGAGAGTGATAGTGAAATTCGAAGTTTGTTGGTGTTACAATAACTGGTTTAGCAATTTGTTTCAACCTATTCATTTAATTGTCTTCGCAATGTTAATGTGAAATAACGTAATCTGATTCTAAGTCGTTAGTGATGAGTAGGAAGTGAGGTGTAAAGAATCCTTTCGAACTTCAAGGAGTGCAAATTCTTTTAGTGTGTGCAAAGTGATTGGAAAACCGATTATCATGTTTTATTAGTGTTACATAATAGTGTTTTATATTTATTGTGAGCCAAGATATTTATTGAAACAGTTGATTCCGAATATAATGATTATAAGTATTAAAAAGATAGAAATGTGTGCGTTGTAATGCTGTATGTGATATGATGAGCAATAAATATGTACAAGTAAGGGTAATTTTGCTTTGTTTTCTCTATATATACCTCTAGAAAACCATTTTCCCCATGTTTTCGCTATTCTACGCTGTCAGTATTTGAAATTTTTAAAAGTAGCGAGGCAGGTTGTTGTGTTTCCTAAACTATAACATTTTGGGAGATTGTAACATATCCCAGACGGCACAGAACCCTCCGTATCTAATTCGTATGTACATAGTACCCATTGACTAAGGGGATACTATGCCGCTCCGTCGCTTTTCGTCAATGGATACATTCCATTCGCGGCCTGTCGACGAAGCGCGTACGCAGCATGTGAATGTCCGCTACTAAGCACGTACGATTGGATACAAAGCGCGCAGGAACACGGCACTCAGGCTAATCTCAATCGATTAGGTCGAAATTAGTTATATCGTAACTCGCACGATCGAAAAATGTATCGAACGCAACACAATCGATAACTACCGACCGTAGCGAGAACCTTGATGCGAATCATTATGAATTGTAAGTTCTCAATAGGTAAATAACACCATATCATGAATTCTAATTACCATGAAAGACTCACGACCGACAAAGTTTTTGTCGGTTGTGAGTTTTTCATGGTAATTAGAATTCATGATATAGTATTATTTACCCATTGAGAACTTACAAAACTTACTCGGCCACTTAAATAACTCTGCGAAAAATGAGATTCTCAAGGCTAATTCACGCATCCCAAGCATCCAGAATTCTTAAGTGGCTCGTACTTACATGGAAACCTTGAGATGTTAATGAGAGTAAATTCTTATTAATTTTGACACTAAATAAGACATCACATAGACCACGAGCATTTAAAAGCTTACCCTAAAGCCTGACGAAATAAAATTTTTAAATAAAAATTGCCGATGAAACAGGATTGCTGACACATCTGCTATTAGTATGATCGAATTCATCAAAATGCAAGCAAAAATTAACGTATAGTTCAGTCTCAGCTACTAAAACTTACCCATATCAGGCGCTAAAGTATTTGAAAAATTATTTGGGATGAGTAAAAGTCTCTAGGTCACTGCAGGAAATGTATCAACCTATTAAAAATATGAAAGTCCTGCCAAATCACCAGCATAAACACTTGTAAAATAAAACATGGTATCTCTTAGATCACACCTCCGATTTTATACTTACTTTGCATGAAGTCACCACCGCAAGAAATTTTAAAGAGGCAGGAAAGAAAAAACCCACAGAAATACAATACATATATTATGTATTTTCTATTGTCAACCACAATAATATTTCCAATTTTCTCTTCTATCCCACATCTAATTTAGCGAAACAATTACTCTTATTCTCTTTCGAATAGAAAATTATTTAAAAGAGAACTGGTCGATACATACAAACTATCGTCAATACTTTCTCCGATAAACGTCCACTATCACTGCACCAACTTGCACAAATCAAATCCACATCCACAAATATGTCACTTCTGCCACAATGTCTGTCTTCTTGGCGACAGGTAACAGTGAAGCAATGGTACCTTCCTCCAATCTGGGTAACTTCAATTCAGCAAGAATTTTCTCCTCGTCTTCTCGTCCAAGGCCACAGATTATTTTCTGATATCACAAGGTGCGATGTGAATCTCACACACCTAAAATTAATAAATAATAAAATACCATGTAACTTATTAGGTCAAATCATTTCCAATTTTTGGTATTTCTGCATGAGAAATCAAATTACTATAGGCTCGTAAATATAGTAAATATTTGTATGCCTGATATTTTTATTGTTTTAAACTATAGCATAAGATAATTTGAAATGATGAAAGCCGACGTGTAATACACCATAGGGCAAGCTAAGAAGCAATATTCGATCCTATAAACTTGGCAGCTTATTCCTAGTTTCTCCTTTAACCACACGTTTACCGAATGAATTAATACAAAAAAGACAACTAAAATGCAAGAATTTTCAAAAGAATTGCTGCTACAATATTTTGAACCACCATTTTTAGTACTGAATAGTACTATAGTACTTCAGTACTGAATAGTTCGGGATGTTGATGCATCAACATCCCGAAGCCACTTCTAATTAAAAATTACATCCAAATAATTACAGCGAGAAAGAGTACATACCTCACAGTTTTTCGTGGGGGTGAAATGTTTTCTTCTTATCGCCCAAATGCACTTCTTCTTCAACTCAGGATCTTTTGGAAAGCTAAAAACTTGAGCCATGTCCCGGAGTTTCCATTACATCCCGACATTACACACACGGAAGGCATTTTTAACAAAAATATCTCACAAACACGTTTCTGAAGCCCAGAGAATGAAATTAAAGAATAAGGGAAACTTCACCATTACCAGACACTATTTTTCACAAACTTAACCACAAAAATCCCTGAAATGTGGTGAGACGTGACGTTAACCATGTCATCTCCAACGGCTTGTGAAGGCATGTGATCTTTCTAGGAGGATATGGCACGATGGCACCAGATGGCACCACCCGCGAAAGAAAATAGTCCCAGACCGAATACAGTTTTATCGATGAGATACAATTTTATCGATGCATATGAATTTGCCAGTCCTCTTGCATCTTTTTTCGTCATTAAAGGAAATAAAGAAACAAAACCTTTTTAGTAACTTCCTAAGCGCGATTTTTGTATCTTGATTGTCCACCCTCGTATTTAGGTACGAAAACTTCCTGTGCCGTCTGGGATGTTACTAATTGCTGGCACGTAGGTATTTGCAAGAATAAATATGTACCATTCACACATTTATCTTAACGTTATTTTCTTTACGATTCTTTTCTGCATAGTAAAGTTTTTCAATTTTCTTTTTCCACTCCCACATTGTGTATTTCAGCTTTTCGAGGATAAATGCATGTAATACTGACGTTGATAGTTAAGTTTTTCCATACTCATCATGCATTCACCAATGAAAGTAAGCATCCCAAGTGCAAAAAAATATGCCATATATATCATCAATGAATACAGCGGCCGTTTGTATACAAGATTACCTACATCTAAAACATAAAAATGCTTTGGTGTTACGCATTAGTCTCTCCTTTTTCAATGGTATAATATACTCTTTTGTGTGTACTAATGAAGAAATATATCTGCGATGGATTTAAATCGATTTATCCACAACCGATTATAATTTCGATGCATCAATTTCTTTTATTTGAAAGTTTAACTTTAATGGTGAACGAGTAGCCCTTATTACAGGTGAGAATCGTTTGATTTCCCTCTCGTTTTTTTATTTGAAACAAAGCTTTTCTATTGGTTCTTCACGGTATCGCCGGCTTCGGATTCAATATTTTTCATACCTATCTGCTCTTCCTATCCGATACCGAGAATTAGAGTTTTCTCCGGTAGCGGCCAGGAACTGATGTTTTCTCCGCCGAGTTACGGACTACAGTCGGGAGGAAACTACGGGAGAGTACACTTTCTCCGGAGAAAGGAGAATTCAAGTTACGGACTTAGGCCCCAGGTCTTTTCCACCAGTGCTTGATATCCTTTGTCGGAGCCCCTGACCACCGTCATTGGTCTCTTGGTAAGTTTGGTAATGTTATAGATGCTCGGAATAATTTAATGTATCCCACTACTGTTAGAGATAACATCCTGATATGTCCAAGGACTTCCCGTTTCTTTGTTATTGTTGAATTTTCTGGTATGCTCTTTTTTTGTGTGTGGATTGTTTTATGTGGTGAAATTCTTACTAGCAGCAATACTTGGTTCGGTTTTTTATTATTCATCTAAACACTAAATCATTCCATTTTCATTTTTATTTTTTCAGTTTTCTTTAATTTAGTAATGGCTCCTGGGTTACTTGTCATCGGTGACTCCCAACTCAAGCGTGCTCCCAAGTGTGACTTTTCGGTCATATCTGTCTCCGAGATGAGATCGGAAGAGGTGGATGAGTCCATGATGTTGGCAAAATCATTTTTCAGTGATGTTGTCATTCACCTTGGTACAAATGATTTGATATGTGGTGAGTATGACTTGCATAAAAACCTTTGTTCATATTACATTGTGTATCCAGCATGAACTAATTGATATCAATAAAATCTTTCCTTATTCAGGCAACACACCAGATGAGACCGTAATAAACCTTGAGTTGTTGATCAAGGAAATTTAAAAAAATGAATCCTGATGAGCACATTTACATTTCCTCTGTACTCAGGAGAGGTCATAATGAGTATTGAGGGTTTTCCAGTTATCACTCTCGGAAAATTTCCTTGATGAATGTGAAAGTTGGAAAAATTAATCTGCTTTATGAAGAGTTGGCTAAAAGGTATGTATTTGCCTCTAGGAATGCTATTTCTAGGATCAGCTGGTCCTTAAATTCTAATGAGTTTTTCTGTGCTCCAGGTGTCGGGCAACTTTAATAAATAATTGGATAAAGTTTATCGTCAAATCTTGTAACCCTGAGGGAGATTTTTTGTCACGTGATGGTGAGAGTGTGAGGTTTGTAACAAAACATACTCATGTAAATCATCATTTTGCAAACATCTTTCTCATCTAGGTGTGGAAATGCTCTTTGGTAATTTTATCCATTCCTGTGATCTAAGTGTTGCACATTGTTCTCCTTTGCTGAAGCAGGCTGGTGCAAATAAAGCGTGCTCTCCTCCCTTGCCCACCCAGCCTGTAAATTGTAATTCTAGTGTTTCTCATAATATCGCATGCTCACCTCACCTTACCCGTGCCCACCTCAATGGACATTGGTTTCATATCACTGGAAAAATTTTCCCCCAAAAATGTATTGCATTCATAAAAATGTAATGATGTGACTTTATCTAACCATTGGATGGTGTTAGATCATGGCGTATAAGAATGCAATACTTTTTCCTTCCATCATCCCTTCGCCATCAAATTAATAATTAATAATAATAATAATAATCAAATTAATCAAAATAAGGCTTTGTCAAAATACGACAAGCCACAAATATTTTCACCCACATAATATATGTAGAAATGGTGGTTCATCTAAAAGTGGTATATCATTTTCTGGTTACCCTAGAGAGTGTGAGGTTTGTAACAAAACGTACTCATGTAAATCATCATTTTGCAAACATAAGAAAAACTGTTCAAAGGATAATAAATATGTATCATAGTATATCCTAGAATTTGTCCTAAATGTAACGTTTCGTTTTCCAATAGATGTATGTAATTATAGTAGACACAAGAGGAGTTGTGACACAGCTTGTAAGTTTGCCCATGTGCCCACCAGGCTGTGAAGTAAAATTTCAGTGTTATACTGACTTGTTAAAACATTTGCATGAGTACCATTCTGAAGGTGTTAATGTGGAAGAACATAATTTTAAAGATATGTCTGAATTTCAGTTGTGGAAGAGTGATGTCTGTAGGGAAACAAACATATCTATATCATATCTATTCAGGAGTCGTTTCCCATGCTAATAGTTTAGTGCAGTATTTTGTTTATAAATTTAATAATAATCACAAAAAAGATGTAATTTCAAACAAGACGAGTAGGAAAAGGAAATTTGGAAGAATGACAAACACAGACTGCATTGCCAGAAGGATTGTGAAAGAACATTGGGAAGATTTGAGTGTTAATGTGAAGTACTTAAACAGTCATAATCGTGACCTAGGTTTCAAGAATGTTAAGTTGGGACAAATTTACGTAACTAAAAATCAATGCTATGCTGGAACAGGGTGTCCCTGCTCATGACATTCAGGAATCATTTCAACCCGTTGATCTTGACATTATCGATCAAGTGCCACAAAAGGAGCATTTCATATCAACCACCCAGATCAATAAGATGAAATATGACCTGAAAATGAAAAAGCGTCTGAATAAAGATGATGCCTTGGCAGTTCATTTGTTTGTCCATTCAATGAAGGGAGAGGAAAATTCTATTTAAATCTATAAGCCGCTCGATAAGTTTACCGAAATTGGAAAAAAAGATTTAGACAATTCGCCAAATGCCTCATAGCTTTTTGCCCTTGGGATTCAGAATAAACAGCAATTGAAAGAAATGGTTGAATGCTGCACTCGAATATTATGTATTGGTTCCACTCATGGAACAAATCATTATAAATATTATTTACTAAACTTTGTGGTTCCTGATGAGCATGGGGTGGGATATCCTGTTGCACATTTTATTGTAAATTTCATGTACATATGAGGAAACACTAGTTTGCCTGTAACGTGCATTTAAAGACAATTGTCCCTGGTTTTCCTGAATGTTTTCCCTTTCTGTCACTTGAAATAGGCACCTGTATATCGACAAATTTCATTATAAAATTAGCTTTTTCTAGAATTCCACATCTTGAAAAAATTGTTTTCAACCAGATGACTAGAGCTGTACTGAAGAATCTGAGCTTTTCCCGGTGAATAGTGTGGATGAAAGCTTCTTGGGTTTCCAACCGGGTCAGGGTCTGCATGGTGTAGGCCGACGTTTTGTTGGGAGACTTTCCCAACATCCTCAGGGCTGATGATGAGGCCCTCAGCTCAGCAGAGATCATCAGCCCTGAGGATGTTGGGAAAGTCTCCCAACGAAACGTTGGCCTACACCATGCAGACCCTGACCCGGTTGGAAACCCAAGAAGCTTTCATCCACCCTATAGCTGTACTCTTTTCCGTTGGGGTTTTGGCAGAATATTTCGTTCATTTCCATCCAAATCTTCATGATTTTGTGAGTGTGTGTCGACGGTGTTAGGCAATACGAAGTTTCACTGCAATTTAATCTGCATCGGCTGTATTCTTGGGAGGAGTTTCCAGGGAAGCATGTAGCAACTGGAGACTTAGTTTCCGACGTTGCTGAACATCGTTCTGAAGTGGGCCACAATCTGTAATTGTCGAATATTTGGAACCTGGTAGCACCATGTAAGTACAATGTTGTTTAATGTGCTTTAGATTAAAATTAGTTGCTGCTTGATGATTCGCTTTCCATCAGTGATGATAGATACTAACTACAAGTCGGCGAAACCCTCGTCGGTTTGTGGTTTTGTGGTGTACATACTCAAATGAAGACCAACACGTTGGGATTTAGAGCTTGCTCTACTCTGTTAAACAACTGACATGTGAAATGCACTCCCAATATAGGTACTACATCCCTCCCCAGGGAGAAAAAAAAACGTTTACAACATAAATGATGCAAGAGATAAAAGAAGAAAAAAAATTATAATAATAATTATAAATCACATACAAAAAAGCAAATTACACTCATTCACAAATTCAATCTCTTTTTCGGCACTCTCTGCCTCAGGGGATATCGTCTTTCTCAAGAGTCAACACTTTCTCTAGCATGGGCACTCGACATTTCACTTCCCCCAACTCCCGCATGTTTATTGGAGGACAGTCCCTTAGATTCCCAGTAGCCCACCTGGAAAATCCTCAACCCATCACCACTCTCCTTCTGAAAACTCTGTTTTAGGGCCACTGTCGAACTCAGATTCAGGAGTGTCAGTCGAGACCACAATGTGCGACCAAACATAAGTTTGCTGGGTGACTCTCCTGTGACACTATGAGGGCTTATCCTACAATTAAACAGGTATTGTGGTAAAGCAATGTGCAATGGAACCCCTGAATGTAACAAAGTTTTAATTTAATTTTTAAAACATTTAACTAAATTTTCTGCAGCCTCATTTGTGGTTGGATGGTACGGAGGAGAGAATGTATGCAAAATTCCATTTAATTTACAGAACTGTTGAAATTCTCCTGAAGTAAAAGGTGAACCATTGTCACTAACAATTTGTTCTGGCAGACCAAAAGTGGAAAACAATCCCTGCAAATGATTAACAATTTCCCCAGTTCCCCCATTCTTTAACTGGACCACCTCAGGCCATTTGGTTGAACTATCAACTAACTACTAAGAAAATTTTATTCAAAAATGGACCAGCCAAATCAATGTGTAAGCGCGTCCATGGCCTCTCCGGCCTATCCCAGCACTTGAGTGGCGCTTTTACCAGTAATGGTTTATTTACGGCACACGGCTCGCACGATCCCACCAAGGACTCCAGAGACTCATCTAACTTTGGCCACCAAACATAAGACCTTGCCAAGGATTTCATTTTAACAATCCCCTGGTGGCCTGCATGCAATTCCCTCAAAACCAAGGATCTCAATTTATCTGGAATAATCACCCTATTTCCCCAGAGTATGCATCCCTGCTCCACAGTCAGCTCATTCTTCCTGTGCATAAAGGGTTTGAACTCTACATCAGGTTTGGTAGGCCACCCAAACATACAAAAATCTAGCACCTTACGAAGCAGTGGGTCCCTTTGTGTCTCTTGGTGAATGTCTTTTGCCTTTACAGGGAGGAACTCTCTTTCACCTAACTCAATATATGAAAAATCTTTCACATCAGCTTCCTCTCTCTGTAAGGGCAACCTTGAAAGGCCATCCACTACTTTATTGTCTGCAGCTCTAATGTACCGGATTTGAAAATCATACCCCTGTAAAATTATAGCCCAACGCTGTAACCTATTAGCTGCCATTTGAGGAATTCCTTTCTTTTCCCCAAAAATATACAGAAGCGGCTTGTGGTCAGTCCTTAAAATAAAATTTCTTCCATAAATATACTGATTGAACTTTTGAACCCCAAACATTATTGCCAAGGCCTCCCGATCAATTTGTGAGTAATTTCTCTCAGCTCTACTAAGAGACCTTGAGGCAAAGGCAATGGGCCTTTCCTGTCCATTTGCAAACCGGTGCACTAAAACTGCCCCTAGGCCAAAAGGGGATGCATCGCACTCTAAAATTACTGGAAGAGATGGACTGTAATGCGCCAAATCTCTGCCTGAAACAATTGATGCTTTCACTGATTCAAAGGCCCTATCACACTCCCTTGTCCAAACAAAATCAGATTCTTTCCGCAGGAGACTGTGTAAGGGAGCCAATTTAGATGCTAAATTTGGTAGAAACTTTGAATAATACTCAACCAATCCCAAGAAGGCTCTCAACTGAGGCACATTCTTGGGAATTGGGGGGACTTGGTGATGGCCTCAATTTTGGAATTAGTAGGATGAAGTCCCTTTTTATCTACTCGGTGGCCCAGAAACTCCACAGAATCGAGCATAAACTTGCATTTCCCTTTGTTAACTTTGAACCCTAAATCAGCCAACTAATTCAGCACCCTTTCGAGGTTCATCAAATGATCCTCATCATTCTTCCCAGTAATGATAATATCATCCTGAAAGGAGGCAGTTCCTTTCAACACCTGCATGGCTTGATCCATGATTCTCTGGAAAATGGCTGGGGCTGACGCCACTCCAAATGGTAATCTAGCATAACGGAACAACCCTCTATGCGTGTTTATGGTACTGGTCTCCTGGGATTTTTCATCTAACTCTTAACTGCTGAAAGGCCTGAGACAAGTCAATTGTGGAGAATTTCTCTCCGCCCTGCAATTTACAAAAAATTTCCTCCACTCGTGGCAAGGGGTATCTCTCAATTTCCAAGTTAGGGTTGAGTGTAATCTTAAAGTCCCCACAAATTCTAACTCTGCCATCGCTCACCTATCCAGCTCCTTATCCACCCGGTTTTTGAGAGCGAATGCTAACGCCCTAGGAGCACGATACACAGGTCTTGTACCCTCCTTTAAACTCAAAGACACTTTTCCCTTACTAAAAGTCCCTAAACCATCGTCCCATAATGAGGGGAACTTCCTTAAGATGCCCTCTAATGTCGCAACCGACCTTTCCGCCCCTAAGTGAAGCATCTGAAAGCTAAACTTAAAGGTTTTCAGCCAATCTCTGCCCAAAATGGGAGGACCACCATTCCTCACGACGAAATAGGGTAGTTTGTATGGGGCTCCCTGAAACTGCACATGCACCTGAATGATACCCAGCGGCCTAATGCATTCACTAGAATAGGTTCTTAGTTTCACATCCGTGTATTCCAAAGGGGAATTTAAGAAATGCCTTTTGTAGCAGTCCTCTGATACTGCTGAAATGGCAGAACCTGTGTCAATCTCCATGCCCAGTTCAGTACCATTAATGTTAACCGTTACTTTCCACATCGTACAATCAACCCGGGACCTTAAATTTAACAAAGCTGGGAACGCATTTTCCCTGAGGTCCCTTACTCTCTCATTATTCTCCCACACACTAGTATCCCCACACACCCGTATTCCTCTGGGGCTTTCCACATAAGACTCATGAAAGGAAACTTTCCGGTACTCACCGAAACGACCCTGATTGCACATTGCTTTAAGGTATGGTGACAAATGTCACACTTCGCCTTTTTAAAACGACATTCGGCCCTTTTATGGCCCCTCCGTCCACAGCAATAGCACACTGTGGTGCCCCTTTCTTGTGATGCCGCCGGATTCCCTTTCGGCTGCCTTCCGCTCCTCCAAACGGCAAAATGATGCACCTCTGCCTGGTCGCTCGTCTCCGATGCGGTTTCATTGTCAACGCAGTTGACACCAAGCCCGCATGCACCGGGCCCAGCCTAGACGTCCGCCATTGGCAGGAAAAGGCTGCACGCTACGGCATTTACGGTAGCCTTTTCCCGTGCTGCTGCAATCTCCACTGCCCCCTCAAAACTCAACTCTTCGCTTTCTAAGTACAAGGCGCGAACATTATCTCTATCGCGTAGCCCAAGTATGAATTGGTCAAGCATAGCCCGGTCCAAGAATGCGCCGAAATTACACCCTCGCGCTGCGTCCCGCAACTCCATGGCGAACTCTCTCACTGAACTCGCCTTTCCCTGAACCCATTGATGAAACTTGTGCGTTTCAGCAATTACAGACTGTTTGGTGCTGAACTGCTTCCTTAAAAGCTCGCACAAGTCCTTGTAAGAAGAGCTAGAGGGCTTCTCTGGCACACACAAATTCCTCAGGACGCCGTAAGCTGACTTCCCCATCGAGGACAATAAGATTGCTTTCTTTTTGTCCTGAGTCTCCACCCCATCCAAATCATTAACTATGAAGTATTGATCAAGCCGCTCTTCATATGCATCCCAACTCTCTTCCTCGGGGATAAACTTCTCCATGAGAGCCGGTATCCTCGTCGCCAATTTGTGGTGTACTCAAATGAAGACCAACACGTTCGGATGCAGAGCACGGACTGCCGCCAAAATGGCGGAGTCCCCTTTATTCCGTTAAACAACTGACATGTGAAATGCACTCCAAATACTACAGGTTTATTTCTACATACATCATAATTCTGGATTTCATTACAGTGGGTGACACTAGCATTCTATTTGAAGATGTACTGGCTGATTTCATGCATTTAATGTAGTCCACCTGTCTGATATTCACACGTATTGAATGGTCGATATATTGATGCATGCTAGTCTGCATCAGCCACACTTAATGCATTTGCTATAGACTTATAATACAGCTTTTTTAATTCATCGCCCTAGCTTTATTATATTTACGGAGTCATTTCCTAATTTCAGGCAATCCATACAGTTAGACCAGGTTACAGTGGCGGCTGGTGGTAATTTATCTAGGGTGTGCATTAGAGCAGATATAGGATGATTTAATTATATTATGTTAATCCTAATCCATGAGCATCATATTTCGTCGTAATAGAATACATAGCAAGCAAAACATATCACTGGTACACTCTAACCTTAAAATTGCATGAACAGAAATAATATTAGCATGTATGAAAATAATTACAGTAAACTCTTGATTTTACGAAGTCAGTGGGACCGGAAAATCGGCACTTCGTAAAATCGAGTTTCGTAAATTCAAACCTTTTTCATAAGTCACGAAAAAAATGTTCGCTTTTGTTTATTCCGCCGTTTTTTGTCTTTAGTGGTCTTATTTAAATGTTTCCGGTGGTTATTCTCTGATTAATTCATAGAAAAGGCTTTTTGTTATCGATTTATGATGTGAAAAATCGTTAAATAATTATACCACCATAAAATTCCCATTTCTTGTTCATACTTCAACATCAACGATCGCTTAAGAAATTCCCGACCAGTTTAGAAAACGTAATCAAATAATGAATTGCAAAGTTTATTATAAGAATTTAATGTTATAAATTTATGGTTAGGAGCGAATAACAACTATTAAGTTCGCGTAAGATAGATATTTGTTTCCAGCACCCACGGAATGTTAGCGGCAGCCGGCCTAACCGCCATTTATGTCGCCCTCTATCGCTCAGTGACGAGAAAAAAAAAGAAAAACGAGGGCCTCCACCCGTTTCCTAAATAACCTTCGTAAGTTAATATTTCGAGTTACTCTGTATATTCAGTTGAATGTGCTGTCTTTTCCATTGGTTATTTTTGTTGAGATTCAGTTACGATTCTAAATTTCGTAGGATATGATTATCTTCTGGCGAATATTTGAAGTAAATTCTGTTTGAGCTCTCCGTCCGGATACTGTGCTCCATCATCTTCGTAGACGTTGTTACGAAAGACTTTATTTTTCATCCGGACCATATTCTTCATACCTGGAGTGAAGTGCTATGTTCATATAGTATTTCTCTCTCTTCTTTTATGCCGACAGGAGCAAGGTTCCAACCGGAAAACGACAGGAGAAACATCTTCCATTATCGGAGAAATAAAAAGGGAAACGTTATTATCCGCATTGATTGTTTTTCTACAAGAGATGTTTCATCATTTCTCAACGTGTGTGAAGTATTGGTTCACTTGCGTGAATTCCCAAAAATGACACGCAAAAATCTGTACATTCACCTCATTTACTTTTCGTGTCCCTTTCTCCTCCGTATTGAAAGTTATGCAAAGAATCATTGACGTAGAGAAGAAGAAGATTTTCTTAGCTTTAGCCCTAAAAATAGTCGCGCAATAATCGTAAATAAATATAGTGACGAAAGAGCAAAGAAAATAATTTCAATTGAAACGTCAGCAGAGAAGAAGAGAGGGAATTATAAGCGCGGCACCATTTCCCTGCTAGTGGAAGATACTTCTTCAGCCTCTCTCCGGTTAATAACTTACCCCCGTTGCAGGTGAAGATGAACCATGCCCTTCTCCACAATCGGGGAACGTTCCCAGTGGGTGGGGTGAATAAGAGTGGGATGGGGATTGCCTGAGGAAAGAAGTGCGGTCAGCACAAAGGAGTGGTGAACACTGGTGAAGGGGGCAGGAGAAAGAAGGGTGGGGAAATGGCCTTCAGCTCTGCCTCAGTCTACGTTTGGGGGCCGTATTTTTTGCGACGCACTCGACCTCTGTCACCTTAGGGGGGAGGGAGTGAATGGGAAATGCTGGGGAAGGAGGGGTTTGGGATGCGTAAGATGGGTGTCAGCAAGATCAGCAGAAGGTTGCGGGAGGAAGTAAACAAAGAATTTGGAAAGAAAGATCTCTCGGCATGGGAAAACGGGGAGACGCGCGAGAAGAAAGTTCAAGGTTAGTAGTGCGTCTTCATTACGAGTAGACTGAGAAATAAGTTGGTGGTTAATAGAGCACAATACTTAAGATATTTAAGTTGTTTATTCAGGAAGGCCATTATATACACAAAAAGATACTGCTAAAATATCAATTATTTTTTTCCTTTTTGCCCTTCTCCATCGCCGCTTCCACCATGGTTTCTCACTTGCATAAATGGGAATGAAATTGGGGACCTAACTCGTTAGCCAGATCAATATATCTTAATGTTTGGAGGGCAGCGAGTACTTCTTTTTTATTTGGTGAAATTGCTTCACTTTCATCTTCGTCGTCACTGCTATTATGACTAGTCCCGGCCGCTGCTTCTTCCGACGCATGTACCGGCGTCCCATTGTCGCAAGCCCTGAGATCATCGTCAAGGGCAATATAATCGTTTGATGTTGCGTGCTGTGCTCTTCCTGCTTTTTCCAAGAATTTTTCAAAATCATCTTTTAAGCCTCTAATCTCCTCTGCGATTTTATCCGCTGCTGCTTCCTGAATGTATAACGTAACGAATCAACCATAGCCGTGATATCATAGCAGTAGAATTACTAGTAGGCTAGTTGTATCAATTACCAACCTCGAGAACATCCTCATGGTGCGCTATCAAAGGGAATCCGGCCGATTTCCAGCAATTTGCGATTGTAGTGGAGGAAATAAAGTACGTCTTTGAACCGTGTTTCTGCGATGAAAAATGACAATTTTATTAACTTGGCCATTTTAGCAAAGTTAACAAAGTCGTTATTCCTCATCGCAGAAACACGGTTCAGAGACGTACTTGAATGCCTGATAGGCTGGAGTGCGATGCAAACAATTATTTTTGATGATGGCATTGATTGATAGATTTTCAAAATGCAGTCAGAGCGGTCACTTCTGGGGAGAAAAGGCCCCACGCTTGGAGGGTCGAAGAGAGGGGCCAGCGAGGGTGAGCTCGTCGAGGAAAGGGTCCCGGATTAGGGACCCTTCGAAGTGCTTCGGCGAAAAGTAGTCAAGTAGTCTTCGAAGTACGTTCACAGCAGCCTGCCTTGCGAACGTACCAGGTACGTTCACAGCAGTGCAAAGGGTTAATTAGGAGTGTACGAAATACCCCGCTCGGCCTTCCTGACATGTTAAACTACGAAGTGTTGTCGATGCGATGTTTACGAATAGGCACGTAAATAGGGGCATTATATCAGTCGCGATATTGTAATTAAGTCCTACTTCCCCTAAATTCCCACCGTGAGGTTTTAGGCGAACCCTTTCTCTCCAAAGTTGCACTGTCATTTACGATTTCACACTTTTGATGAACCACAGTTGGAAGCGCTGATTTCTTTTAGCTACTTACGCCGGCGTAACTAGTTTTGTTGACAAATATTTCGCCATAGTTCGTATAAACGAATGCCTTTTGCTCCTGGGGACCGATCCGAGGTTCGTAAATTCGAAACATTTCGTATAATCGAAACTTCGTATAATCGAATAGCACCATGTATTTACCATAGGCTTTTCGCCGGGACCGCACTATCACTTCGTATAATCGAAAACTTCGTAAAATCCTGCTTCGTATAATCGAGAGTTTACTGTATTCTCAACACACCTTTACAAGTGACGGTAGTTGAAATTCATTTTCTTTTCCTTACACCCTATGAGGAAGTAGTGTAGAAAACGGCTATACAGATGGCTCTGTAGACGGACTAGGATCCTGGGCGCAGGTAGTGTAGGTGGCGGCTATACCACTACACTACCTGCTAGTCAGTCACCAAAAACATGCGCGTGCGCATTCGCATGGTTTTGAGTCTGCTCCCATCGCCCCTTTGAACAGCACATACCCCCCCGCTTACCTCGTCCCGCCAGAGCTCCCTCAAGCGATCGCACAGACCGAAAATGCGCCTGGCATGATGCCACGGGATCGCACACTAGTAGAGCGGTGAATTCGAAAGGGAGATAGCTGTAGCGTTCGGAGGCTCATGTTTCTTGCATATGCAGACAGTACTTTTATCCTTCGCGTTGCAAAGGAATAGTTTTCTTTTATAATTTATTCATCTTTGGGTGTGCACTTGCTAACATGCGTATACGCACGCGCCGCCACTGTCAGGTTATACATGAAGTATTCTTCAATATATTGATGACTCTTGCCTTTAAGTGAAAGGGTATCTGATTATTTAATTGTCAGTTATCGATAGATTGAGGGTTTGATTACGCACGTTATATCAAATAGTACCTTATATCTCTCTCCAGTCATGCCCAAAACTAATTACAAGCCTTGTGATGTAGCGTGCTCAAGGCACAACAGACTATGGTTTAAGAAAGTGTTGTCTGATTCTATTCCCATGCAATACGCTGATGTAAGTGCTGAGAGACACCTAAAGACTGCAATTTGTCACAGTTTAGTCATGCGGAATACACCCATAGGACTGATATTCACTAACAATATTCACGGTTTGCCCATTGCTGAAAGTAGTGGTAGCCAAGTGTGGCCCAACTGAGCCTGTTACTGATTCGTAAGATTCAGATGGAGGAGCAGGTTTCGATTTCGAATATATCAATGCCCAGTTGGCCTTTTGGGCAGGAAATGATAGCGTAACACAAAGTAAAGGGAATGATCTCCTCAAAATTTTAGAATTGCACCCTGATTTATCAGAGTTACCTTCGTATTGCTGGTCCCTATTAAATACTCCTTGTAAAACTGTAGTCAGAACAGTTGGCGGTGAGCAGGTACACAGCAATCCTTGGAAATGGCATGTGCCAGTTCAGATGTGCAGGTGTCATCAGACTGTGATTGGTGGCTACAGTGGCAATATTGACGGTTTGCCCATTGCAAAAAGTAGCGGTAGCCAAGTGTGGCCTTTTCTTTTGGGAATCATCAATTTCCCTTGGATTGATCCATCTGTAGCTGGTCTTTATCATGGTTCTGTAAAACCCAACTCCTGCGATGAATATCTTAGTGCATTTGTCAGTGAATTGCATGATCTGCTACAGAATGGTTTATTGATTGGTAGCCATCAACTTTCAATCCATTCCTTCATATGTGATGCGCCGGCTCGCTCTTTTATTACCCAAACTAAAGGGCATAATACTTACAATGGTTGCCCGAAATGCATCACTGTGGGGGAGTATGTTGCTAATAGAGTAACATTCCCAAAAACTAACAGCCCCCTTAGGACTGATGAGGGGTTTTCTCAAAGAGATGATGGCCAACATCACATTGGGATTCCTCCTCTAGAGAAAATTCCTGGACTAGGAATGTTGTCATGATTTCCATTGGACTATATGTATGCATGTGATATAAAAATGTTAATGGGTGTTGTGAGAAAAATGTTGTTGTCATTCATGAATGGTTGCAGCATATTAAAATTAAAAGGTGTGAGAGAGATATTGTCAACACTAGACTCGTGAAAACGTCTCCATTCATTCCAGGTGAGTTTGCGAGGAAGTCTCGATCAACTGATGACCGGCTGAGGTGGAAGGTCACCGAGTGTCGCCTTTTTCGACCATTAGTGTTGAAGAATGCTTGTAATAATTATTTGTAAGTTCATCTCTTGTGCTTACATTTTGCAGTAAGTGAGAAAATGATTAAAGATGGCCTTGATTATGATAATGAATTGCTACATTACTTTGTTACCACCTTTGGGCAACTATATGGACCGAAGAAATTGTCATATAATGTTCATTGTCTAATACTCATAGCCTTTCATGCTAGGAAGTTTGGCACACTGTACAAATTTTGTGCATTTAGATATGAGAACAAATTGAAATCAATCAAGAATCATTTAAAAAG
This sequence comes from Ischnura elegans, assembly GCF_921293095.1. Lineage (NCBI taxonomy): Eukaryota > Metazoa > Arthropoda > Insecta > Odonata > Coenagrionidae > Ischnura > Ischnura elegans. The sequence continues at coordinate 101,016,794 of NC_060254.1, forward strand.
TTTGATTAACCGCTGCAACAGATACACCAGAGAATATCAGAGAGAAATTATGTGGCAAAGAATTTTAGAAAATGTTAGCATCAAAACTATGATGTTGAATGCATCATCATTGCTAAAAGCCATCCTCAAGCATTGCCCCAGGGATTCAAGTTACCATGCTACTCAAGCATCAGAGTGAATGGTTTCACAATTACCACTCAAATACCAAATAATTGTGTAATAGTGAAAGACAATGGCATTATTGATGTGGATTTTATCGGTCCAGATGATTCAGGAATAGAAATTTTTGGCAAGAGATTCCAAAATGTTGCAGACTACGATAGTAGCCCTCAGTCTTCATTGGATGTTGGCGTTTACAAGGCATCTAACTTCTCAGAAGTCTTGGTGAAGTGGTCTGCTGGTGACATCAAATGCAAAGCGATAACGTTCCCTTTTGAAGAAAATGGTGTGGGTGGTGTATGCTTCATTGTGGAAATTCTTCATCAGTGAGCCTCTTGATTTGAAGGCAAACCAAGGTGAGGCTGATTTCACTCACTTGCTCTCATGTGGTTCGATCCCTGATCAGGGATATTCTACTAGAAGCTTTCATTCAATTACAAGCCCTTAATTCTCATCCTCTTAATGACTAATTTGATATAATGCTCAATTTCCTGATACTTAGTTGATTAAATAATAGTATGTACATATATGGTTCCTAATGTAAGACATAATTTTAATATGTAATATTCATAGTTGGTTACTGTACTTCTTTGATTGATATTATGTAGCATGTATCCATCACATAACATTGTATTATACTGTCTAAAATAGCTGACTTCTCGATTTCCAGGGCAAAGTGAGTGATTGTCCAATTTCTGGATTCACTTGGAGATGAGGAGCCTGCTCTTACTTTCTGCGTGATTCCAACGTCATGGCTGGAAACAGAAGATGGGGCAGACTCTACCAGATGGCCTCCATCTACAAATTCTCAGAAGGAATTGAAACCTATTGAAAATATGATATAGAATGGTACTCCAGCATGTACTGAGTGGCCCATCCACATTGTAATTGAAAAAACTGCGGAAATTGGTGAGTTCATGTGTGGAATAACTCTAAAGGAACCTTTACTTACGGCTACCTACCTGCTAATTTTGTAGTTATGGCTGGAAAATTTGACACAAACCTTTGTCAAAAATTCATCGCTCAATTCAAAAGTGTTTGCATTGCATCCTTTCTTCTAGAGATACATACGAAGAGGCAATGGAGTATGAAAACTGAATAGGGAAGCTGGGGCAAGGCCGGAACCTGGTAAAAAACCAATGAGGCAAGAAGGCAAGCTCTCCTAAATGAAAAAAGAATTGTCTACCTGAAGAAAAAGGAATTTTCAGTGGAAGAGTCATCAACTGATGTATATTCTTGTTACCGCTGAACTTCCCCCAGTTCCCCTATAGGAAGAAAATTGAGACAGGCAAGAAAACTGTTGCATTCCAGAAATATTATTGAATGACTTTGTGCTAACCATATCCTCTTTCAATAAATCAATATAAATTGCAACCAGAATTGGTTCAGGAATTACTGGCTTAGAGCAACCATTAACTCTGGTGCATGCTGGGTGAACTCATGACCAATACTTGAAAAGATTTCACAACATCTACCCCTCAAAATGGTCACTGCATTTATTACATTACATAGTCCTTGTACCTGGGAGGTCTCACAATTCTTCTGCACTTACTCCTACTTACTACAGGAGATACTGGTGGTGCCTAGCCATTTATGTACTTTGTTCTTATTTTTTTTATTATAATATAATATAATTATAATTAACTACATACATTTGGTGGTTAAAATTATATTGAAAATCTTCATTTTCACTTGGTATGTAGGATTTAGGATACAAGATCAGGGGCGCAGCTAGGAATTAAGGCTGGTGGGGGTTTAGGTGCAACTAATACCGGGGTGTGTGGGGGTATGGAATACTCACCAGGATAAGTGGTAGGTGCGAGATTAATGAATTGCAGAATTTTAAGATAAATGGTTCAAAATGGTGAGTTTTACGGCTTTCTGAGGGATATTTTATTAATCCTTACACTATTCTATTAGTAATATCAATCCAATTAAGTAAAATGGATTAAACTTAAAAATTTCTCTGAGTTCTGGGGGGTTTTATCCCCCAAAACTCCCCCCTTGGTGCGCCACTGCTATCTTAACCTCCCACCACTGCACCACTGTACAAGATTACTGCATTAACATTTTATGGAATAGAAATTTAGTGATTATAATGGAACTGTAATGAAATTGCATCTTTGGTTTTAGTGAGAACACAAAGAGTCCTGGAGAGGAGGTACGTAGTGGTGATGTAGAAAAAACACATTGTCATGGCATGTCACAGCCTCCAGCAGCAGGACATGGCATCTCTTCTCAGGGTAATGATCTGGAAGTGCTTAAGTTTCAAAATTTATACTTTAATGTTTGTGCATATTTTTGGCCATTGGAATTGATCATTGCATTTTCAGGAATGACTTTTTGCTTATAACTATTCTCGTAGGTGCACTGACAAACAATAGGGAATGAGATAATTCTTTGAAAATTGAGTACCTACGTAGTAAGCTTATGTTTCAAAGATATTTGTCTGATGGCTTGCTGTTTTCAACAAATTTGCTTTCTTTGCAGATGGCACTGTATCCATGTTCTATGAATTCAGGAAGTGGCATGAAGTAGAGAACGCCAACTGGAAAGCCTGAATAAATTTTGCTTAGGTTCTCAATAACAGCTGTAATAAAAGATCAGACATAGAGAACGTAAGTAAAATTTATTTCTATTTAATTAATGGAAATTGATGGTAACTTACTTAATAAACATTTTATATTTTTAAATAAATTTAAAAAATTAAAATAAATAAACAATCCTGTGAAAATAAGGTATGTCATAATTCTTGTCTCTTCCCTTTTTTATTTTATTTTGATTTTATTATTGAAAAAAATATTGCTTGTAACCTTTTACTTATGTATCAATATTGTACAATAATTTTTTTATTTAAAGCCCTGAGGATGGTTTAAACTAAACTGAAACGTAGGAAAATCACTTTTGCATTATGTATTTGGCCTAAACTCTCGGAACTTAAGATCATTGCACATGCTATATTGATTCTATATTGTAACCGTCACCGTTTGGCCGGTGACGTTACGGATTGAATGGGCGCTTAGAGAGAGAGAGGGAGAGCCTTACCTCATGGTCAAGCAAAGGTTTATATTTTTTTGTACGTGTGTGTGTGGATTGTTCCTGTGTGCGAGCGAACGACGTGAGCGTAATTCATTTTTCCCTCCCCGCCTTCAATTCCTGCTTTCCCCAGTCCCCGTGTTGTGAAACGAACGAAGAAATCCCCCCCTCTCCACCATGGTGATATGGCTCGAGAGAAAGCATTCATTTACGGACCCTCCCACTGCCCCACCTCAGGTACACCACCCCGACTTTTGGGGATAAAAACCCTACGATTTTGGCCGCCGGGAGGAGAGCAAGCTGGGTCACGCGGTCATGCTGGGCGTGAGATTGCCAAACTTAGGGAAGGAGTCGGCCTGGTTTCTGGTTTTTTTTTTTTTTAGAATTGTTGCTGGTGAGGCACGTAGCCGGAGGAGTTTATTGGGACGTGGCGTGGGTGCGCAGGCTCAATTGAAGCGTGACAGGAGAAAGGAGACAGACCGGTAATTTTCCGTCGCCAAAGGAAAGCTGTCCCTCGCTATCCCATCAAGGAGACACGGCGGAAGGCAACAGCCCTCACCAGGAGCCGCAAAGAAAAGGAGAAACTCAGCCCTCGGCGTTGACGTGACCCGGATCTGATAAGTACTACTGCCCCTGCCCCAAACCACGAACTAAGACATTTTTCCCCCAAGTTAAGAAGATTCCGGACCAGTGTCGTCTACAAACCTCAAACTGTATCCCAAAATTGTTCCCCCCATTCAGTGCAGAAGAGCTGTTCCCCCCCCCCCCCCTCGATCTTTATTGTGTTCCGATTCCCCCCCTCCCGGTGCGCAAGTGTGTATGAGTGTTAGGACAGGGTATGTTTTTCTTTTGATTATAATGTCATTTAACTTTGTGATCAGATGGTGCAAGATGAACTGATGAAATCAATCGGGCGAGAATTAGTTGTTTCACTTGTGTTTGCTCAGTTTTCTGTTGATGTTATATTCAGTCGATTCTCGTTATGCCCGCAAGGAAGTGGCAATCTGATGTATGATTATGTATTCACGATTATCTGCTGTTTTCATTAAATTTGTGTCAAACGAAGGATTTGTAGAAAGCTCTCTCGTTCTTTCAAGCACACCTATCACCAAGAGGTCACTCATACTCCTTCCCATTCTCCTGCACCCCGTCCCCTTTCTCTCCCGGAAAAAGGAAAATCCCTTCCCCTTTCCTTGTCCACCCCCAATCCCTCCCACTTTCCCCTTGGCCCGTGAGGAGAGGTCACAATATATAAGTTAAAATATACACGCCCGTAATATCCGTGGCGTAGCCAGATCACAGGAGACATGTGGCCCCCAACAACCCTATTAGCTTTAGTAGAAAATATTAACCTATGAAACGTAATAATAATTACATTAATGCATTATTTGTCCAGAGATGGGGATGTTACAATAGTTACACCGATTACCCTGAATGTCAGATTAAACATACAGTGATCAACAGCATTCAGGTCACTTGTTAAACATTACTTAAATCTCATCAATTGAGTAAAACATTTTTAATTTCAAGTACCACAGCAGGTTATCTTAAATGCAGCAACTCTTTTATGAGCCTTGAGCTCAGCTGGTAGTTTATTGTGTAGTTGAATGCCTATACATTTCTTTATATTCCATTATTCTTTTCGTTGAGTAAAAATAAGCTTGCTCATAGTGTAAAAGTTATTGATAATAGTTATTAGATTCCAAAAAAAGCTAATTTTGGCAAAATGTATTTTATTGCCTAGAATTTTTTTAGAAAAACTGCTTACTGACAACCAAACAATCGTGTAATTTTAAGATCCAAAATAGCATAAAATAAACGCAGCTAGGATTCAGCCACGGCCACCGAGAGAGGAGGCCTGAGCGCTGATCCCTTTCAATTTGCTGACGTCACGAGCCGTAGGTTATCAACCACGCCTGCCGACAATGCTTGCAGTTGTTTATATTTATAAGCCATTGCGGTGAAAATGGTGATTAGGTTGTTGAGCACTAAGTTATTTGGAGTTTTAAAGCTTTTGCGGTGGTTTCGTGGGCAACAGTTTTGAATGTAAGTGTTCAAGAAATGGTGTACCAGTGTTGTGTGCCTCTGAGCAGAGGAAAATACACAGAGGAAACGAAAGTGTGCGTTTTCAAACTTCCTAAGGACTATGAGATGAAGAGGAAATGGATACTTGCCATTCCAAGAAAAGACTTCCAGCCAACGAAATATTCCATGGTGAGTTACTATCTTTTTCTTTCTATTTGGACGGCGTGATTATTCAGGGAAATGTTAGTATAATGTAAATGTTGATCATCATTAAAAGTGAAGTAAAAAGATATTTGATATAAGCATTGACTGGTAGACGAATTGTTATTGGTTTCTTGAAACAATTCTACTCTCGAGTGTATTTGCAGCTTGATTTCAATATTATTTGTGTTATCGCTTGAATAATTAATGGTTTTAATTATTTCATAGTACTTAAATGTCTTTGAAATTCTCGCACATCAACGCTAACCAGAATACGGCGCATATCCTCATGTTCTAAGGTGTTGTTAAGAAGAACTTGATTTTTTGAGGGTGTTATGAATACCGTATTTCTCCGAATATAGTCCCCCTCTGAATATAGTCCCCCCCCCCCCCCTAATTTTGAGGCTTCAGTTTTGGGAAAAGTTAAGAAAATGCGTTTGAATATAGTCCCCCCCCCGTTGATTTTTACCACAGGCATTTTTGGAAAAAAAAGGGGGGACTATAATCAGACATATACGGTGGTTTTTGTGGAAACACTCGGGATGAATAAATGGGATACCTACTTGTGTAATAAATATGACCCATGCCTACGGTTGCATTTTACATTATTTGTATGTTTACGCATGCATAGGGTAGTATTACTGTTTTAGAAAAGAAGATTTTTTTGCATTAAGTAGTTCTTACATAGGTAATATCTACCAACTAATCGTGTTAATCTGAAAACGATTGTGTGGAGAGCGAAATCTTAAAGTCTTCGAGGGTATTAAATGAATGATTCTTCAGTAGTTAATAAATTATGGAAACATGTGAAAAGCTCGGGATGAATAAACGGGCTACCTACAAGCGAGATAAATATGGCCCATTCTAAGTTGGCATTTTAGATCAAATATTGTTAATCTAACTACCATTGTGTGCACAGCAAAGTATTTAAGTCTTGTTTACTACACCCTTATCAGAAGGTATTCTTCACTTGAAATGCAGTTGATTTTCCATCTACCAATAAAATTATCTTTATTTTTATGGTGTGTATCCGGCATTTTCAGGTTGAAGATGTGCTTCACGAAAGCTCCTACTTCGATGAGAAGTCAGGAAAACTGCTGGCTGTACCATTGAACAGCCCAAAACTGAAGGATGCCATGCCAAGGATCTTCCCTGATTGCCCTGGGTATCTTACCACTTCAAAGCAGACCAGGGATGTGCCATCAATGAGGGAACAGCGTCTTTAAAGTGCGACAGTGGAAGCTGCTTTAGCTGAGAGTTTGAAAACTCAGGAAGCATATAAGGCTTAGAAAAAGCTAGATTCTTTCAGAAACGTAAATTCTCTGGTGAAGATGAATAAGCATTCAGCATTTTGGGATGTGGTTGTGAAGCCGTGGGCTGTAATATTTATGCATTTGGAAGAGTGTGCACCACCTCTTATTACTTACTCATTAATAATAGACACTCATTATAATATCAAAGTATACCACTGAAAAAGGGAATGAAAAGCAATAGGCAAATTCACTCCACTTTTTCAAGCCTCTTTCATGTATAAAAAGTACCTATGATGTGTTGGATAGAATTTAAAAACTCCACAAATAATATAAATATTTATTAGTGATATTGTAGCTCTACTGGAAGAATGCAAAATGAAAGACTCTGAAAATGAATCTTTGTATAACTTTATCAAGTCACAAATGTCTCTTGTTCCAGAAAAAAAGGTAAGTAGGTTCAAGAAAAGAAGGTAAGTAAGGTACCTACATCTGTGACATATTTGTATTTGCTGCAATGTTTTCTTAATATCTCCTCAAGTTCATGCATTTGCTTGCAATTCTGGTAATTTGGTTTTCCCACATCCAGTTACTATCAAACGGCTCTGCTCTTCTTTTGAAGTTGGTCCAATTAATGAGCAAAATGAGCATGGGTTTCTATTTTACGTGAAGCACCGAGAATCTCATTACAGAGCCACGAGCGTTATTTCACCCTTATGATGGATGAAGTTTATTTGAAACCCTTTCTTGACTACAAGGGCAGATGTATAGTAGGACCTGCATATAACTCCAGCAGTTTAGCTTCTAGTGCTCATGTGTTCGCGGTAGAAAACTTACTATATTCATTTAAAGATGTTGTCCATATTTTGCCAGTGAGTACTCTGTCAGCCTGTGTTCTAAAAGATATTCTGAAGAAAGTCATCATTGGCCTCGAAAAACTTGGTCTGGATGTGGTTTGTGTTATAAGTGACAACAAATCCATCAACAGGAAGGCAGTATCTCTCTTCACCAATCCACCAAGGCTGAGTATAGTTTATCCACATCCTTCTCATCATTCTTGACCATTACTCTAAAGCCTAATGATTTAAGTTCGAATGTCTTAAAATATTAACCCATGATAACCCAATGTTGCTCCAAAGCAACATCAAAAGGGTATAAATTTTCAGCGCTATTTAGGAAATATCTAAACTACGAATTAATTTGTGGTGTAAATTTTGATGACAAAATGTTTATCTGCCACAATAATTATGATTGAATGCAAAATTTTCATCTTTTCAAAATGAAAAATCTTGAAATTTGATTTCTCCCTTTAGCAGCTCTGGGTGTTAAAGGGTTAAGTGATATTACGGATTTGAAATTTTTAAAAATGATATCATTTTCACTTCGAATGTTGATAACTTCGAAATGACATTGCAGAGATGAAAAGCATTGTCATAATAATGATTTCAATTGTAATGACTTAAAATATCAAGTGATTTTAGGGATTTGAAATTTGTTTAAATTATATCATTATCAGTTACAATTACGAAAAATGCGAAATGATGTAGCAGAGATGAAAAGGTGTTATAATCATGATTTCAGTTCGAATGTCTTGAAATATTAGGTGATTGTAAGGATTTGAAATTTTTTTAAATTATATCATTTGCAGTTCGGATGTTTAAAAATGCGGAATGATGTTACAGAATTGAAAAGGATTGTAATAATAATGATTTCAATTTCAATGCCTTAAAATATTAATTGATCGTACGAATTTGAAAATTTTTAAATTATATCATTTGCAGTTCAAATGTTTAAAAATGCGAAATGTTACAGAGACAAAAAGCGTAATAATAATAATGATTTCAGTTATAATGCCTTAAAACATTAAGTGATGCTACCGATTAGAAAATTTATAACATTGTTTCAATTGCAGTTCGAATGTTTAAAAATGGAGTATGATGTTTCACAGATGATTATCTTTGTAATATCAATGATTTCAGTTCGAATTTCTTGAAATATTAATGATTTTTATAATTTGAAAATTTTAAAATTATATCATATGCTTTTCGAATGTTTAAAAATGGGGAATGATGTTACAGAATTGAAAAGGATTGTAATAATAATGATTTCAATTTCAATGCCTTAAAATATTAATTGATCGTACGAATTTGAAAATTTTAAAATTATATCATTTGCAGTTCAAATGTTTAAAAATGCGAAATGATGTTACAGAGACAAAAAGCGTAATAATAATAATAATGATTTCAGTTATAATGCCTTAAAACATTAAGTGATGCTACCGATTAGAAAATTTATAACATTATTTCAATTGCAGTTCGAATGTTTAAAAATGGAGTATGATGTTTCACAGATTATTATCTTTGTAATATCAATGATTTCAGTTCGAATTTCTTGAAATATTAATGATTGTTATAATTTGAAAATTTTAAAATTATATCATATGCATTTCGAATGTTTAAAAATGGGGAATGATGTTACAGAGGTGAATATTATTGTAATGATAATGATTTCAATTCTAATGCCTTAAAATATTAAGTGAATTTACGGATTTGAAATTTTTTTACATTATATCATTTTCAATTCGAATGTTGCAAATGCGAAATGATGTTGCATAGATGTAAAGCATTGTAATAGTAATGATTTCTTTTCGAATGTCTTAAGTACTGAGTGATCATACGGATTTGAATGTTATTACATTATATCATTTTCAATTCGAATGTTGAAAAATTCGAAATGATGTGTTGTAATGTGTAAAGTGCGTCCGGGAAGGTTGGAGGTCGAAGAGCAGGTGGGAGAAGTTAATGTATATAAAAAAAATATATATATCATGTATTGAAATAATGTAAAGAGATTATTAATTGTAACTATGTATATGTATGTTCTTTTTGGGACTTCAATCCACTTTACTTTCATTATTTAATTAATCATTACACTTTGTTTCTTTTGTTCTTCGGTATCGTCTCGCGTGTCCCAAAATGGGGGAGCATTGAGGCCAGATAGCCACTTACGTTACGTGTGTTAATGTGTTTTCTTTGTTTTCTTTTATGTGTTTGTGGAGCATGAATGTTGAGAGGAGAGGGAGATGAATTGGAAGTTTATAGGCATGCCGTAGGACTGCAGCGTCCTCTCTGATGGCAGTCTTGAAGAAGATCGCCACTTTACTTCCGCGGCTGACCACGGCGGAGTAACTTGGGCGACGGGCGGCCAGCGGTCCAACTGCGATGCCAGTTTAAAGACCCGCGCGTAAGGAGAAGAGCGCGCGCGGGCCGAACAAACGACAAGTCGTCTGCTACGCGGTGTTGGGAAAAACGGCAACACTGTGGGTGCTAGGTAGTCAGCGTGGCGAAGGGGACTGCTCTCTCGGTCTGCAACCTTCCCGCTGGACGCACCTAACTTGAACTCTCCTGACTTGAAATAATTCTCAGTGATGAAGCATGGACTTCGGAGTATGTGGGTTGTGTGATTGTGTGTGTGTGAGCGTAAGGTATGTGGCTGTTGGTTTCATTTTGGTTTAAGGGGAAAAATCAATTTATTGTTGTAATTTTGGGGCACCCATATTTGGGACTATTCAGTGGACATTTGTCTCCAATTTATTTATTCATGTGTGTGAGGTTCGTCGAGTGCAGGGGTAATTGTGATGTCAGTGGATTGGAGTCGTTAGTGTGGATCAGGGAAAATCTTATTTTGTTTAATGGAATTGTCATTTTGTAGAAAACCCAAAAGGTGCAATTGTCAAATAAATGCCCAAGTTGTGGTACGATTTGTTTTATAGAAGTGATTCTCTTTTCTTTTGGTTTATTGATCCCTTGCGTGAGGTGTCCCGGACGAATCCTCGTGGTTCTTTTAGTTTTAGTTAAATGATTTCTCCACTGCTAGCTAGTCGCGAGCAAATTTATGTAACGCGGTACTACCCTCGTCTTTTGGGTTCTGAGATTTAGCACGGGTAGTTGTAAGAGGGTTACATTATGGCGTTACAGTGTCAGTGATGAAAAAAATTAAAATAATAATGATTTCAGTTCGAATGACTTAAAATATTGAGTGATTGTACGGAGCTGAAAATTTTCTAAATTATATCATATGCAGTTCGAATATTAAAAAATGCGAAATGATATTATAGAGGTAAATAGCATTGTGATAACAATGATTTCAGTTTCGATAGTAAAAAAATATTAAGTGATTCTAAGGATTTAAAAAAATCGTTTTTATTAAAACGATTCCCATTACCAAATCACATTATAAATTTTTTCACTCTTCGCAGTGAAATCACGTTTATAACAAGGATTTTCATTTTCTGATCACAATTTTAATTTTTTCTCTCATCGCAGTGAATTTGTATTAATAACAAGGATTTTCATCGCTAAATAATTTATAATTTTTTCTACTTCGAAGTGAAATCGCGTTTATAACAAGGATTATCATCTCCAAATCACACGTTCAAATTTTTTCACTCTTAGCAGTGAAATCGCGTTTATAAAAAGCATTTTCATTGACAAATCACATTTTTAATTTTTGTCACTTCGCCGTGAAATCGATTTTGTAAAAAGGATTTTCATTTCCGAATAACGTTTTTAATTTTTTCACCTTTTGCAGTGAAATCGCGTTTATAACAAGGATTTTCATTTAAAAATTTTATCTTTAATTTTTTCACTCTTCGCCGTGAAATCGATTTTGTAAAAAGGATTTTCATTTCCGAATGACGTTTTTAATTTTTTCACCTTTTGCAGTGAAATCGCGTTTATAACAAGGATTTTCATTTTCAAATCACATATATAATTTTTTCACTCTTCTCAGTGAAATTGCATTTGTATAATAAGAACTTTCATTTCAAAATCACATTTTTTATTTTTTCTCTAATCGCAGTAACATCGCTCTTACATCAAGGATTTTCATCTCCAAATCACTTATGTAATTTTTTCTCTCTTTGCAGGGAAATCATGTTTATAACAAGGATTTTCATTTCTAAATCACATTATAAATTTTTTCACTCTTCGCAGGGTAATCGCGTTTGTAACAAGTACAATCTCCAATCACATTTAAAATTTTTCTATTTTCACAGTGAATGCGCGTTTATAAGAAGTATTTTTATTTCCAAATCACATTTTTAATTTTGTATGACTTCGCAGTAAATTCGCGGTTGTAACAAGGATTTTCATTGCCGAATCACATTTTTAATTTTTTCTGTCTTCGCAGTGATATCGCGTTTATTACAAGGATTTTTATTAGCAAATCCCATTTATAATTTTTTCACTATCGCAGTGAAATCGTGTTTATAACAAGGATTTTCATTTCGAAATATGTTTTTAATTATCTCACTCTTTCCAGTATTATCGCGTTTATAAAAAGGATTTTTATTTCTACATCACATATAATTTTTTGCTCTTCGCAGTGAAATGACGTTTATAATAGCAATATCATTTGAAAATTTTTTATTTAATTTTTTCACTCTTCGCAGTGAAATCGCTTTTGTAACAAGGATTTTCATTTCCAAATCACGTTATTAATTTTTTCATTTCCCTTAGTAAAATTTCGTTTATAACACGGATTTTTAATACCGAATCACATCTTTTATATTTTCACACTTCGCAGCAAAATCAAGTTCATTACAGGGATTTTCATAACCATATGTTTTTTTTTTTTTAATATTTTCACATTTCGCAATGAAATCATGTTTTTAAAAAGGATTTTCAACTGCAAACCACCTCGCACAAAGGTTAAGAAAACACTTAGCTGTTTCACAAAATAAAATATATTGCGACCGGTTTCGATACAGCGTATCATCATCTGGCCAGATGATGATACGCTGTATCGAAACCGGTCGCAATATATTTTATTTTGTGAAACAGCTAAGTGTTTTCTTAACCTTTGTGCATCATGAAGGAGTTTCACCATGTTACGCCAACCACCATCGCATTGCAAACCACCTCTTCAATTTTTTCTCTTTTCGCAGTAAAATCGCGTTTATACTAGGAATTTTAATTTCCAACTCACATTTTTAAATTTTAATGCCTTCGCAGTGAAATTGCATTTACAGTAAACAATATTCCTCTCAATATTCCATTTCTCATATTCTCTTGGTTCGCAGTTAAAATCTACATGTAACCAGGATTTACATCACAATTTTAATAACATCTCTTCAGAGTGAAATCGCGTTTATAACATGCATTTTCATCTCAGAATCACATTTTAATTTTTTTCTCACTTCGCAGTTAATTCGCGTTTATACTAGGAATTTTAATTTCCAACTCACATTTTTAAATTTTAATGCCTTCGCAGTGAAATTGCATTTACAGTAAGCAATATTCCTCTCAATATTCCATTTCTCATATTCTCTCCGTTCGCAGTTAAAATCTACATGTAACCAGGATTTACATCACAATTTTAATAACATCTCTTCAGAGTGAAATCGCGTTTATAACAAAAACTTGAACTAAATGAAAATGAAATTAATTTTATTGCTATAAACACGATATCAGTACGAAGTAAGAAAAATGCGTAGTGACACACCAGAAATGAATTTTATTGCCATAAACACGATTAAAGTACGAATTAAGAAAAATACGGAATGACACTCAATAATTTATTTCTATTGCTATAAACGTGATTTCAGTACGAAGTAAGAAAAATGCGCATTGACACTCTAGAAATGAATTTTATTGATATAAACACGATTTCAGTACAAAATATGAAAAATGCGAAATGACACTTAAGAATTGAATTTTATTGCTATAAAAACGATTTTAGTACAAAGTAAGAAAAAAGCGAAATGACACTCCAGGATTGAATTTTATTGCTATAAAAACGATTTAAGTACAAAGTAAGAAAAATGCGAAATGACACTCCAGAATTGAATTTTGTTGCTATAAAAACGATTTAAGTACAAAGTAAGAAAAATGCGAAATGACACTCCAGAATTGAATTTTATTGCTATAAACACGATTTCACTACCAAGGTAGAAAAAAGGAAATGATAGTCCAGAATTGAATTATATACCTAAAAATACGATTTCTGTAAAAAGTACGAAAAATGCTAAGTGACTTTGCAAAATTGATTTTTTTTCACTACACACGATTTCAGTACAAAGTAAGAAAAATGTGAGTAGTCAATTCCCGTTTGTAACAAGAATATTCATATCCAAGTCACATTTTTAATTATTTCACTTTGAGTACAGAAATCGTGTTTGCAGAAAGAATATTCATATCAAGGTAACATTTTTAATTTTTTCAATTTGAGTAGTGAATTCGCGTTTTTAACAAGAATATTCGTATCCCAGTCTAATTTTGAATTATTTCACTTTTAGTACTGAATTCGCGTTTGCAACAAGAATATTCGTATCCCAGTCTAATTTTTAATTTTTTCACTTTTAGTGCTGAATTCGCGTTTGCATCAAGAATATTCGTAACCCAGTCATATTTTTAATTTTTTCACTTTGAGTATTGAATTCGCGTTTGTAACAAGAATATTCATATCCAAGTAATATTTTAAAATTTTCCACTTAGAATAGCGATAAAACACTTAAATCGCGTATGCAACAAGAATATTAATATCCGCCTAACATTATTAATTTTTTTACATTATAAAGTGAATTTGCGGTTGTAACAAGGATATTCATATTCAAGTAACATTTTTAATTTTTTCACTTTGAGTATTGAATTTGCGTTTGTAACAAGAATATAGATAGCCAAGTTATATTTTTAATTTTTTCACCTTCGCACCGATATCGAGTTTGCAAAAACAATAATCATATCCAAGACACATTTTGAATTTTTTCACTTAAAGTAGTGATATCGCGTTTGCAACAAGAATGGTCTACCTAAGTCAACTGTTTAATTTTTCACTTTGAGTAATAAAATCGCGGGTGTAATATGAATATTTAGATCCAAGTCACATTTTTAATTTTTTCATTTTGAGAAATGAAAACGCTTTGCAACAAGAATATTCATATCCATGTAAAATTTTTGATTTTTTTCACTTTGAGTAGTGCATTCGCGTTTGTAACAAGAATCCATAAGTCACCTTTTTAATTGTTTCACCTTGAGTAGTAAAATCGCGGTTGCAACAAGAATATTCTTATCCCAGTCCAATTTTTAATTTTTTCACTTTTAGTACTGAATTCGCGTTTGCAACAAGAATATTCGTATTCCAGTCATATTTTTAATTTTTTCACATTTAGTACTGAATTCGCGTTTGCAAGAAAAATATTCGTATCCCAGTCATATTTTTAATTTTTTCACTAATAGTACTGAAATCGCGTTCGCAAGATGAATATTCGTATCCCAGTCTTATTATTAATTTTTTCACTTTTAGTACTGAATTCGCGTTTTAAAGAAGAATATTCTGTTCCCAGTCTAATTTTCAACTTTTTCACATTAATAACTGAATTCGCGTTTGCACCAAGAACATTCGTATCCAAGTCCGACTTTTAATTTTTTCACTTTTGATACTGAATTCACGTTTGCAACAAGAATATTCGTATCCCAGTCATATTTTTAAATTTTTTACTTTTAGTACTGAATTCGCGTTTGCAAGAAGAATATTCGTATCCAAGTCATATTTTTAATTTTTTCACTTTTAGTACTGAAATCGCGTTTACAACAAGAATATTCGTATCCCAGTCCAATTTTTAATTTTTTCACATTTAGAACTGAATTCGCGTATGCAAGAAGAATATTCGTACCCAAATTATATTTTTAATTTTTTCACTTTTAGTATGAATTCGCAATTGAAAGAAAAATATTCGGTTCCCAGTCAAATTTTATATTTTTTCACATTTAGTACTGAATTCGCGTTAGCACGAAGAATATTCGTATCCCAGTCTAATTTTTAATTTTTTCACTTTCAGTACTGAAATCGCGTTTGAAAGAAGAATATTCGTATCCCAGTAATATTATTAATATTTTCACTTTTTCTACTGAATTATCGTCTGCGAGAAGAATATTCGGTTCCCAGTATAATTTTAAATTTTTTCACTTTTAGAACCTAATATTCTTTTGCAACAAGAATATTATTATCCCAGTCCAATTTTTAATTTTTTCATTATTAGTACTGAATTCGCGTTTGCAACAAGAATATTCGTATCCCAGTCATATTTTTTATTTTTTCACTTTTAGTACTGAATTCGCGTTTGAAAGAAGAATATTCGTATCCAAGTCTAATTTTTTATATTTTCACTTTTATTACTGAATTCGCCTTTGAATAAAGAATATTCGGTTCCAAGTCTAACATTCAATTTTTTCACATTTAGTACTGAATTCGCGTTTCCAACAAGATTATACGTATCCCACTCATATTTTTAATTTTTTCACTTTTAGTACTGAATTATCGATTCCAAGAAGAATATTCGTACCCTATCCAATTTTTATTTTTTCACTTTTTGTACTGAATTCGCGTTTGCATCAAGAATATTCGTATCCCAGTTATATTTTTAATTTTTTCACTTTTAGTACTGAATTCGCGTTTGCACCAAAAATATTCGTATCCCAGTCCAATTTTTAATTTTATCACTTTTCGTACGAAATTCGCGTTTGAAACAAGAATATTCGTATCCTTGTCGAATTTTTAATTTTTTCACATTTAGTACTGAATTCGCGTATGTAATAGAATATTCGTATTCAAGTCATATTTTAAATTTTTTCACTTATAGTACTGAAATCGAGTTTGCAAGAAGAATATTTGTATCCCAGCCCAATTTTTAATTTTTTCACTTTTAGAGTTTTAGTACTGAAATCGCATTTGCAACAAGAAAATTCGGTTCCAAGTATAATTTTTAATTTTTTCACTTTTAAAACTGAATTCGCGTTTGCATCAAGAATATTCTTATTCAAGTCCAATTTTTAATTTTTTCACTTTTAGTACTGAATTCGCGTTTACAACAAGAAATTTCGGTTCCAAGTATAATTTTTAATTTTTTCACTTTCACTACCTACTGAATTCGCGTATGCATCAAGAATATTCGTATTCAAGTCATATTTTTAATTTTTTCACTTTTAGTACTGAAATCGCATTTGCAACAAGAATATTCGGTTCCAAGTTTAAATTTTAATTTTTTCACTTTTTGTGCTGAATTTGCGTTTACATAAAGAAAATTCGGTTCCCAGTATAATATTTAATTTTTTCACTTTTAGTACTGAATTGGCGTTAGCAAGAAGAATATTCGTATCCCAGTCAAATTTTTAATTTTTTCGATTTTAGTACTGAATTCGCGTTTACATCAAGAATATTCGTATTCAAGTCATATTTTTAATTTTTTCACTTATAATACTGAAATTAAGTTTGCAAGAAGAATATTCGTATCCTAGTCTAATTTTTAATTTTTTCACATTTAGTACTGAATTCGCGTTTGCAAGAAGAATATTCGTATTCCAGTCCAATTTTTAATATTTTCACTTTTAGTACTGAAATCGCATTTGCAACAAGAATATTCGGCTCCAAGTATAGTTTTTAATTTTTTCACTTTTGTTACTGAATTCGCGTTTACAACAACAAATTTTGGTTCCAAGTATAATTTTTAATTTTTTCACTTTTAGTACTGAATTCGCGTTTGCATCAAGAATATTCGTATTCAAGTCATATTTTTAATTTTTTCATTTTTAGTACTGAATTCGCGTTTGCATCAAGAATATTCGTATCCCAGTAAAATTTATAATTTTTTCACATTTAGTACTGAATTCGCATATGTAACAAGAATATTCGTATTCAAGTCATATTTTTAATTTTTTTACTTATAGTACTGAAATCGCCTTTACTAGAAGAACATTCGTATCCGAGTCCCATTTTTAATTTTTTCACTTTTAGTACTGAATTCGCGTTTGAAAGAAGAATATTCGTATCCCAGTATAATTTTTATTGTTTTCACGTTTAGTACTGAATTCGCGTTTGAAACAAGAATATTCGTATCCCAGTCATATTTTTAATTTTTTCACTTTTCGTACTGAATTCGCGTTTGAAAGAAGAATATTCGTATCCCAGTATAATTTTTAATGTTTTCACGTTTAGTACTGAATTCGCGTTTGAAACAAGAATATTCGTATCCTAGTCTAATTTTTAATTTTTTAACATTTAGTACTGAATTCGCGTATGTAACAAGAATATTCGTATTCAAGTCATATTTTAAATTTTTTCACTTTTTGTACTGAAATCGCGTTTGCAAGAAGAATATTCGTATCCCAGTCCAATTTTTAAATTTTTCACTTTTAGTACTGAAATCGCATTTGCAGCAAGAATATTCGGTTCCAAGTATAATTTTTAATTCTTTCGATTTTAGTACTGAATTCGCGTTTAAACCAGGAAATTTGGATCCAAGTATAATTTTTAATTTTTTCACTTTTAGTACTGAATTCGCGTTTGAAAGAAAATATTCGGTTCCCAGTCTAATTTTCATTTTTTTTACTTTTAGGTTTGTATTCGCGTTTGCACCAAGAATATTCGGTTCCCAGTGTACTTTTTAATTGTTTCAATTTTAGTACTGAATTCGCAATTGAAAGAAGAATATTCGGTTCCCAGTCTAATTTTAAATTTCTTCACATTTAGTACTGAATTCACGTTAGCACCATATTCGTATCCCAGTCCAATCTTTAATTTTTTCATTTTTAGTACTGAATTCGCGTTTGCAACAAGAATATTCGTATCCTAGTCTAATTTTTAATTTTTTCACTTTCAGTACTGAAATCGCGTTTTAAAAAAAAATATTCGTTTCCAAGTCATATTTTTAATTTTTTCTTTTTTAGTACTGAATTATCGTTTGCAAGAAGAATATTCGTATCCCAGTCATATTTTTAATTTTTAACTTTTAGTACTAAATTCGCGATTGCACCAAAAATATTCGCACCCATGTCCAATTTTTAATTTTTTCACATTTAGTACTGAATTCTCGTTTAAAAGAAGAATATTCGTATCCCAGTATAATTTTTTATGTTTTCACATTTAGTACTGAATTCGCGTTTGAGACAAGAATATTCGTATCCTAGTCTAATATTTAATTTTTTCACATTTAGTACTGAATTCACGTTAGCACCATATTCGTATCCCAGTCCTATCTTTAATTTTTTCATTTTTAGTACTGAATTCGCGTTTGCAACAAGAATATTCCTATCCTAGTCTAATTTTTAATTTTTTCACTTTCAGTACTGAAATCGCGTTTTAAAAAAAATATTCGTTTCCAAGTCATATTTTTAATTTTTTCTTTTTTAGTACTGAATTATCGTTTGCAAGAAGAATATTCGTATCCCAGTCATATTTTTAATTTTTAACTTTTAGTACTAAATTCGCGTTTGCACCAAAAATATTCGTATCCCAGTCATATTTTTAATTTTTTCACATTTAGTACTGAATTCGCGTTTAAAAGAAGAATATTCGTATCCCAGTATAATTTTTTATGTTTTCACATTTAGTACTGAATTCGCGTTTGAGACAAGAATATTCGTATCCTAGTCTAATATTTAATTTTTTCACATTAAGTACTGAATTCGCGTATGTAAAGAGAATATTCGTATTCAACTCATATTTTAAATGTTTTCACTTATAGTACTTAAATCGCGTTTGCAAGAAGAATATTCGTATCCATGTCAAATTTTTAATTTTTTCGCTTTTAGTACTTAAATCGCATTTGCAACAAGAATATTCGGTTCCAAGTTTAATTTTTAATTTTTTCTATTTTAGTACTGAATTCGTGTTTACAATAATAAAATTCGGTTCCAAGTTTAATTTTTAATTTTTTCACTTTAAGTACTGAATTCGCGTTTGCATCAAGAATATTCGAATTCAAGTCAAATTTTTAATTTTTTCACTTTTAGTTCTGAATACGCATTTGCAACAAGAATATTCGGTTCCAAGTATAATTTTTAATTTTTTCACTTTTCGTACTGAATTCGCGTTTGCAACAAGAATATTCGTATTCAAGTCATATTTTTAATTTTTTCACTTTTAGTACTGAATTCGCGTTTGCACCAAATATATTCGTATCCTAGTCCAATTTTTAATTTTTTCACTTTTAGTTCTGAAATCGCATTTGCAACAAGAATATTCGGTTCCAAGTATAATTTTTAATTTTTTCACTTTTAGTACTGAATTCGCGTTTACAACAAGATTTTTCGGTTCCAAGTATAATTTTTAATTTTTTCACTTTTAGTGCTTAAGTCGCGTTTACATAAAGAAAATTCGGTGCCCAGTATAATATTTAATTTTTTCTTTTTTAGTACTGAATTCGCGTTTGCAAGAAGAATATTCGTATCCCAGTCTAATTTTTAATTTTTTCACTTTTAGTACTGAATTCGCGTTTGCATCAAGAATATTCGTATCCCAGTCATATTTTTAATTTTTTCACTTTTAGTATTGAATTCGCGTCTGCACAAAAATATTCGTATCCCAGTCCAATATCTAATTTTTTCACTTTTCGTACTGAATTCGCGTTTGAAAGAAGAATTTTCGTATTCCAGTATAATTTTTAATGTTTTACCGTTTAGTACTGAATTCGCGTTTAAAACAAGAATATTCGTATCCCAGTCATATTTTTAATTTTTTCACATTTAGTACTGAATTCGCGTTTGCAAGAAGAATATTCGTATCAAAGTCATATGAATAATTTTCTCACTTTTAGTACTGAATTCGCGTATGCAACATGAATATTCGTATCCCAGTCTAATTTTTAATATTTTCACTTTCGATACTTAATTCGCGTTTGCAAGAAGAATATTCGTATTCAAGTCATATTTTTAAGTTTTCCACTTATAGTACTGAAATCGCGTTTTCAAGAAGAATATTCGTATCCCAGTCCCATTTTTTAAATTTTTTCACTTTTAGTACTGAATTCGCATTTGCAACAAGAAGAATCGGTTCTAAGTATAATTTTTAATTTTTTCACTTTTAGTACTGAAATCGCGTTTGAAACAAGAAGAATCCCAGTTCAATTTTTAAATTTTTCAATTTTCGTACTGAATTCGCGTTTGAAAGAAGAATATTCGTATCACAGTATAATTTTTAATGTTTTCACGTTTAGTACTGAATTCGCGTTTGCATCAAGAATATTCGTATTCAAGTCATATTTTTCATTTTTTCACTTTTAGTACTGAATTCGCGTTTGCACCAAAAATATTCGTATCCCAGTCCAATTTTTAATTTTTTCACTTTTCGTACTGAATTAGCGTTTGCATCAAGAATATTCGTATCCTAGTCTAATTTTTAATTTTTTCACATTTAGTACTGAATTCGCGTATGTAATAGAATATTCGTATTCAAGTCATATTTTAAATTTTTTCACTTATACTACTGAAATCGCGTTTGCAAGAAGAATATTCGTATCCCAGTCCAATAGTTAATTTTTTCACTCTTAGTACTGAAATCGCATTTGCAACAAGAATATTCGGTTCCAAGTGAAATTTTTATTTTTTCGATTTTAGTATTGAATTCGCGTTTACATCAAGAAAATTCGGTTCCAAGTATAATTTTTAAATTTTTCACTTTCAGTACTGAATTCGCGTTTGCATCAAGAATATTCTTATTCAAGTCCAATTTTTAATTTTTTCACTTTTAGTACTGAATTCGCGTTTACAACAAGAAATTTCGGTTCCAAGTATAATTTTTAATTTTTTCACTTTTAGTACTGAATTCGCGTTTACATAAAGAAAATTCGGTTCCGAGTATAATATTTAATTTTTTCACTTTTAGTACTGAATTCGCGTTTGCAAGAAGAATATTCGTATCCCAGTCTAATTTTTAATTTTTTCACTTTTAGTACTGAATTCGCGTTTGCATCAAGAATATTCGTATCCCAGTCATATTTTTAATTTTTTCACTTTTAGTATTGAATTCGCGTCTGCACAAAAATATTCGTATCCCAGTCCAATTTCTAATTTTTTCACTTTTCGTACTGAATTCGCGTTTGAAAGAAGAATATTCGTATTCCAGTATAATTTTTAATGTTTTACCGTTTAGTACTGAATTCGCGTTTAAAACAAGAATATTCGTATCCCAGTCATATTTTTAATTTTTTCACATTTAGTACTGAATTCGCGTTTGCAAGAAGAATATTCGTATCAAAGTCATATGAATAATTTTTTCACTTTTAGTACTGAATTCGCGTATGCAACATGAATATTCGTATCCCACTCTAATTTTTAATTTTTTCACTTTCAATACTTAATTCGCGTTTGCAAGAAGAATATTCGTATTCAAGTCATATTTTTAAGTTTTTCACTTATAGTACTGAAATCGCGTTTTCAAGAAGAATATTCGTATCCCAGTCCCATTTTTAATTTTTTCACTTTTAGTACTGAATTCGCATTTGCAACAAGAAGAATCGGTTCTAAGTATAATTTTTAATTTTTTCACTTTTAGTACTGAAATCGCGTTTGAAACAAGAAGAATCCCAGTTCAATTTTTAAATTTTTCAATTTTCGTACTGAATTCGCGTTTGAAAGAAGAATATTCGTATCACAGTATAATTTTTAATGTTTTCACGTTTAGTACTGAATTCGCGTTTGCATCAAGAATATTCGTATTCAAGTCATATTTTTCATTTTTTCACTTTTAGTACTGAATTTGCGTTTGCACCAAAAATATTCGTATCCCAGTCCAATTTTTAATTTTTTCACTTTTCGTACTGAATTAGCGTTTGCATTTAGAATATTCGTATCCTAGTCTAATTTTTAATTTTTTCACATTTAGTACTGAATTCGCGTAGGTAATAGAATATTCGTATTCAAGTCATATTTTAAATTTTTTCACTTATACTACTGAAATCGCGTTTGCAAGAAGAATATTCGTATCCCAGTCCAATATTTAATTTTTTCACTCTTAGTACTGAAATCGCATTTGCAACAAGAATATTCGGTTCCAAGTGAAATTTTTATTTTTTCGATTTTAGTATTGAATTCGCGTTTACAACAAGAAAATTCGGTTCCAAGTATAATTTTTAATTTTTTCACTTTCAGTACTGAATTCGCGTTTGCATCAAGAATATTCTTATTCAAGTCCAATTTTTAATTTTTTCACTTTTAGTTCTGAAATCGCATTTGCAACAAGAATATTCGGTTCCAAGTATAGTTTTTAATTTTTTCACTTTTAGTACTGAATTCGCGTTTGCATCAAGAATATTCATATTCAAGTCATATTTTTAATTATTTCACTTATAATACTGAAAATAAGTTTGCAAGAAGAATATTCGTATCCC